>NW_006921665.1:7688865-7695517 GCF_000298275.1 Orycteropus afer afer | reverse complement strand
TGTCAATTGGTTTCCCTTGTCTTTGTTGAAGAGGGTCTGTGCAGTCTTTCTGCCTAGTCCGCCATCTTGCCGGAACTCCCCAAGGCAATCTACTTTCATAAAAGATTTATCACCTTGAAAACCCAATGGGGGTCGCCTATGAGTTAGAATCAACTTAATGGCAGTGGGTTTTGTTTTTTGTTTTTTTAGTTGACATGTGCTCATTATGTTATGAATCGGAGAGTTGTTTTTATTTATAAATCATACTTTGATACTAGGACTCAGTCTTCCATCAAGTACAGAAATGTTCCACAGAAGCAGTTCACAAATATTTCACTTATGATCTCTTGTTATTTCTCCACATAATTCTTTCTTCATTCTACCTGCTTCTCAACTCAGGCTCAGCACATTTAAATACAGTCTCCCCACATGCCAATGCTTATCCTTTAACTTCCTTAAAACTGCCTCAGAATCAATCCACTGTCTCCAAAAAGCCTTGTCTAACTGACCCATCCAAATTTACAACCCTATCAATATCTATACTAAAATTATAGTCCCAACATATATCAAGTTACAGTAACTGGGAATTTACATCTACTGATGATCACAATAATGAAATATACACCACAAATGACAATTATTATTTCAAAAGTATTGTAATCTCTCCTTAGTATGTGGTACATTTATAATCACTTAATATCAATTTCTGCCATCAAGCAAAAGGAAACTATCAAATAGCATCTTATATATTATCTGTTCACCTGTAGAATCTGAGATACATTATTAATCATATGAGCAACATACAGAACAAAATGGATCACTGCCTCATAAATTATAAATTCAGCTGGTGCCCTAAATTCAGACTTCCAGCCTCTTGAACCATAAGACAATAAATTTCTAAATTTGTTAAATCCATCCATTTGTGGTATTTCTGTTACAGTAGCACTAGATAACTAAGACAACCTGCAAATCCATTCACACTTCTATAGTATTATTTAGGAACAAGGAAGATGGTAACTACTATTGCTACAGTATTTTTCTGCTTTCACAGTTGGCAAGAAGTTGGTCAGAATTCACTCTTATCATTAAAAAACACTATTGAGAAGGCAGTGCCAGAAATTACGAGGTGATTTTAGACAAAGAATATGCTTCTAAATTTGCCTGTTCACTGTTAGTAGCATAGGTATGCTTCTCTACTTGGGGTTTACTGGGATGCTTTTCTATTTTTTACCCATAAAAACAACCAACCCAACCAACTCACTGCCACTGAGTCAGATCTGACTCACAGCAACCCCTCCTTGGGTTTCCGAGGCAGTATCACTACAGTAGATTGCCCAACCTTCCTTCCGAGGAGTGGCTGATGAGTTTGAACTGCCAGCCTTCTGATTAGCAGTCAAATGTCTTAGGCACTATGCCACCAGAACTCCCCTTTTTACCCATAGAAGCTTAATATACAGTCAGTGGCATGTTGTCTAGCTAATTCTATCACCAGTGAGAATTTATCATTTATGAGGTGGCAAGAAATAACAGAATCAGAACGAATAGAGGAAACAGCATTGCTACCTTTCAACGTATTTCTAAAACAAAAGTGCTCTTGTTGACCATCAGTAGAATGGCACAGGCAGCTATACAGTGGAATGTTGTCATTATTATTAGCTGTAGTCATGTGAGTCCCCGACTCATGGCAACCCCAAGCACAATGGAACAAAACTCTGCAGTCCTGTGTTGGTTATATATCAGTTCACTGTGTTCCACAGGGTTTTCTTTGGCTAATTTTTGAAAGTAAATCACCAGGTTTTTCTTCCTAGTCTGCCTTAGTCTAGAAGCTCTTTTGAAACCTGTTCAGAATCATAGCAACACATAATCCTCCAGTGACTATCAAGTTGTGGCTGTACATGAGGTACACTGGCCAGGAATGGAACCTGGGTCTTCTGCATGGAAGAAGATAATTCTATCACCAAACCACCACTGCCCCCATTTAGTAGGATCTTATATGCCATCAAGTCAATTTCTACTTATAGCAACACTGCTGCTGTTGTTGTTGTTATGTGCCATCGAGTCAGACCTGACTCACAGCAACCCCTCCCTGGGATTCCTAGGTGGTATCATGATGGAAGCAGATTGCCCAACCTTCCTTCCAAGGAGGAGCTGGTGGGTTTGAACCACCAGCCTTCTGATTAGCACTCAAGTGTCATAGGCACTACGCTGCCAGAGCTCCTTTTATAGCAACACAGAACTGCCCAAAGGATTTTCTAGGCTGTAATCTTTAAGAAGTAATTCTGGTGATGCACTGGTTAAAGTGCTCAGCTGCTAACCAAAAGGTCAGTGGTTAGAACCCACTAGCCACTCTATAAATGTACCAGTCTGCTTCTGTAAAGACTTACGGCCTTGGGAACTCATTGGGCACTTCTACTCTGTACTTTATGGTCACTATGCATCAGAAATGACTCAACAGCAATGGGTTGTTTTTTTGTTTTTAAATTTTATTGTGATTTGGGTGAAAGTTTGCAAAGCAAATTCACTTTCCATACAGCAGCTCACATATACTTTGTCTCATGACACTGACTACAATTTACCACAATGCAATAGCTCCCCTCTCACTTCCTCCCCATAGTTACCTCTCCCTATGTCCTTCCCTCCCATGCACTCCTGTCCCCAAGCTGTCTCCCTGTGCATTCACAGTCATTCTATTCTCCCATGATTAATCTCTCCAAGGAGTGTATCTACCTAATATAAATGTTCAGCTCATATGCCTGTCTTTTGTTTGGTGGAAGCCACAGGAGTGGGTTCAATTCCAGACCTGAAGGGCAGCTAGGAGTCACAGTCTCAGGGTTCCACCAGGCTCTATCAGACCACCAAACCTGGTCCCCCTTTTTTTTTTTAAATGATTTTGAGTTTTGTTCCACATTGTTCTCCCACTTTATCCATGATGTCCTACAGAGAACCCCCTCTGAGTGGTTGACAGTAGTAGTCAGACACCATCTAGTTCTTCTAGTCTCATAGCTGTATAGGCTGAGGATCGCATGGTATACCAGTTGCTTGGGCTAATTTTTCCATTCAACAACAATGAGTTTTTGAGTCTATGGGAGCAGATTGCCCAGTCTTTCTCCCATAGAGCAGCTGGGTAAGTTCAAACCAATGATCTTTCAGCTAGCAGCCAAGTGCTAACCTGATCAAAACATTCACGAGCATCCCAAAGCAGCATGGTATTCCCAAAGGTGGCGAACACATGACTGTGTAATTCAAGGCCATGTTAAATGTTATAAATGATAAGTTTAGGTGATAAGGAAACACCATTAAATAACATTGAATCAAAGAATGAAAAAGTCAATTCCCTTTTCAGTTCTCTTCCAATCCTGATGACAAAAAAAAAAGTCTCAGCTTGGTGTTAGAATGTCTTTAACATCTATATTTTCTCTTTAACAGTTGCAAATCTTTTAACTGAGAGAACAGACTTCAGGCTTAGAACCAGCCAAGCAATGGTATCTCAGCTGGAATTTAAATAACATTTGCTTTCACTGTAATTATTTTCACTGATACTTTCTAGTTATGGCAAATGATACATTTATGGTAATAGAAAGATTCCTTTTAAAATAAGTTCAAGTAAAACATTTTGAGTCAATTTCATGGGAAAACATTAAGCACATAACAGCATAGGTAGTACACAGGTATGGCAAAAATAATGATGGTGCCAGCAAAATGACTGGAGTTGGGGAATACAGCAGAAAGGGTACTTTGCATAAAGGAAGCAGAGAAGTGGACCATCCTAGCTCTTACTTCTAATTAGTCTTGTGGTCTCAGTGATGTTTTAACCTCCCCAACTCTTACTTTCTTCATCTACAAAGTGAGGAAAGATCTAAGGCTGGGTTTCCCAAATTTTAATCCATGCCAACAGCACAATTTTTGTCATTATCTATATACTACCTGTATTGTTATTTTAACTTTCCTTAAATGGAATAATTTCCTTATTGAAATGCACATTATTTGAAAAGGGTACTCTAGCATCACCAAATATGAAAAAACAAATATTTTTAAAATATATGTAAAATTACTTATTTTTAACTGATCACGTACCACTTAAAGTTATTTCATATGTCAGTAGGATACATTTCACACTTTGGGCACTAATTATATAAGGTAGAGCTTCCCATTTGCTTTTCTGAGGATGCCACTTGCAATAGATGGGTGGTAGGTTACAATGCAATAGATCACTTTTACATGGCCTCTCTAGCCATGGTCTTGTTTAACTCCCACCAAATGATTGGGTGGGACTATGAAAATAAGGTGCTTGTGCGGCCTGCCACAGGGATCAGACAGCTGGCCAATAATACAAACAAGGTGCTTGGCACTCTCATTGTGGTGGGGCCATGCAAATAAGGGGTATAGAACTCTAACAAGGGGATTGGTCACTTTTGCCATGCCGCCAGGCTTAAAATGAGCCATTCCAGACATGGAAAGGGGGGAACTCACTACCACTAAGATGGGAGTGGAGCACATCCTTTGGACTCTGGGTCCCTGAACTGAGAACCCCCTAGACCCAGGAAACAAAAGAGAGAGCTGTAATAACAGAGAAGGCACAAGACGGTGAAAAGAGGCAGCAGCAGCAGAACCAGGAGACTGGCTTGAGATGGCACAATTGTCTTTCTAGCCCACAGAGTGAGGGAGCAGGAGGCTATATGGGCACTTACTGGCAGAGCTAAAGAGATTTGTTAACACTAGCCTGAGCAAGCAGAGGCCAGGCAAAGGGACCAAGAAGCCAAGAGCCAAAGAGAGACCTCCATGCAGGCATGGCTAAGAAGAGGTTGTCCTAATCAAAGAAGTATATCTTGAGTTGTTCCTGGCCCTGAAGTGTAACTTGTTACTTCCCTAATGAAATTTGTAACTGTGGGTTATGATCTGTGAGTTCTGTGTGGCCAATGACATGAATTATCAAAAGGAGCTCTGGTGGCATAGTACCTAAGGTATCTGACTGCTAGCCAGAAGGTTGATGGTTCAAACCCACCAGCCACTCCGCGGAAGGAAGACTGGGCAATCTACTTCCGTAAACATTTACCACCTCGGAAACCCAAAGGGGGTCACTATGAGTCAGAATCAACTCGATGGCAATGAGTTTGGTTTTGTTTAGAAGAGAAGTAGAAAATGCCATGGGAGGGACAGCTGGTGTCAGAATTGGTAAAAGAAAAGAAAGAAAGCAGGACCTCATGGCCAATGCAGTAAAATTGAAAGAGACCTGAATTTTTAAAATTTGGGTGAACAGAAACAGTAGCCAGAACAGGAGAATTTATAAGTTGAAGCCCTGGAATGGAAGACTAGGAAGAGGCATAGTGAACCCTTTTAGAAGCCTGACATGGGAGAATCAATTACTGCCATGACTGTGGAAAGTGACACATATTCAAAGCAACAGTTAGCTGCCATCTTTGAGCACAGCACCATTGTTTCCAACTCTGCAGATCAAGAGGTTTGGTTGCTGTGCAACATGCACATTGCCCTTATTTTCTAAAAGGGAGATTAAGTTTCTAGCAGGGCAATGACCTGTAATTTTTCTCATTCTGGTACATTCAAATTTTACAAATTTGGTTCTATTCCTGTTTTGCTTTGTTGGCCATGGCTAAACTGTGAATAACTGATTCGAAGCCCTGGTAGAAAAGTTTGAAAAAGGAGGCATTATATGACCATGAGACCAGAAGAACAAGATGGTGCTACCACTATCAACCACCCGGAGTGTTAGGTAGGTAGGGGGCCAGCCTGAGGGCAGGTCCAAAAGGAGGAGAAAAGGGAAAGAGGTGAAATATTTGAAGGTTATTAAGTTACACCTGCCACTGACCGCAGCTGCCAGTGAATGGCCAATCAAAATTAAGCAGAACGACCACAGGCCCAGGAAACTTGAGGTTAAGGGAAAGTCCCAAACTTGGAACATGCACTAAAGCCTCATGCTCTGACCCAGACCTAGTTCCGTATCATTATAATATCATCATAATATAATTAACACCACCTTCTTTTTGCAGTTTCAATCTTTTGCAAACTGGGCAAGCAGAGAAGGGCTCTCAGGGACCTGTCAATCAGTCTGTCAATCAACTTGTCATTCAAGAGACCTAGCCCTATCCTAAGAATGCCCCTTAGCTTAGAACTCCCCTTTTCCAAAATATAAAACCAGTAAGTTAGCTTAACGTCCTTTTCCCTTCTGTGGGAAAGACCTGTCTCCATCCTTCTGGAGACACCCATTGCTTTTAATGGCCCTCTCCACTCGCAGGAAGATGTCCATTTCTACTCTGGAAATGTTCTTGCTTTAGGTTCTTCTCACTCACAAGATGCAGCCCACTCTAGTCTTTTAAAATAAACTTTCACTTTAATAAAGCCTGTATGTGTTTAAGCTTGCTGCTTGGGTGCTGCTTTACGTGCGCCGGACCTGAGAATGATTCTCTTAAGCAAAAGCTGCTGCTGTGAGCTGCGTATGACTCTTCAAAGGAATATGCAGCTTAACCAGAAGTCACTCCCAGATAATACTTACAAGCACAAGCTGCTGCTGTGGCTGTCTTTGATTCTTCAAGACAGTATGCAGCCAAACCAGAAAGCTCTCCCCAGCTAACAGGAGGGGGACTGGTGCAGGATATCTTGGATAGAGTGGAAGAATAATGTGCAACAGAACTCAAAATCATAAAAAAAAAAAAAAAAA
>NW_006921665.1:7686665-7687369 GCF_000298275.1 Orycteropus afer afer | reverse complement strand
TTTTTGTTTTCTTTATATTGAGACGTAATCCATACTGCAGACTGTCTTCTTCAACCTTCATCAGTAAGTGCCTCGAGTCATCCTCACTTTCGGCAAGCAAAGTCGTATCATCTGCTTATCTCAGGTTGTTAATGATTCTTCCTCCAATCCTGATGCCACGTTTTTCTTCATATAGTCCAGCTTCTTGGATTATTTGCTCAGAATATAGATTAAGTGTGGGAAAAGGGTACAACCCTGACGCACTCCCTTCTTGATTTTAAACCAGGTAGTGTCCCCTTGTTCCATTCAAATGAAACGCTATGCCAAACCAAAAAAACCAAACTCACTGCCATGGAGTCAGATCTGACTCATAACAACCCCTCCTTGGGTTTCCACGGCGGTATCACTACTGAAGGAGATTACCCAATCTTCCTTCATATACTAGTAGGGTAACCCATAGTTGGCAGGTTTCAGCAGAGCTTTTAGATCAAAACAGGCTATGAAGAAAGGCTGGAGATCTACTTCTGAAAATTAGTCACTGAAAACCATATGTCTTGAATAGACACTTCACCAAGGAGGATATTCAAGTGGCCAACAAACATTATGAAGAAAAGCTCACAATCATTAGCTATTAGAGAGATGCAAATCAAAACAACAATGAGGTACACCATCTTGCTCCAGCACTAGTATCAAAGTTCAACAAGACAGAAAATAACAAATGCTGG
>NW_006921665.1:7671319-7684584 GCF_000298275.1 Orycteropus afer afer | reverse complement strand
CGTATATATATATATGTATATGTATATGCATTTTCTATGTGTGCCATGACATGAACAAGGTAGACAACATTGCTCTAAGGAAACCTTTGGCTATGAGATTTTATGATACAGATATTTTCTTTTTCTATTTCTTGATTTTCTTCAAAATCAAGACTGAAGAGCAAAAAAGAAGATATCAGAATATGTCTTTAGAATCTAGAAACACTTCCATCTCAATATTTAAGGGGCCACCATCACTCAAGAATTTATAGGTTTAAGTGACTGACTTCTAGTGATTATTATGAAATAGTTTTATCCCAAGTAATCTTACTAGTAATGATCTTTTAAGACTTTTACTTGAAAAACAAGCTTTTACTAACATACATATTTAATAGATATAGCTTTACTCACCAACCATTTTCATGTGTACGTTTGGATAGCTTCTGTTCTTTGTCAACAGAAACATTACAGGAAACACCTAGAAAGAAGGAAAGTAACTATAATTGATTAATGTGGTTTGTTATAACATACATGTAGATATTCAGAAAACCTCTAAGTTTTATGTTAAAACTCAGAGGGCCATAAAAAAATAAGAAGCCAAAGTATCTTCTCTTTCTTGCTCTCTCCCTCCCTCTCATGCATTCATACACATATACATACATACATACACACACACACACACACACACACGGGTTCAAAACTAATTATGCAGGGGTCTTCTGGGGAAAGAGCAGAGGAAGAGTTATTTCCTTCCCTGAAAACCACTAACATTAACAAAATGAATAAACTTAGGAAGAATATTTCAGGCATTAGTAAAACTTGGGAAAATGAGAATCTCAGATCATAGACTACGAAAAGTAACTACTAGATTTGGTGAAATTAGGATCAAAACCAAGGAACATGCTAAAAGCCAATGCATATATCTCCAGACCTCCAGAGAGCTCATTTCTCTAAAAGTAATTAAGAGGGTCCCCAGGAACCCAGCCAAAAATCTTTTACTTGAATCATGACTTGGACAAGGGTCATAGCTGAATCAATGAAGCAGGAAATATTGGACGATACAGGTCCAGGACACTCTAAAGTAGTGGGTGGGGGTGACGAAGGATAATATCATATCTGACCTAACAAAACAGCTCCTTAATTTCATTTCCTCCTACGGTCTACCTTATTTGGTAAATGTTACCACCTCCCATTCCATGGCTCAAATCAGAAACCCCAGTGCTATCCTTGATTCTTCTATCTCCTCATCCAGCCCCCCATCTTCACTTCAATGGCAAGTCCTATGAATTCTACCTCACAACTATCAATTCAACACATTTACTCTTCTCCATCCTCAGCTCAGCTATTACTACTTCTTGCATGAACTTCTGCAATAGCTCCTGACTGACCTCCCTACTTCTGAGTGGGTTGTATCACTCCTTGTCTTTTTAATCACTAGAATAGACCACATCTCCTTAAAATAGCATGTTGTTGTTGTTGTTGTTATGTGCCGTCGAGTCAACCCCGACTCATAGCGACCCCTCCTTGGGTTTCCGAGGCAGTATCACTACGGAAGTAGATCGCCCCATCTTCCTTCCGAGGAGTGGCTGGTGGGTTTGAACTGCCAGCCTTCTGGTTAGCAGCCAAGTGCCTTAGCCACTATGCTACAAGGCTCTAAATTTCCTGCCCCTTCCTTCTACCCCAAATTTTATCTTTATTCTACTCCACAGTCACACAAGGAGCTCTGGTGGCACAGTGCCTAAGGCATCTGACTGCTAACCAGAAGGCTGGAGGTTCAAACCCACCAGCCACTCCCCAGAAGAAAAACTAGACAATCCACTTCTATAGAAACACTGCCTTGGAAACCCAAGGAGGGGATGCTATAAGTCGGGATCGACTTGACGGCAGTAAGTTTGGTTTGGTTTTTTGGTTTAGAGTTACACAAGCATCAAGGCCTTTGCACTAGCTCTTCTTTATGCCTGGAGAAAGCACAAAGCATGACCGAAGAGCTACACATGTAGCCCAGTTGACATTTACGTATAAAGACAATAGACATTTTCAAGCGCTTAAACCTGGAGTTTTCTTGGTAAGGGGAACTCCAAGTATGCGTCACTTAACATCCATTCAGGCTATGTCTGACCACATATACGTTCCACAACGTTTTTGTTTTAAAAGGGAAAGCAACTCTCGTTATTTTCCCCAGTGGTTTTAAAGACCCTAAACCCAGACTCTGGCAGCACTGGATTACAGGTAGAATACAGGCAGGTGACACAGAAAACATGGTTGTAGGCTCAGGTTCTTAGGCTTTGCTGGCTAGGAATGGGACATCAAAGGCTGTAGGGGCCCATGCTGCTCCAGCAGCTCAGGTGGGCAGAACAGTGGGAGGCTGGGTGCACTCCACTCCCTCTTAGCTTGCTTCCTCCTGTTAGCTACCCCACCCCTGTCCTCTAGCTGGCCAGCGTGGGCACCCACATCCATTCCTCAGGCCTCCACCAGCAGCTCCAGTAGCTGCAGGGGGATCAGCAACTGTGACAACGACAACTAGGAGGCGGCTCCCATAATGTTTTAATATGTTACTTATACAACAACCAAATCACATAACGTTCTATTTCACAAAACATATCGTGGACATTAAGCAATGCATACCTATATCAATGACGATTAATCAAAATAAAGAGGGCAGTAGAAGTTTAGTGATAAGAATTCTCGCCTTCCACGTGGGAGACCTAGCTTCCATTCCCAGCCAATATTCCTCAAGCACAGCCAGCACTCATCTGTCAGAGAAGGCTTGTGTGTTGTTAACCAGGAAGAAAAGCCTGGAGAACTACTTCCACAATTCAGCCAATAAAAACCCTACAGATCACAACAGTCCAATCTCTCTGTGCATGGGTCTCCATGAGTCAGTGCAGACTCCACAGAAGCTAACAACAAGAACAATCAAAGTAAGTCAGGAAGGGAAAAAGTGTAAGAGTGCTGCTTTTGTTGTGCATGACTGAGTCAATTCTGGAAGAAGACCTGATGTCATAATGGTTAAGTGTTCACCTGCTTAATCAAAAGGTCAGCAGTTCAAACCTACCAGGCTCTCCACAGGAAAAAGGTGTGGTAGTTGGCTCCCGTAAAGATTTCAGTCTTGGAAACCCTACTGGGCAGTTCTACTCTATCCTATAGGGTCAATATGAGTCAGAACTGACTCCATGGTAACAGGTTTGGTTAGGTGTTGTTTTTTAATATTTATAGGAGCAGATAGCCAGGTCTTTCTCCCTTGGAGCCACTGGGTGGGTCTGAAACATCAACCTTTCAGTAAGCAATTGAGTGCTTACTATGCCACCAAGGTTCTTTATGAGAGTACCGAAGTTGAGAAAAAATTCCATGTAAATGTTATTTTAAACTTAAATGATCATGGGAATTATGACTATAGATCTGAGTGTATATTTTATAACCTTGACAAAGTAAAAATAACTGAAGTCAAAGTGGGCAGTAGGGAACGGGAATTGAGTTAATTTCTTTATATTTCTAAGAGGAGGAAATTTCCATCAAATTGTCTAAAGCTGATAAATCAAGATATTTATATATAGTTCAATAAAAGTTGAAACAACTATGGGATAGAAAAAGTAAATAGAAATAAAAAAAATGATTTTTATATTTAAAATGAAACAAACAGCTCACATGCCAAAAGACAGGAGGGAAAAAGCTATGAAAACAGAAAGTACAAATAAAATGAAAGATTTAACATACTAAACATATTAAACATACTAGTGCTTGAGAAGCTGTAAATGAGATAAATGCACCTACTAAAACAAATAGCTTCTCCTACTATCCTCAGAAGGAAGATGGGACAATCTACTTCGTAATGATACTGCCTTGGAAACCCAAGGAGGGGTCGCTATGAGTTGGGTCCGACTCGATGTCACATAACAACAACTGTATCAAAAATCTGAGCCCAAATATATGCTGTTCCAACAGTGGCATCACCGGAAGCAATCTAGACCTCTATGGATGGGGCCAGACTGGGGACTTACAGCACCATCCTACAATAAACCACTAAGTGGCACTTATTACAATTTCTGAGCATACGACACACATTAACTTATTTAATCCCAAGTAAATATAATCCTCATTTTACACATAAAGAAATTTAGGCACACAGAAGTATTTTACACAAGGTTGTAAAGCTAGTAAGTGGCAGGGCCAGGACTGCTAAAATAATAAAGTATATCTATAAACACTAATGGAGCTCTGGCAGCATAGTACCTAAAGCACTTGACTGCTAACCAGAAGGCTCGCGGTTCAAACCCACCAGCCACTCCTCAGAAGGAAGATGGGGCAATCTACTTCCATAGTGATCCTGCCTCGATGGCACACAACAACAATATACAGTGATATACTTTATTATTCAATTTCCTTATGTGTAAAATAATAGGAACTCTGGTGGTATACTGCCTAGGCATGTGACTGCTAACCAGAAGTTTGGCAGTTAAAACCAATCAGCCACTCCTCAGAAGGAAGGTTGGGCAATCTACTTCCATAGTGATACTGCCTTGGAAACCCAAGGAGGGGTCACTATGAGTCGGGTTCAACTCGACAGCACATAATATAACATAACATAATATGGAAATATATTCTGAATATATTGTGGAATAAAAAAAGCAAAGTTTTAACAGTATGAATAATAAGATCTCAATTGTGTTTAAGACCAACTTATATATGTGTCAATCTGTTCATGTATATGAAATCTATCTGGAAGTATAAACAAGACTAAGGCATGCTGTACTCTGAGGCAAGAAAATGTGTTTGTGTTTTGTTTTGTTTTGTTTTGACATCTTCTGCACTGTTGGACCTCAACAGTTGCAAAGGGTTAATCCTAAGGCATCACTTACTGGGCACATGTAATGTTCTTAGGCTGATATTTAACTACTGTTAATATAAAAATAAACTAAAGACATCTAACTGAAAATGGCACACCCCAGAAAGTTCCAATAAATATTAATGTCCCCCTTTCTTCCTGATATTATACCCCAGGAAGGAAAACATTCTCTCCACAAATGTCAATAAACTGGTGGTGAATTTCTACCATCAAATTATTCACAGAATTCAAACAAGACCTTAAGAGAATTAACTTCATCTTGAAAACAAGTCCAAAAGAACAGCCATTTTTATACCAATTCAGAAAAAGAAACACGTGAACTACTTTATGCCTAAGTAAATCCTACAAAGTTAGGGCAGTATCTTAGACACAACCAAGCACCTTGAGGGTGTGAGCTACTGGGCCTGCCCGCAGGCTTGGGACCACAGTCACAGGGTACATCAAGCTCAACTGGCACAACACAGTACACAAAAACATTGTTCTACATCCTACTTTGGTTGAGTAGCAACTGGGGTCTTCAAAGCTTTTAAGTGGCCATCTGAGATGCAACTATTGGTCTCTCCTTATCCGCAACAAAGAAGAATGAAGAAAATCAAAGAAGTATGGAAACAATTAGTCCAATGGACCAATGGACCATGAGAATATCTCAAGCTATAAGACCCTGAAACCAGAAGAATGAGGTGGTGCCCAGCTACCAATGCTAACCACTCAGAATGGGATAAAAAGTGGAGATCCTGGATAGACGGGAGAAAAAAATGTGGAACAAAATTCAAAAACATGAAGACCAGAATTACTGGTCAGACAGATACTGGTGAAACCCTGGAGACTATGGCCCCAAGTCACCCTTTGGGCCTGGAATTGGGCTTACTCCCATGGCTCAACTCTCAGCCAAACAACAGACAGGACTATGAGCTGAATAACTACACCAGGGAGATGCACTCCTTAGAACAATCAACCATGGGAGATCATAAGGGCAGCATTTGCACAATTAGAAAGCTAGACAGGCAGGGAGGCACAAGTAAGGACACAGGGGAAGAATAACCACAGCGAGAAGGTGGGAGGAGAGCTATTACACTGTGGGGATTGTAATCAGTATCACAAAACAAGGTGTGTATGAACAGCTGACTGTGAAACAAATCTGCTTTGTTAAACTGCACCCAAATCACAATAAAAAGTTAAAAAATAAATACTGTGGAAGCAACAAAATGACAGCACAGGGCAAAAACGGAGAGCCAGAATTAGTGGATCACCAGCCTTTCTCCTAGCACTTTTACCACACACCTCCTTCTCTCCAGTTTTGATGGGTTATTGATGCTTTAACTGCAACTTTTCTTTTAAAAAAAAACCAGCATTATATTCTGTCAACTACAGCTGTAACACTTGAGACAATGAAAGCATCCGCTGATACACCCAGTAAGATCTGAGGCATCAACCGGGACATTTCTCTGTTGGTTGCAGGCAGCTGAACAGCAGCACACTTTGTAATTTCTTAAACTACAACCCACTCCTGTCAGTGGAGGCTTGCGTGTTGCTATGATGCTGAGCAGGTTTCAGCAGAGCTTCCAGACTAAGATGGACTAGGAAGAAAAGCCTGGTGATCTACGTCTGATAATCAGCAAATGAAATCCCCATGGATCACAACGATCCTGTTCACAACCTATTAAGGGAATGGCCAGGATCAGGAAGTGTTTCATTACTTTATGCACCGGGTCGCCATGAGTCAGGGGCCAACTACCCGGTGCCCAACAACAATTAACAAATATTATTTGCTCATTAGCAAACTTCTCATTTTTTGTGGAAAACAAGACATACTGGCTAAGCACAAAATGCTTACGATCTAGTTAGTTAGAAAAATGTTTTCTAACTAACGCACAAAACAATGCTGATTCAACCACCACTCTTCTGGGATGTGAGACTCCAAGATGAAGGATTCATCCCTCACTCTTGTGCCAAAGATGCGGGTTGATCCTCGTCCTCTTACATATCTCCGCTTTTTAAGTCCCTAAGCAATCCCAAGGGAACCCCCTCTCTCCCGGGCCGCCCAGCTGCAGCACACTGGAAGAAGGCGGCCCCAAGCCCCCGAGCCCGGCCCGGACTCACAGCGGAGCAGGATGCAGTCGGAGTCCTCTTGGCTCGTCACCCAGCTCAGCGAGTCGCCCAGCGGCCGCCGGCAGCCAGAGCACAGAAACACCAACGGCCTCTCCAGCGCTGCGTCCTCGCGCTGCGTCTCCTCCGCGCCGGCTGCCGCCGGGTTCCAGCTCGCAGAGCTCCACATGCTTGCCCACTTCTGCAACAGCTGTTGGCGGCTCGAGTCTTCGGAGAGCCGCTTGCCCAACAGCGAGGAGTCGCTCCACTTGCCCTTGTCACACGCACAGCTAACAGAGGAGTATCTTTTGCAACAATACAGTGACGAACAGCACGCCATTACATACAAATCACCCGCGCCCCCAGAGGGCCACGGGAAAAACGACGCTGCGCACGCGCGCAGCGGAGAGACGGCTGAGGTCGAGTTCTGAGGGGCGGGGTCTAAGGGAGAAGGGACATCCCGGAGTCGGCTCGTGCGCATGCTCTCTATCGGCTTAGCGCGGCCTGTGATCACTGCGCCTGCGTCAGGTTTTCCATCTCTGAGTAACAAGTTGGGGGAATGGCGGGTTTGCGTGGAGAAGGACGTTCAGTCTTACTCGGGGGACTGTTGGAGTGGTGTCATTGAGAAAGTGTACAGACCTCAAACTAAATTACTAGCCGCTCACCAAGACCTCCTTCACAATTGTTGGTCTTCTTGTTAGCAACCTTGTAGTCACCCTGGACTCTTCGGCGACCACGATGCACAGCAAAACATAATGCTGCCCGGCCCTGCGCTATCCCCACAGACCTTTGTGATCCATGGGATTTTCACTGGTTGATTTTCAGAAGTAGATGGCCAGGCTTTCTTCCTAGTCATGCTTAGTCTGGGAGCTCCACTGAAACCTGGTCAGCAACCATACCACATGCAAACTTCCACTGACAGACTGGTGGCGGCTTATATAGTGAATCCTTAGAAAAACAAAGGTGGTGGGATAATGGATAAGGCATTTGGCTGCTAACCAGAAGGTCAGCTGTTCAAGTCCATCAGTTGCTTTGCGGAAGGAAGATCTACTTCCATAAAGATTTACAGCCTCGGAAATCCAAGGGGGGGGGTTTTGGTTTTGGTTGGGACTTGCTTATAGGAGTGAGTTTGGTTTTGTGAGGATATGGATAACATTGAGAAGAAGGGGAATTCCAGAACACTTAATTATGCTAATGAGGAACTTATACATAGACCAGAAGGCTGTAGTTAGAACAGAACAAGGACATGCTGCATGCTTTAAAATCAGGAAGGGTGTGCATCAGGGTTGTACCCTTTCACCATACTTACTCAGTCTGTCTGCTGAGCAAATAATCCAAGAAGCTGGACTATATCATGAAGAATGCAGAGTCAGGATTGGAGGAAGACTTATTAACAACTTGTGATACGCAGAGAGCACAAACTTGCTGGGTGAAAGTGAAGTTGCCTTGGAGCACTTACTGATGAAGATTAAAGACTTCAGTCTGCAGTATGGAGTACATCTCAAAGAAACCAAAAATCTTCACAACTGGACCAATAAGCAGTTTCACAGTAAATGAAGAAGAGGTTGAAGTTGTCAAAGATTTCATATTACGTTAATCCACAACTCCCATGAAAGCAGCAGTTAAGAAATCAGACATTGTATTGCACTAGACAAATTGCTTCAAAAGACCTCTTTAAAGTGCTGAAGAGCAAAGATGTATCTTTGAAGACTAAGATGTGCCTAACCCTGAGGAAGGCTGAAATGGAAGGCTGAAGGAACCCCTCACTGAAACCTACAAAACCTTTACAAGCTAAAAGACAGGATTAAAGTAATCTTAATGACTAACTCGCTGTTTTTCCCTTCCCTTATCATTCTCTTCTGTGTAAACAGTATAGCTGGCCTTTAGTTACCCTGGGAAAGGAGACACCGGCCCTGGGGCAACCAAGATAAGAAGGAAACTGAGATATTCTCACAGAAGGAGAGGCCTGAAGATGCCCACTCCCATACTCTCTCCCCTTGCAGAATAAATCCCTCTAGACAGGTACGAGGTGCCTGATAGACCAAGGACAGTTTCTTTATCACTGACCAGAAGAAAGGCCAAGAAACTACAAGACAAATATGACTCATCCTGTAATGGAAAGGAAAACACTATTAGCATTCCTAAGACCTATCCCCCTCTCAGCCCTATTCTTTTTAAAAATCTTAACCATTCCCCAGCTCAGAGAGACAGACATTTTGGAGAAATGATTCTCACTGTCTCTTTGGGTATTGATACTCAATAAACCTTTTGCTTTCCTTCTTCAACCTGTTATGATTTTTGGCTCTTAATGACAGGGGATAAGGACTTTGTTTTCCTACAACCCAAGTCATGGTATTTTCAATCGCCTTATATGCATGTGAATCTGAACAATGAATAAGGATGACCAGAGGAAGAGGTGATGCTTTTGAGTTGTGATGCTGGTGAAGAACACTGGAAGTACCACAGACTGCCGGAAGAACCAACAAAATCTGTCCTGGAAGAAGTACAACGATAATCCTTGGAAGCGAGAATGGCCAGACTTCACCTCACCTACTTTGGTCATGTGCTCAGAAGGGACCATTCTCTGAAGAAAGATAACGTGCTTGGTAAAGTGGAGGGTCATCGAAAAAGGGGAAGATCCTCAACAAGATGGATTGACACAGTAGCTGCAACAATGGGCTCAGGTATTGCAATTATTGTGAGGCTGGCACAGGACCAGACAGTGTTTTGTTCTGTTGTACATATGGTCACTATGAGTCAAAGCCGACTAGATGGCACCTAACAACAACAGCGTATCTGAATAGGGTGACTGCAAACTTAAATTGAAACTCAATTTTAAATTTAAATTTTCATTTTTACACCCAGTCAACCTTTTTCTTTGTGAAGGTGTCACTGTTCAAATAACAAAGTAGAAAAGAATCAGCATTTGTAACCTAGATAAAGAATTGTTTACTTGCTCATCTTAACTGGTCTTTAAATCACCAGGCTTATTTGTCTAAACTTCCCCCTGAGTCAGGTAAACTATGTTTTACATTTAAAATGCTTCAGATTGGAGTTGATTGAAACTTCTCCTTAGCCAAAAGGATCAGTTTTGCATTGCAAGGACTTCTACTAGAATTAACCTGTTCTATATTTAGTCACAAGACCCCCACATCAAAATGTCTGCAAAGTGTGCTTTAGAAATACTGCTTTAGTCAAATGGTAATAGGAGACAACAAACTAATCAATATGTGGCTAAGAATTGTTGTTAAGAAAATGTGTGATTTGACAACTCCTTGTAAATCTTTCTTCCTTCCTCTGCACTTCCCTTTTTGATGCAAAATTATTTCCCTTTGTTTACCAAATAGGAACTGGCTATTTCTCTTACAAGGCAGGGCACTTCTGCATCTTCACTTAAGATGGAGTGTTCCATTTCCATGAAATGCAGTTATTCCTTCAATTAAATCTTTTGTTTTATTTTCTAACAGAGCATTAGTCTAGTGTTTCCACTAAGACACCACACATGAGGAGCATTGACCGAGAATCGAACTCAGGTCTCTCTCATGGAAGGCAAGAATGGCAGCTAACAACAATAGTTCCACAACATGATGAGCATAATCAGTGTCATTGACAGTTACATGTAAAAATTGTTGAGTTGGAAAGTGATATTTTTTTTAACACAATTATTATTTAATGCCAAATAATAAGTTGAAAAAGCTGGAGTGGGTAGCAACAGTGTTACTGGAAAGCTTGGATGTGACTCTGCTGTCTGGATCAGGGAGCTGTTTGCCCCTTGCAAAGGGTGAGCGCTCAGTATCATCAGCACAGACTTCATTCAACTAGCCTCTGATTTAAAGCACCACTAGTATGGTGGGAAAAACTGGTGGGGATAGGGCCTGGGGCTGCATTGCAAACCAACTGGCAGCGTATCTGGGAAGAAAGAGATCCCTAAGGATCTACCCACCACATGATTCAGTTTGTCATACTGTGGTGGCTTGCATGTTGTTATGATGCTTAGTTTTAATGCTATGCTATTGGTATTTCAAATACAGCAGAGTTACTGTGGTAATGTTTGTGTGTCAACTTGGCTGGGCCTGGTTGAGTGGCTGGGCAGCTGGTGGTAGTTATTACCCTGATGACACTGGCAATCAGCTCCATGGTGGGATCTACCCCAAGCAACTGAGTAGCTGCCTTTGGCATGTGGTCTGCTTCCTGTATTTAAGGAGAAGACTTGGGAATGGTCTCTAGCGTATGGCACGCTTGGACCCTGCATGTAGCCGTGTCGTTGCTTAGCAGTCTACCATGCTCTGCCAACCTTGGGACTTACAATGGACTGAAGTTAATTGCCTGCCTTGTGGTTTGGTAACATCGGGACTATGCCTTTTTACTTGTCAACCTTGGGGCTTCTCAGCCTCAGCAGCCAGCGGCTGTCTGAGTGAAGAAATACCTCTAGCTCCAGTGGGCCAGAAGCAAGAGGCAGAGCTGGACCCCAAGGTTGAGGGGCTTTCACCTAGCCCCTAGAGCCTAGCACTTGGAACTTGGACTTAAAGCCTCCAAATTGTAAGAACAAACTCCTGTTTGTTAAGGCCGTCCCATTTGTGGTTTATTTCTGTCAGAGCAGTACTAGGTAACCAGAACAGTTACCCATGGTTAAGACCCAGATTAAGACAAGGAAGAAAGAACTGGTTATCCATGTCCAAAGTACCAGCAATTCTACTCTGACACACATAGGATTGCCATGAATCAGAGCCAGTTTGACAGCTGCTAACAACAAGAACAAGGATCTACATCTGTTCATAATACTCTGGATAGTAACCAAGAGTCTTCAGTGGGTATTTTGATTGTTGTTGTTGTTAGTTGCCATTATTAGCAGATAATTCATGACGACCCCAAGTCATGATAACCCCATGTGTGTCAAAATACAGCTGTGCTCCATAAGGTTTTCAATGGCTGACTTTTTAGAAGTAGATTGCCAAGTTGTTCTTCTGAGGTTCCCCTAGGTATAGTCCAACCACCAAACTTTCAGTCAGTAGCCAAGCGAATTAACTGTTTGCACCAGCCAGGCTTCCTTCCACAGTGTCAAATGGCAAATATGTAGACACTATGTAGAAGAACTTCAAGGGATACTGCATTAGAGTTGACATCACCCATTGGACTGCAGGGATGTGAGAAGGGAGAAATTGCTAGAACCCAAAAGGAAAGACAGTTGTGAAGAGCAAGCCATCTTAAGAGGACCACCCTTCCATCAAGGGTTGCAGTCAACTGAGGTGGCTTCACAGGGAAGGAGGCAGGGGATTAAATACTATGACTTCTTTCAAATCCCTCCCTGTAGTTTCCTGTTGGGACTCTCCGTTGCCCAAATCCAACAAGAAGCCAGAGTTCACAGAGCACATTGATATAATCCATACAGGCAGCCTCCCAGGTCAGAGAACAGTGTAGAAAGTAGATGTGGAGGGACTAGGAATTCTACACAAAGACTGCCCATGTCCTGATCAAGAGGTTATCCCCATCAAATAAATTCTAAAGAGATGTTGTTGTTGTTGTTAATTGCCATCATGTTCACTCGAACTCATGGTAACTCCGTGTACAACAGAACAAAACAGATTAAAATGTTGCCCATTTCTGAACCATCTTCATGATTGCTAGTATGCTTAAGTCCATGCTTGCAGCCACTGCAAAAAAATTTTTGTTTTGTTTTGTTTTCTTTGTTTTTTATTGTGATTTGGGTGAAAGTTTACAGAGCAAATTCACTTTCCATACAGCAGTTCACATATAATTTGTCTCATGACATTGACTACAATTTACTCCAATGCAACAGCTCCCCTCCCACTCCCTCCCAATAGTTACCTCTTCCCTGTGTCCATCCCTCCATGCACTCCTCCCCCTGAGCTGTCTCCTTGGGCATAAACAGCCCTTCTTTCTTACATGATTTTCTCTCCAAGGAGTGTGTCTACCTCAGGTAAATGTTCAACTCGTATGCCTGTCTTTTATTTGGCTAGAAGCCACAGATGTGGGTTCAGTTCCAGACCTGAAGGGCAGCTAGGGGCCATAGTCCCAGTGGTTCCACTAGGTTCCACCTGGTCTCACTTTTTTCTTTTCCCAAAATGATTTTGAGTTTTGTTCCACATTGGTCTCCTTCTCTATCCAGGATCTCCTACAGAGATGCCCCTCCTAGTGGTTGACAGTGGTAAATGGGCACCATCTAGTTATTCTGGTCTCATAGTCATATAGGTTGAGGATCGCATGGTGTACCAGCCGTGAGGACTAATTGTTTCTATGAATCTTTGTTTTCTTCATTCTTCTTTGCTCTGGACGAGGAGAGACCCTTCATTGCATCTAGATGGCTACTTGGAAGCTTTTAAGATCCCAGTCGCTACTC
>NW_006921665.1:7658822-7666524 GCF_000298275.1 Orycteropus afer afer | reverse complement strand
GCTTGTCCTCTTTTTTATTGTGATGTGAAGGTTTATCATTTTTTCTTTGAGGTTACCCTGTGATTTGTAATTTTCTCCCTGACTTTAGAACAGTCATTCTCTCTTGCAACTCTCTTGACTTCCTCACCATTTAGAAGTTCTGTAACTACACAGTATTTTCCCTCTTTTTGCTTTGTAGTTGTCCTCATTTGCCAATTGATATCTCTGATTTCCTGTTTACCAGCTTGTAAGCTTATTTTACTTTGGATATGTCCATAGCTGTGGTTTCTGGGTTATGTCATCTTGTGTATTAATGGTCAATTGTTGTTTGCTATTTTTGGTTCTCTGTTCAAAGGACTTCCTTTAGCATCTCTTGTGAGGTTGGTCTGGTTTTAACAAATTCTCTTAATTTCTGCTTATCTAGAAATCTCCTAATTTCACCATCATATCTGAGGGACAATTTTGCCTGGTATATAATTCTTAATTGAAAATTTTTCTCTTTCAGGATTTTATGTATACCATCCCATTGCCTTCTCACTTGCATGGTTTCTGCTAAAAAATCAGAGCTTATTCTTTTTGGTTGTCCTTTGTAAGTAACTTTTTGTTTTTCCCATGCTACTTTCAGGATTCTTTCTTTTTCTTGGATTTTGATGAGTTTGATGATGATACGTCTTGGTGATTTTGTTTCAAGGTCTATCCTGTTTGGGCTTCATTGGAATTCCTGAATGGATATATTCTCATCTTTCATCATATCAGGGAAGTTCTCCTCCAACAAATCTTGGACAATTTTTCTGTAGTTTTATTTTTCTCTCCTGTTCTGGAATTCCAGGGACATGTAGTTTATTCCTTTTGATGGTATCCCACAAGAACCTTAGGCTTTCTTCATTTTGTTTTGATTTTTTTTCTGGTTGATCCCTTTTCAAAGAAGTATTCAGGTATTTTTCTTCAGTCTCATTAATTTTGTCTTCCATTGCATCAATTCTACTCCTTTGTCCTTTCAATGTGTCATCTATTTCTGACAAATTTAGTATTAATCTTCTGGACTTCTATCTGTAGATTTTGAATCATTTTTACTTTTTCATTATTTAGTCAATTTGTTCTTGTATTTTCTTCCAAAATTCTTCTATGGTTTTGTCTGTATTTTCCTTAATTTTGTCAGTGTTTTCTTTGATCTGTTTCTCAATCCTTTGAAGATACCTATGTATAATTCTTTTGAATCCTTATCAGTGAGTTCCAATGCTTCTTCTTCCTCAGGAATGTAGTCTTGGTCTATATCCTGCTCCCTTGTTTCTATCACTTTATCTTGCTTCTTTGTGTGGACTGATGGTTTGTTGTCTCTGAGACATTGTGGCTGTTGTAATTAGAGCTGTGTTAACTGTTTGTGAAAAGCAACTAAGGGTGAGACAGGCTCCTCTCGGTGGTTGTTTATCATAGGCCCATTGGTGGAGAAGGAGGTGGTGACTCTCACTCAGTGAGTGAAGCTGCAGGAGGTATGGATGTAGTTGTGTCGTATGGGGACTGTTGCTGTCTCCCACTCAGTTAGACAAAAATAACATTTGAATAACCATCAAAAAAGTAAAAACAAATGGACAAAAAACACACCATGTAATCATACAGGAACAATAACCAAAAAAAGAAAAAAGGTAAAAAAAAAAAAAAAAAACCCACAATATCTGGGGAGAGGGCAATAGGAGAAATAAGGTAGAGTAGGAGAATAATGAAGAAAAAAAATGGGAAAACGCAGAAAGTAGAACTAGGATTGGGGTTAACCATGAGAAAGGGAAAAAAAAATGGAACCAGGAACAGGGAAAAGAGAAAAAGCTGAAAACTAGAACCTGGGAAGGGAAGAATAAAGAATAATAATAATAAGGACAATAATCTAATTGTGACAGAGATTAGTGGACATAGACTGTTACAAGATCAGCACACTTCCCCCCTTCTTCTGGGAAGAGAACAGCTTCCTTTCATGGGGAAACTGCTCCATCTTCCACAAATCCAATCATATGTCTGGGCAGAGGCTGCCCATCTTGAAGGTGTCACCTCACTCCCACCCAATTCTAGAGCTAGGCTATACTTCAGCCCTGATCAGTTCTAGTCACCACCTTCTTAGCCACAGAGACTGGTTCAAGGTGAGCAGGTGACCAATCTAGGACCAGTCCAAATTAATCCTTGGTGCTTTTTATGCCAAAGCTTAGAGGGTGTGATGTATTTTGTGTATCAACTTAGCTAGGCTATGGTTCCCAGTGGTTCAGCCAAATGCTAATCTAGTTGCTGTTCTATAATGTAATGCAATCACCATCCATAATGTTATCAATAAGTTAAAGGGACTATGCTTTGTTTGTGTTCTTTCACCAGACAGTAAATAAAATATTTTGGCAGAACTCACACTTTCTCTCCACTCTACACTCTTTCTGTCACCTGACCTACAAATCTTGGGACACAACCTGTAGAAGTTTCCAACTTGCCCCCTGATTTTGGACTTACTAGCCCCCAAAACTCATATGAGGCAATCTCCTGAAATCAATCTATTTAGCTAGCTAGCTATCATCCCACTTGTTCTGTTTCTTTAGAGAACATTGACTGACACAGGGTAAGTTCCTCTGCTCACCTTTTTTTTTTTAAATCATTGTCACTGAGTTATTGGCAGCCATGTCCTATGCCACATGGAAAAGGATAGCATGAAGCTGACCCTCAGAGAGAAACAAGACATGAGGTGGAGATCGAGAGTCACAGCACCATCAATCCAGTTCCCATGGCTCTCCCTCCAGCTCTGTAGGCCATCCCGCACAGCATCCTTCCATTAAAACCACTAGTGTTTAGCTAGTTAGAATTGGGTTTCCATCATTTATTTTCAAAAGAGTTTTGACTGATACCCAGATTCCAGTCTGGAACCTAGATCTCCAGACCTCAAATACAGTATTCATGCCACTATTGTAAATTGTTAAAATATAATACCATATATTGCTTTGCAAGGAGTTCTGGTGGTATAGTGATTAAGGCGTTTGGCTGCTAACCAAAATGTTGGTGGTTGAAACCCACCAACTGCTCCATGAAAGAAGATGAGGCAGTCTGCTTCCATTGCTATAAGTCAGAATCAACTTGATGGCAGTGAGTTTGATTGTCTTGTAGTTTTCAAAATACAGCCTTTCAAGGGTCTTAACTCTGGAGGATTATGTAAAGGGAGAATCGATTTCCAATATAAAATTAATAAGTTAATGCTCTTTTTCTTTTTTCCCAAACACTCTTTTATTTCCTAATTCTTTCTGTTTTTCTGGATACAACTGGAGGAAGGTGTCAATTAGGAGATAATAGTTTTTAGCACATATATTAAACAACTATCAATATCTCTTTTAACCTAGAGGACATTCTCTAAATTCAACACAAACCAATCAAAAAGTGAGGTCTGTGACTTCTGAATCTGGAATAATACCAGAGGTATCTTAAGTCTTTCACGGTAGGTATCCTTAAAGAAAGGTTTTTTTTTTTTTTTTAATTGTGATTTGGGTGAAAGTTTACATAGCAAACTCATTTTCCATACAACAACTCATAAACATTTTGACTCATTTCTTTAGAGAGATTTAAGGAAATATTGCATCCATAATAGGATTGGAAGATGAAGTTGAAAAAAAAATCACAGAAAAGAGAATAAAATAATAAAAAAAAATGTAAAACATGAGAGAAAAGATAAGAGGCATAAGCAATCAGACCATGAGATCCAACATCTAACTAATGGGAGGTTCAAAAAGATAGGAAAGACAAAATAGAAAGAAAGAAATAATCAGAGAAAGAATACAATATATTCAAGAGAGAATGATGTACATCTTCACATTGGAAAGGTGTACCAACTATCCAGCACAATGAATGAAATAACCCCATACCAAAGCTTAGCATTTTAAAATACTAGAATCCAAACATAAGAGAAGATTCCAAAAGTTTTAAAGAATAGAAAAAAGATGCAAAAATAAGAGTGGCATTAGACTTCTCATCAGCAACTCAACTTCAGAAGCTAGAAAGTTTATCTTTCTCCCATAGAGTTGCTGGTGGGTTCAAACTCCATCTTTTGTTTAGCAGCTGAATGCCTTAGCCACTGCACCACCAGAGCTCCTCGTGAGAGTATTAGGCATCTGTAAAAAAGAAAGAGGAATATCTCTATATGCCATGGAGGGATCTCCAGAGTAAATCGTGAAATGAAGAAAAGCAAGATTAAAGTATATATGTTAAGGAAGAACATTCTAAAAAGTAACAATCTTAACATGACTAAGGGTTCCAATTAAAGTCTAGGCCCAACGTCTTCTTGTCATAAGTGACTCCATTAAACATAAGACTGCTTAGCATTTTCACTTGTGATCCTTTTATTTTTTCAACAAACTCTTTGCTTTTATATTTTAACAGAGTTCACCAGTATAATGCAGCTCTAACTCCATTATTGTTCCCTTGACCACTTCTCAGAAACTGTTTCAGCTATGCTAACCTTAGAAGCTGGGCTATAGGTGCCTAGATGATCTATTGCACAAGTAAACAAGTGATTTGGTGGTCAGTCGATCCTCAGAAAATGCCCCAGGCCCTCCAAAACACCTCATATCTCTGTTTTAAAATTATTCTAGAAGTGGTCAACCAAAATCCTGCCACCTAAAGCTTTGTAAATATTATCTGATCAGAAATACCACAAAAGCACCCCCTCATAGCAGGTTTTTATCTTGGTTAACCTCTGTAATTTTGTAGCTCCGCAGAGCACTTTGTCAAAAGCTTTTTGACTCTGTGTTTCTCTGTTTTGCAAAATGCTCTTTCACCATAATAAACTCTTGGTTTTTAATTTTAAACAGACTTGTGATTTTTTCATTATGACATTATATACAATATATAGTTTGCTACTGCACATCTATAAAAAGGGAGAGAAGGAAGATATGAATATATATATGTATTTATTTATAGTTGTAAAAATTGAAGGATTAACTGAAACTTTTTTTTTTTTTTAAGTTTTTACTAAGTTGATAGCAGGGAAAGAAGTGAGGAAGAGAAGTTAGAGACCTACAAATATGTCTTGTTTTATATTTGACCTTGGAATCGTATAAGTGTTTTCCATAGTTATAAAACAAAATTAAAATAAAAAAACAATCCCTAAATATTGAAAGATTTCCATTCATAGTGACTCCTCCTTGGGTTTCTGAGGCAGTATCACTACAGAAGTAGATTGCTCAACCTTCCTTCTGAGGAGTGGTTGGTGGATTTGAACTGCCAGCCTTCTGATTAGCAGTCAAATCCCTTAGGCACTATGCCACCAGAACTCTCGATGAACATATCTAGTGGATGGTATAATCCCATAGAGAAAAACTATTTCAAGTGACTTTAAAATATGAACTTGACTATACATATCTGGTGGGATATACCCTAAGGACCTCCCACTCACCAAAAAAAAGAAAAAAACCCTGCCAAAAAGAAAAAAGATCCTAAACCATTTTCAGTAATCGTATGATATTGTTATTCTAAAATCGCTGTGTGTTTATTGATTGCTGAGTAATTGTGTTCCTATATTAAGAACAGGAGCTCTGGTGGTGTAGTGCCTAAGGCATCTGACTGCTAACCAGAAGGCTGGCTGTTTGAACCCACCAGCTACTCCCCAGAAGAAAGATTGGGCAATCTACTTCTGTAGTGATACTGCCTTGGAAACTCAAGTTGAGTCGGATCCAACTCAACAACAGTGAGTTTGGTTTGGTTTTTGGTTATTAAGAGTGGAATTTTAAGTGTTGGTCAAAAGAAAGATAGACAAGAGAGATAAGTTTGAATGAAAACTGGGGTTATGATTTGAATTGAAAATATAAGTATGAATTTATGTTTTTTAGCCTTAAAAAAAGTATTTTCTAAATAACAAATTCTGACAAGTATGTGGAGGGATTGGGACTCTCACACACTGCTGGTGGGACTGTAAAATGACACAACCACTGTGGAAAGCAGTATGGCGACTCCTTAAAGAGCTGGAATTAGAAATACCATTTGACCCAGCAATCCCATTACTAGATATATATCCTAAAGTCCTGGTTGGACAAGAACAGATATGTGCTCACCCACGTTCATTGCAGCACTATTTACAATAGCAAAAAGATGGAAACAACCTAGGTGCCCATCAACAGAAGAATGAATAACCAAACTATGGTACATACACACAATGGAATACTATGCAACACTAAAGAATAATGGTAGAATCACCACATAACGTGGATGAACTTGGAGGATATTATGCTGAGTGAAATAGGGTCAATCACAGAACAAACACTGTATTAGTTCATTATTGTAAAAAGTCAAGGAAAAGTTTATATATGGAAGGAAACTTTCTTTGTTGGTTACCAGGGGTAGGAGGGGAGGGAAGGAAACACTGGAAACATAAAAAATTAAAACTTGAATAAATAAAAGTTTAATACCTAAAAATAAATAAATAAATAAAAGCACGTGTTTTCTAGCTCTCTATATTGAATACCCCTGAACAATGTAATCAACCCAGTAACAATAAGCACCCCATGCACCCATTTGTAAATGTGAGGATTGTGGAGATAGCACAACCCTGAGTAGTATTTCGTTCTGTTATACATGAGGTTGCTAGGAGTTAGAGCTGACTCTATAGCAACTAACAAGACAGCACCCAGTTGTGAACTCTAAATACCATTTCCCACTGAAAGGAAACAGGGCTCTTTGGAGAAATGGTTGAGAAATAGTTTGGGCAAGAAATGCACAAAATTGGCCTGGAATATCTTGTCATTTTAGGAAGCAAGGAAGCTTAAAAACTACTAATGTATCTGTGATGGTTGATTTTATATGTCAACTTGGCTATGCTATAGTTCCTAGTTGTTTGATAAAACACTAGTCTAGCTGCTGTGTTGAAGTAATCACTTGTGGTTGAATCAGTTGATTTTAAGTAAAGGAGATATCCCTCCAAAGGGTGGGTGGACTTCAACCAATAAGTTGAAGGTCTTAAGAACAAAAAGGGAGTTTTCACCAGGGTATAGTATGCCTCCAGACTATAAATGGATATCTTGCCAGACCACCTTCACTCTTCTCTTACCAGTGTCTGACTTACGGATTTTGGAACAAAAGACTGTGGAATCTCCAGCCTATCACTTGACTGCCAGTCCCCCACAATCACATGGCACAATTATTTAAAATTAAGCTTTCTCAAAAATAAGTTAGTTTCTCTCTCTCTCTGTATATGTATATATATATAAATAATGTAAATAAGTATATTTATATTTGTTTATTACTGGATCTGTTTCTCTAGAGAACCCTAAGACAATACCTAACATGAAGAAGCTCTCAATGCACAAATATGTCACAACTTGAGCATCAGTAAAAATAGTAACTGCAATCAACTGGAACATATCAAATATGTGTAAATTCACAAGGTCATAATGATTAAAAAACAAAATACTTCTCATTGTTTGCTATTGGAAGTTACTAGAAAACCAAAATATTATTTTGAAAACTGGCCAAAAAAAAAAAAAAAAGAGAGAGAGAGAGAGAATAAATCAAGCATTTATACCACCTTTCCTATATGAACTCAACCTAAGGTAACCAAATAGTTCTGGAGAGAAAGATATTTATTTTCAGAAGAATTGTTGTTGTTGTTGTTTGCTATCGAATCAGACCCAACTCATAGTGACCCCTCCTTGGGTTTCCGAGGCAGTATCACTACGGAAGTAGATTGCCCAACCTTCCTTCCAAGGAGTGGCTGGTG
>NW_006921665.1:7657747-7658722 GCF_000298275.1 Orycteropus afer afer | reverse complement strand
TAGTATGTTATGCCAATTGAGCTTGATGTCCCCTGAGACTATCGTCCCAAGCCCACAGGTTCAACTACTCACTCCCACTGAGTAGCTGGCTGTGGCAAAGAAGTGACTACAACCTTGTCCCTTGTCAACTCTACTATATACCTGGGAATTCTTACAGAACGTACAAATACAATTGTAGAACCATTGTCAGCCAACTCTATACATGGTCTTGGGTACACTCCCCCCTGCATAGACATACCTAATAGTTCAGCCTATCCACTCATCTATCCACCTGTAAACCCGTGTTTGCTTTCATTGACAACACAGTACTGTATGTGCAAAAGGGTTCATCTTTGTTGCCTCCCATGTACATCTCTATGTCTTCCTCTTCTTCATTGCCACCATGTTGATCACTCACATTTGGAACACTGGTCTTCTCTTCACCCAAATCAATACTTATCTCTACCTATCTGACAGTGTTCCCTACTTACCCTCCCCCTGGTAACCAACAAAGAAAATTTCCTTCCATAGATAAACCTTTCCTTGACTTTTTACAATAACAGACTAACACAATATTTGTCCTTCTGTGATTGCCTTATTTCACTCAGCATAATGTCCTCCAAGTACATCCACATTATGTGGTGTTTTGAAGATTCTACGTTATTCTTTAGGGTTGCATAATATTCCATTGTGTGCATGTACCATAGTTTGGTTACCCATTCCTCAGTTGATGAACACCTAGGTTGTGTCCAACTTTCTGCTATTGTAAATAGTGCTGCGATGAACATGGGTGTGCATATATCTGTCCATGTCATGGCTCTCACTTCTTTAGGATATATACCTAGTAATGGAATGGCTGGGTCAAATGGTATTTCTAATTCCAGCTTTTCAAGGAACTGCCATACTGCTTTCCACAGTGGTTATACTATTTTACAGTCCCACCAGCAGTGTATGAGAGTCCCAATCTCTCCACATCCTCGCCAGCATTTGTTATTT
>NW_006921665.1:7651449-7655597 GCF_000298275.1 Orycteropus afer afer | reverse complement strand
CCTTCCAAGGAGTGGCTGGTGGGTTTGAACCGCCAGCCTTCTGGTTAGCAGTCAAGTGCCTTAGCCACTATGCTACCAGAGCTCCCTTAATAGTAGCTAACAAATAAAGAAGAGTGATAGAATAACCAAATCACCATTTTTGTAATCGTCAAAGAATTTGAAGGAGCCCTGATGGGGCAGTGGTCAAGTGCTTGGCTGTTAACTGAAAAGGTGGAGGCTTGAAGTCACCAGGCTCTCCATGGGAGAAAGATGTGGCAATCTACTTCTGTAAAGAGTAACTCACTAACTCACTGCCATTGAGTCAGATCTGACTCTTAGCGACCCCTCCTTGGGTTTCTGAGGTGGTATCACTACGGAAGTAGATCGCCCAATCTTCCTTCCAACGAGTGGCTGGTGGGTTTGAACTGCCAGCCTTCTGGCAGTCAAATGCCTTAGGCACTATGCAGCCTTGGAAACTATGGGGCAGTTCTACTCTGCTCTACATGGTTGCTTTGAGTCAGAATCAACTCAATGGCAGTGGGTTTGTGTTCAATGAATTAAAGGATCTCATGCATGATCGTTAGTGGTTGGTCACATCAAGAAAGGAAAGACAACCAGAGAGCCAGAGAGAAGTGCCACCTGAAGAAGGAAACCACTATCTAGGAAGTATTCTTAAAAAAAAAAAAAACACCTAAATCTCATCCAAATGAGAGTAGAAAGGATGGGAAGCCTACAAACGTAGCAAGATTTAGGAGTTGCATCAGCCACTTACAACACAGGTATCTTATTTGGATCCTGATTTGAACAGACACATTTTTTTGAAAAAAATTGAGATTGTGATTGTTAAGACTGTCTGTCAACTTGGCTGGGCCATGAGGAGATCTGCTAATGAGCAACCAATCAATCAAAAGGGATTTTCCTCAAGGGTGTGACCTGCTTTCAATATATATGGAGGTTCTGGTATAGCTCTTTGTTTTTTTGCTCAATCTGGATCCTCCATCTGGCTTGTCATTATCTGACCTCTAGTTTTTTGGATTTGAGCCAGCAGCCTGTCATATTGCCTGCCAAATTTGGGATTCATCAGTCTCTGCAGTCTGTGAACCAGTAGCTTGCCATCTTGTGTTCTTCAGCCCCTACACCTACATAAGTCAGAAGAAGCCTCCAGCCTTGGAAACCCTTTGAAAAGGCAGCTCTCATCTGTCCTATAAGGTTGCTATGAGTCCTAATTGACTCCTTGGCAGTGGCTGGGTTAAACTTCACTGGTTTTGCTTCTCTAGAGAAAGACAACCTAAGACAAAGATAAACAGGGAAATTTGAGCACAGACTAGATAAATTAAATAGTTATTTATAACTTTTAATTAGGCTAATGGTATTGTGGAGTTCCTGGGTGGTGTTGTTGTTGTTAGGTGCTGTTGAGTCAGTTCCGACTCATAGCAACCCTATGTGCAATAGAACAAAACTGTAGTAGTTAAGGTTGTTGTCAACTTGGCTAGGCCTTGTTGAGTGGTTGGGCAGCTGGACATAGTTATTCTCCATGGTGAGACTGGCAATCAGTTTCATGGTGGAATGTATTGGAGCAGCTGAGTAGCTGCTTTAGGGATGTGGTCTGCTTTCCAGTATATAAGAAGCAGCTTTGAGGAAGGTCTACAGCTTTTTGGCATGCTTGAACCCTGCATCTAGTCAAGTCATTGTTCAACAGCCTCCCATGCTCTGCTGATCTTGGAGTTTTTTCTGGACTTGAATTAGTTGCCTACCATGTTATTTGGTAATATCGGGACTGTGCCTTTTCACTTGTCAACCTTGGGTTTGTCAGCCTCAGCAGCCAATTGCTACTTGAGTGAAGAAAAGCCTCTAGCTTCAGTGGGCCAAGAGGCAGAGCTGAAGCCCAAAGTCAAGGGGCTTTCACCCAGCCCCTAGAGCCTGGCATTTCGAACTCAGATTTCTAGCCTCCAAAAATTGCAAGAATAAATTCCTGTTTGTTAAAGCCATCCCATTTGTGGTGTTTTCTGTTAGAGCAGAAAACAGAAACATTGCCTGGTCCTGTGCCAGCCTCACAATACTTGCTATATCTGACCCCATTGTTTCAGCTACTGTATCAATCCATCTCACTGAGGGCCTTCCCCTTTTTCACTGACCCTCCACTTTACCAAGCATGATATCCTTCTCCAGGGAATGGTCCCTTCTGACAACATGACTAAAATCTGGCCATTCTCGCTTACAAGGAGCATTCCGGCTTCACTTCTTCCAGGAAAGATTTATTAGTTCTTCTGGCAGTCTGTAGACTTTCAGTATTCTTCACCAACACCACAACTCAAAAGCATCAACTCTTCTTTGGTCTTCCTTATTCATTGTCCAGCTATCACAAGTATATGAGGCAATTGAAAACACCATGGCTTGGGTTAGGTACACCTTAGTCTTCAAAAAGACATCTTTGCTCTTCAGCACTTTAAAAAGGTCTTTTGAAGCAGATTTGCCCAGTACAATACGACATCTGGTTTCTTGACTGCTGATTCCATTAGTGTTCATTGTGGAACCAAGTAGTATGAAATCTTTGACAACATTAATCTCTCCATTTATTGTGATGTTGCTTATTGGTCCAATTGTGAGAATTTTGGTTTTTTTATGTTGAGGTGTAATCCATACTGTAGACTGTAGTCTTTAAATCTTCATCAGTAAATGCTTCAAGTCATCTTCACTTTCAGCAAGCACAGCTGTGTCGTCCGCATGTCGCAGAGTGTTAATGAGTCTTCCTCCAATTCTGATGCTGTGTTCTTCATATAGTCCAGCTTCTCAGATTATTTGCTCAGCATGCAGATTGAATAAGTATGGTGAAAGGATACAAGCCAGACACACCCACTTCCTGCTTTTAAACCATGCAGTGCCCTTGTTCTGTATGAATGACAGCCTTCTGCTCTATGTACAGGTTCCTCATGAGTACAGTTAAGTGTTCTGGAATTCCCATTCTTCTCAATGCTATCTATAACTTGTTATGATCCACACAGTGGAATGCCTTTGCATAGTCAATAAAACACAAGTACACATCGTGGGTGGTACAAACAGTTAAAGTACTTAGCTGCTAACCAAAAGGTTGGAGGTTCAATTCTACCCAGAAATGTCTTAGAAGAGAGGCCAGTGGATTTACTTCCGAAAAAGCAGCCATCGAGAATTCTGTGGACCACAGATCTACTCTTACACACGTGGGATTGCCATGAGTTGGAGTTGACTCCATGGCAATGGTTTTTCAATGGTATTGTTGTTTTACTTTAAGATAGAATCTTTTTTCAGAGCTACATACTGAAATATTTAAGGATGAAATGATATCTTTAAAATTTACTTCATAATAACTCAGGATAGGGGAGTATATGGGAGTACAGATGAAACAAGATGACTTGGAATAGACGACTTGAAAATTGTTGAAGTTAGGTGATGGTTACATGAGATTTCACTATGCTATTCTTACTGCTTTTTTAAACATTTGTAATTTTCTATAAAATTTTATGTTTCAAAAGGACAAATATCATATACTACTTACATGAAATATATAGAATGGGCAAATGCACACAGACAAAAGTTTATTAGTGGTTATTAGGTCCTGGGGGGAGTAGGAGTGGAGAGTTATTGCTTAAAAGGTACAGAGTTTCTGTTTGGGGTGATGAGAGACTTGGAAATAGGTAGTGGTGAGGGTTGTACAGCACATTGAATGTGATTGTTGTTGTTGTTGTTCTTGTTAGGGACCATCGAGTTGGCTCTGACTCATAGTGATCCTATGTACAACGAATGAAACACTGCCCAGTCCTGTGCCAGCCTCACAATCCCTGCTGTACCTGAGCCCATTGTTGCAGCCAGTGTCAATATGATTAGTGTCACTGAATTGCACATTTGAAAATGGTTAAAATGACAAATGTTTTGTTATATATATTTTACCACAATAAAATATTTTTTTAAAGAGCCATGTAAGTTACACATTTCCTCTGTTTTATACCTGTTTCTTTCAATATTTAAATTTAACTTTTATACCAAAAATCTTTGATAAAAACAGACTCTCAACAAAGATGTCTTGGTAGCAGAAGATGGCAGACTAGGCAGAAAGACTGCACAGATGCTCTTCAACAAAGAAAAGGGAAACCAATTAACACAGACACAGAAGATAATCTTGGACCCCTGAGCCT
>NW_006921665.1:7616132-7626845 GCF_000298275.1 Orycteropus afer afer | reverse complement strand
AGCTTGTTCACCCATCTATCCGTCCCTATACCCATATTTGCTTTCATTAACAACTCAGTATTGTATTTACAAAGGGGTTCATATTTGTTGTTTGTACTGCACATGTAACTCTCTCTGTCTTTCTCATCCTCAATGCTGCCATATTGGTCACTTCCCTTTTCTTTGTTGAAGAGGGTCTGTGCAATCCTTCTGCCTAGTCCGCCATCTTGCCCCGCCTCCCCTTAATGGCCTCTTTTGATGAATAGAAGTTGAAGGCAAGGAAGAGAGGGGTTTATTGGTATTCAAACCAGGCACTGTACCTGGAAAATGATGGAATAAATGAAGAGAAAAAGGGAGAAAATAGAGATAGAAGACAGGCAAGATGGAGGGTGAGAAATGAGAAAAGAATGACAAGATAAGAGGAAAGAACACATTTGCTGGAAGGAAACAATGGTAGCTTATATTTACCAACTGCCTAAGTGGCACAAACAGTTAAGTGCTCAACTACTCACTGAAAGAATGGCAGTTCAAACCCACCCAGGCCTGGAGAGCTGCTTCTGAAAGGTCACAGTCTTGAAACCCCATATGGAGCAGTTCCACTCTGCACACGACGTCACCATGGGTTGGCATTGACTCATTGGCCACTAGCAACAGCAACAATACTATTGGAAAGGCATGGCTGTAAGTGTTCTACATGGCTTGCTTTCTTTTCTTTCTTTTTAAAATTTTATTGTGATTTGGGTGAAAGTTTACAGAGCAAATTCGTCTTCCATACAGCAGTTCATACTTTGTCTCATGACATTAACTGTAACTCCCACAATGCAACAACTCTCCTCCCACTTCCTCCCCATAGCCACCTCTTCCCTGTGTCCTTCCCTCCCATACACTCTCCCCACCCCCCCCCACTCCGGGCTATCTCCCTGTGCAGACACAGCCTTTCTATTCTCCCATGATTGCTCTCTACAAGGAGTGTATCCACCTAATGTAAATGTTCAGCTCATATGCCTTTTGTTTGGCTGGAAACCACCTGAGTGCATTCAATTCCAGACCTGAAGGGCAGCTAGGGGGTCAGAGTCTCAAGAATTTCACCAGGCTCTATCAGATCAGCAAACCTGGTCCCTCTTTTTCTATGATTTTGAGTTTTGTTCCACATCGTTCTCCCACTCCATCCAGGATCTCCTACATAGATACCCCTCCGAGTGGTTGACAGTGGTAGTCCACATGGCTTTCTTAATTTAGACTTCTCAAATGCCCAGGGAGACATGTGCTATTATTGTTTTCATTTCACAGATGAGGAAAACTTGTTGCAGAGGGGTTAGGTCGCTTTTACCTGGGCAGTCTAGCTCCAGAATCCTGGCTCTCCACTATACTGCTCCTCAATTAAGCACACCTCCCATGATGATGTATTAAGCAATATCTGGAGTACACACTATTACAGAGCAAATTCATCTTCCATACAGCAGTTCACACTTTGCCTCATGACATGGATTGTAATCTCCCACAATGCAACAACTCTCCTCCCACTTTCTCCTCATAGCCACCTTTTCCCTGTGTCCTTCCCTCCCATGCACTCCTGCCCCAGAGCTGTCTCCCTGTGCATACACAACCCTTCTATTCTCCCATGATTGCTCTCTACAATGAGTGTACACACTATTCAAGTGAAATTTTCACCACCTCACTTTGGAAACTGCAGAACTTATTCTTCCCTTCTCAATAACGGAATCTCCTCAGAGTGATCCCCATGATAAGCCTCAGGCACAACAAGCTTGGGAGTACAGGATCAAAACCTGCAGGGAGATTAAGTTATTGGGTTGGCTGTCTACCTTGTTAGTGAAAAGCATAGTACTGACAGCATAGATCTGACTCAAGAACAGTAGAAAATGGGTATTTTTGGGGAAATGACCCCATACTTCTGTGTATTTTGACTCCTAATTCACAAAGGCTAAATTCCAGGGCCCCTCTCACATGTCAGAGTTCCTGTGTGGTACAAATAGTTAATGCATTCAGCTGCTAACCAAAAGGTCGGTGGTTCAAGTCCAACCAGAGGTACTTTGAAAGAAAGCCTTGGAGATCTATTTCCGAAATAATCAGCCATTGAAACCACTGTGGAGCACAGTTCTACTCTGACACGCATGCGGTCACAGTGAGTCAGAATCAACTGATAGCAGCTGTTTTGTTTTTGCTGGTTTTTTTTTTTTTTTTTTCTGAAATCACATTTAGTCCTGCTCATTCCAAACATTCAGAATGTGAAAGAGTCGCAGCCCCCTAATGCTGTTCTTCTCGACAGCATCTGTAAATCTTAGAAGACTGAGTGTGCAGCTTGGAGTTAGGCCACACAGAAACCTCATCGCACTTGACATCAGCCAAGAGCTAGGTGAACCCTAGGGCCCCATTTCCCAAGAGTGCAGTTCATGTGGGAGCTCGGCCCAGATAAACAGCCCCTTTAGTCTGAACAAACGCAGCACATGGAGAGATTCTTGGGGGCTTAGATAAAAACGGAGAGGCATTCTCAGTTCTGGGGGGAAGGGACAAGGTTTTAATTGATTGGATGTGTGTACATAAGCAAGGTTACCAAGTTCAGGGCTGACATCACTCAGATATGAAATCTAAGCCAGTGATGAGCTGGTTGCTTCATAGCCCCGAGAACTGCCTTAATGTAAGTCAAGGGCACTAGCAGGTTTGGTTTGGATTTCATTAACTTTTTAACTATTTAAGGCAAAAAGCAGTGATCGTATCTAGCCCTATTTGGAGTCTTCTCTTTCAAGGATACAGGTATCCATTTCTGGGTCCAGACTCTTGTCCTATGCAGAGGGACAATCCAAAGCTACACTGGAAATGCATTCCACCCTGTTTCAGCTGTTTGTTTTGGAATGTTATCAATGGGGTGGGGCAGTAGGAGACTCTGATTGTGTGCTGAAGATGTCAGGCACACCCCCTTGGCCTTTCTTCCAGCCAAACAGCTCCAGTAGTGGGCAGGCCTTGAACCTGGAGACCCACAGACACACTTGAATGACTACAACGGAAATCAGTTAGGCAATCTCCTGCTAGGGGCCCAGAGATCAGCCTACTGGCTCTGGTGCTACCATCATGGCCAACAAGACCAACTCCTCTGCTCCTTACTATAGCTATGAATACTACCTGGACTACTTGGACCTCATTCCTGTGGATGAGAAGAAGCTGAAAGCCAACAAGCGTAAGTGCTGAACTGGGGGAGCTGGCCAGGCAGAGGCTGACAGTGGGGGCGAGCAAAGAACTGGGAACCTGGGGTTTTTCACCATTCACTTTGTTTGTTTATGAATGGGCTTTGTATATTGTTAAATGACTTTTCTAGATCTACTGAGATAGTTATAAACATGTGTGTGTGTGTGTGTGTGTATGTATGTATATATATGTGTGCATGTACATATGTATATTGTTGTTGTTAGGTGTTGTCAGGTTGATGCCAATTCACAGCAACCCCATGTGACAGAGTAGAACTGCCACACAGGGTTTCCTTGGTTGTAATCTTTATAGGAGCAGATCGCCAGGTCAGGACACCTCATGTGTAGCTACCACCCATCTGTCAGTGGAGGCTTGTGTGCTGTGATGCTGCTGAACAGGTTTCAGGGGAGCTTCCAGACAAAGCCAGACTAGTGAGAAAGGTCTGGCAATCAACTTTAGAAAAATCAGCTAATGAAAACCCTATGGAGCACAAATTTAACAATCCTGTTGTGCATGGAATTGCCATGAGTTGGGGCCCCCTTGATAGCAGCTAAAAACAACAACATGATCATATTGTATGTCTGTCAAAGAGTAAATGCAGTCACTAGAAGGACCTGGATCCTTTCTATGTTTTGGGAAGAAAATCTGTAATACACCTGCTCAAAACTGAAAAACATTTGCATGTTATTATTTATTCAAGCAAGCCTGAGCCCTGGCAGAACCCATGAGGACAGTCATCTAGAATTTCTTTCTAGGTAGTATTCCTGTTTCAAATTTCATTTACAACTTCCCAAAGTCAAATCAGTTACTCACCCATGTTTGCAGAGGACTTACTATGTAGCCACCACTGTACTACAGTTTTTCTGGGGACAATAGGTTCACTGTATGTTTCTTGATGCAAAGTTTATAATCATTAAATTAAAATTTTTGCAAACACAACTCATAATAAGAAAGATATATAATACGAAGTATGAATCTAGGAAAACTGGAAGTTGCCAAAAATGAAATGGAATGCATAAAGATCAATATCCTAAGCATTAGTGAGCTGAAATGAAATGGTATGGGCCATTTTGAGTCGGACAGCCATATGATCTACTATGCCTGGAATGACAAACTGAAGAGGAATGGTGTGGCGTTCATCATCACAAAGACTGTTTCAAGATCTGTCCTGAAGTACAATGCTGTCAGTGATAGCATAATATTCATACACCTACAAGGAAAACCAGTTAATACTACCATTATTCAAATCTATGCACCAACCACCAAACCCAAAGATGAGGAAATTGAAGATTTCTACCAACTTCTGCAGTCTGAAATTGACCAAACATGCAATCAAGATGTGTTGATTATCACCAGTGACTGGAATGCAAAAGTTGGAAACAAAGAAGAGTCACCAGTAGTTGGAAAATACAGCCTTTGTGATAGAAATAATGCTGGCAATTTCAGGATAGAATTTTGCAAGACCAACAACTTATTCATTGCAGATACCTTTTTTCAACAACATAAATGGTGGCTATACATGTGGACTTCACCTGATGGAATGCACAGGAATCAGATTGAGTACATCTGTGGCAAGAGGCGATGGAGAAGTTCAGTATCTTCAGCCAACACAAGGCCAGGAGCTGATTGTGGAACAAACCATCAACTGCTGTATGCAAGTTGAAGTTGAAGTTGAAGAAAATTAAAACAAGTCCATAAGAGCCAAAATATAACCTTCATCATAACCCTCCTGAATTGAGAGACCATCTAGAGAACAGATGTGCTGCATTGAACACCAATGACCAAAAACCAGAGGAATTGTGGGATGACATCAAGAACATCATCCATGAAGAAAGCAAGGGGTCATTAAAAAGACAAGAAAGGAAAAACAGACCAAAATGGATGTCAGAAGAGACTCTGAAACTTGCCCTTGAGCAGAGAATAGCTAAAGCAAATGGAAGAAATGACAAGATAAAAGAGCAGAACAGAAGATTTCAAAGGGCAACTTAAGAAGATAAAACCAATTATTATAATGAAAAGTGCAAAGATCTGGTGTTAGGAAACCAAAAGGAAAGAACATGCTTGGCATTTTTCAAGTAGAAAGAACTAGGAAAATATTTAGCCTTGAGTTGCAATACTGAACCTACGGCATATTTAACAACAACAACAACAATAGGCAAAATATTGAATGATTCAGGAAATATTAAAAGAAGATAGAAAGAATACACACAGTCACTTTACCAAAAAGAATTGATTGATGTTCATCCACTTCAGGAGGTGGCGTATGATCAAGAGCCAATGGTATTGAAGGAAGAAGTTAAGGTGAAGAACAAGGCTCCAGGAATTGATGGAATACCCATTGAGATGTTTCAACGGATGCCATGCTGGAGGCACTCACCAAAAGATTTGGAAGACAGCTACCTGGCCAACTGACTGGAAGAGATCCATATTTGTACCCATTCCAAAGAAAGGTGATCCCACAGAATGTGGAAATTATCAAACAATATCATGAATATCACACACAAGTAAAATCTTACTGAAGATAATTCAAAAACAATTGCAGCAGTGTGCTGACAGAGAGCTTCCAGAAATGCAAGCTGGATTCAGAAGAGGATGTGAAACAAGGACTATCATTGCTAATGTCGGATGGATCTTGGCTCAAAGCAAAGAATACTAGAAAGATGCTTACTTACGTTTTATTGACTATGTAAAAGCATTCAATTGTGTGGATTTTAACAAATTATGGATAACATTGAGAAGAATGGGAATTACAGAACACTTAATTGTACTCATGAGGAACCTGTACATAGATCAGATCAGGTTAGTCATACAAACAGAACAAGGGGATACTGCATGGTTTAAAGGCAGGAAGGGAGTACATCAAGGCTGTATCATATCACCATACTTATTCAATCTGTATGCTGAGCAAATAATCTGAGAAACTGGATTATATGAAAAAGACCATGGCACCAGGATTGGAGGGAGACTTATTAACAACTTGTGATATGCAGATGACACAAATTTCCTTGTTGAAAGTGAGGATGACTTGAAGCACTTACGATGAAGATTAAAGACTACAGTCTGAAGTATGGATTACACCTCAAAATAAAGAAAACAAAAACCCTCACAACCAGTCTAATAAACAAATTCAGATAAGAGGAAAAAAGATTGGTGAAAAAGTTGACTTGTCAAGGACTTCATATTACTTGGTTCTACAAGCAACATCAATGGAAGCAGCAGTCAGGACATGAGACGACATATTGCATTGGGCAAATCTGTTGCAAAAGACCTATTTCAGGTACTGAAGAGCAAAGATGTCTCCTTGAAAACTAAGGTGCACCTAACCCAAGACAATGGTATTTTGAATCGCCTCTTATGCATGTGAGAGCTGGACAGTGAATAAGGAAGACTGAAGAAGAGTTGCTGCTTTTGAGTTGTGGTGTTGGAGAAGAATACTAAGAGTACCATGGACTAACAGATCTGTCCTGGAAGAAGTGCAGCCGGAATGCTCCTTGGCAATGAATATGGCCAGAATTTGCTTCACTTACTTTGGTCATGTTGTCAGAAGGAACCATTACCTGGAGAAGGATATCATGCTTGGTAAAGTGGAGGGTCAATGACAAATGGGAAGGCCCTCAACAAGATGGATTAACACAGCAGCTGCAACAATGGTATGATGGTTATGTTTGTATGTCAAATTGGCTAGGCCTGGTTGAGTGGCTGGGCAGCTAGATATAGTATTCCCCATGGTGAGACTGATAATCAACTCCATGGTGGAATCTACTGGGAGCAGCTGAGCAGCTGCCTGAGGGAATGTGGTCTGTTTCCTATATATAAGGAGATGCTTTGAGAATGGGCTCTAGCCTGTGGCATGCTTGGACCCTGAATGTAGCCATGTCGTTGCTCAGCAGCCTGCCATGCTCTGCCAACCTTGGGACTTACAATGGACTTAAGCTAATGGCCTGCCATGTAGATTGGTAACATCGGGTCTGTGCCTTTTTCCTTGTCAACCTGGGAGCTTCTCAGCCTCAGCAGCCAACAGCTATCTGAGTGAAGAAATGCCTCTAGCTCCAGTGGGCCGGGAGCAGGAGGCAGAGCTGGACCCCAAAGTTGAGGGGCTTTCACCCAGCGCCTAGAGTCTGGCACTTTGAACTTGGACTTAAAGCCTCCAAATTGTAAGAATAAACTCCTGTTTGATAAGGCCATCCCATTTGTGGTATATTCTTGTCAGAGCAGTACTAGGTAACCAGAACAGGTGGGCTCAGGTATAGCAAGGACAGTGAGGCTGGCACAGGACCAAGCAGTGTTTTGTTCTGCTGTGCAAAGGGTCGCTATGAGTCGGAGAGGACTCGACGGCCCCTAACAACAATTATAATGGGTAGAAAATGGTGGGGTGAAATAAAAATTCCTCATATATTTTGTCTGGAGTTCCTGGTGGCAGAAATGGTTAAGCCCTCGACTACTTGTTGTTGTTGTTATGTGCCGTCGAGTCGGACCTGACTCACAGCGACCCCTCCTTGGGTTTCCGAGGCAGTATCACTATGGAAGTAGATTGCCTCATCTTCCTTCCGAGGAGTGGCTTGGTGGGTTTGAACCACCAGCCTCTGGTTAGCAGTCAAGTGCCTTAGACACTACACTACAAGAGCTTCCCCCTTGACTACTAGAGAAAGGTTATTTGTTCAAACCTACCCAGAGGTTCCTTGGAAGAAAAGCCTGGCAATCTGTTTCTGAAAGGTCACAGCCTTGAAAACCCGATGGAGTAAAGTTCTACTCTCCACAAATGGAGTCACCATGAATCAGAGCTGACTTGATGACAACTGAAAACAATGTATTTTGTCCAAAGTTCAGAACTTCAGGGTAAATATTGACCTGGATTAAATATAAGTTTGCATTCAGGAAAATCTTCTCCTTCTTTTTTTCTTTCAATTTTTATTGTGATTTGGGTGAAAGTTTACAGAGCAAATTTCGCTTTCCATACAGCAGCTCACATACACTTTGTCTCATGACATTGACTACAATTTACCACAATGCAACAGCTCCCCTTCCATGTCCTCCCCATAGTTATCTCTTCCCTGTGTCCTTTGCTCCAATGCACTCCTGTCCCCTGAGCTGTCTCCCTGTGCATACACAGCCCTTCTATTCTCCCATGATTGATCTCTCCAAGGAGTATATCTTCTTGTTGTATGTGCTGTCCAGTCAGACTCGACTCATAGCGACCCCTCCTTGGGCTTCCAAGGCAGTATCACTGTGGAAGTAGATTGCCCAACCTTCATCCTGAGGAGTGGCTGATGGGTTTGAACTGTCAGCCTTCTGGTTAGCAGTCAAGTGCCTTAGGCACTACATTACCAGAGCTCCCAGGAGTGTATTTATCTAATGTAAATTTTTCAGCTCATATGCCTGTAGAAAAGTCTTCTTAATTTACACAAATTAAATTAAAATTCTGAGTCAGTCTCAGACAATGATGTTCTCTTGGTTGCACAACATTCTGCTAGGTCACCACTGGGGCTCTAAAACTTCTCCCTGATCCCTTTGGGTGGTGATTGTTTATCATTTTAGACTTTAGAACCCACTATCTCAACCTTCTGCTCCCTTATACAAAGTTTCCATTTCTAGGAAAAGTGGTTGATGTTTTCAAAGTTGTGTGTGAAGTTTGAAAAGATGTTCTTTGTTGCACACACGAATGTGAACTGCAATTTATAGCCTGTGGAGCAAAGAAATGAAGTGCAAAAAGAAACTCTGCAGCACCTGTCTCCCCAGTAAAGTCCTCAGTGAGGAAACTGTTGCCAGGGAGAGATTAGTCTCTATGTCCCCCACACTTAAATATTGGAGATCTTTAAAAACCAAAGGGATAAGCCAGATAATGGACATCCAGACTCCTTAGATGTTGAGGTTTTTTGACATCCATAGGGAGAGACTAAATAAACACTGAGTTCCAGATACCCTTGATGCTGGGAAGTCTTTGATGTCCTCTAGTCCCCTCTAGTCCCCTTAGATGTTGGAGGTCTTAGACACCCACAAGGAGAAGCTAGTCACTGGGTCCACCATCCCCCTAGGTCTTGGAAGTCTTTGATGCCTTTGGGGACAGGGCCTGATTCCCTAAATGTCTAACGCACCGCCTACCCTCTCCTAGAGATTGATGGTCTTGGGGGACTCAGCACACTGTCTACTGTCTCTAAAGAAAGTTATTTAGAACTAAGCATCATAAAACCAGTTTTTAAATAGTTGACACCTTTGTGTATGGTTTCAGTGATGAAGACAGAAAGTAGTTGTAACAGACTGAATTGCACCTCACAAAAAGATGTGTTGAAGTCCTAACCCCTCATACCATGAATGGGAACTTGTTCGAAAACCTATTGTCTTTGAAGATATTTTGGTATGTTAACTTGAGGTCATTCTGGAGTAGGGTGGGTCTTAATCCAAAATGACTGGAGTCCTTATAAAAAGAGACACAGAGACAGACAGACACATAGGGAAGACAGCCATGTGATGTTGATAGAGACAGATTGGAGTTAGGCTGCAGCTACAAGCCACGGAATACCTGTTGCTTTCAGAAGGTGGTAGGAGATACTGGTTCAGGATTGGTTTCCTCTGCTGGGACAAGGAAGAAACAAGGAAAGAACCTCCCCTAGAGCCTTTGGAGAGAGCATGGCACCACTAATTACCCCAAATTCAGATTTCTACATTCTAGAATTCTAAGAGAATAAATTTCTGTCATTTTAAGACATTCAGTGGTAACTTTTTATGGCAATCCTAGGAAGTTAATACCTTATCTCATATATATATTTCAGATAGGATTATAATGTATATGCCATTTTGTACTCTGTTTTTATTTTGTGGCAAAATATTTTTTTACTATGATAATATTTATACCTACTCTCAGTAATCGACTATCTCTTTATCTGACATTTTGTACTTACAACTATAGTTAAAAATCTACTGTCTATTTTGCACATTAATGACACATGTTTGACAATAATGAATGCCAAGGTGCTAGCCAAGAGCAATGTTGGCTGTGATGGTTAAGGCTATGTATCACCTTGGCCAGATCATGATTCTCAGTGGTTTGGCAGCTATGTAATGATGTGATCTGGCAGTTATATAATGAAGTAGTCATCCGCCAATTTGTGATCTGATGTGGTCATCCTTCATTTACTCAATGCTGATTTTCACATAATCACCTGATCCTTGAAACCTAACCATGTTGATAAGTGAGGGGTGGATATATACCAAAACATTGGTCATTTCAACCCTTTTTACATGTACAATTTTTTTTTATTGTGATTTGGGTGAAGATTTACAGAGGAAATTCACTTTCCATACAGTAGTTCACATAGACTTTGTCTCATGACATTGACCACAGTTTACCACAATGCAACAGCTCCCCTCCCACTTCCTCCTGATAGTTACCTCTTCCCAGTGTCCATCTCTCCATGCAGTCCTGCCCCCTGAGCTGTCTCCTTGTGCATAAGCAGCCCTTCTTTCTCCCATGATTGTTCTCTCCAAGGAGTGTATCTACCTGAGGTAAATGTTCAGCTCATATGCTTGTCTTTTGTT
>NW_006921665.1:7608096-7615393 GCF_000298275.1 Orycteropus afer afer | reverse complement strand
TGCAAAAGGGTTCATCTTTGTTGTCTGTACCTCCCTACTTGTACAATTCAGTGACATTAATTAAATTTGTCATGTTGTACAACCATCACCACTATTTCCAAATTACTCTACTTTTATTTTGTTTCCTGTGTCATTAAATATTCTTCCATAAAAACTTTGTAAATAGCTTCATACTGTTCCAGACATTTTAACCTCTGAACATATAGGATATTTCCAGGATTATGCTATTATGAGCAATGGCCTCAGGGATAGAAACATTTTTTCCACTATTGCTTGTCAAATGAAGACATCCGGCCCACTTTTGCTTTCAGTATTTGAACTCCAATAAATTTACTAGAACAAATTCTTAAAAGTACAAAAAGAGAAATTTCCATTATCCACTCTCTGTGCTAGCTTAACCACTGATTGCCTCACTTTTGCTTTCTGTAATGATCAGTAAAAGGCAGTCTCAGGTGGTCTCTGGGATGTTATAAAGGTGGGGTATAAAGGTGAGCACAGGTCCAGGTGATGATAGACAAAAGTCACGTTGCAGAAAACAGGTGTTATAGTCTGGGTTCTCTGGAGGAGCAAAACCAGTGAAACACAGATAGAAAGATAGATGGATGGATAGATAGATAGATGATAGATAGATAGATAAAGTTACTTCAAGGAAATGGCTCACACAATTGTGAGGACTGGCAAGTCCCAAATCCATAGGTCAGGCAGTAGGCTGGAGATCTCTGCTGGCTTACATCCCAGGAACCCGAGATCAAACGAGAAGAAGAGTATAGGGTTGAGAGAGAACAAGTTTTGCCAGACATGAGGGAGCTCTGGTAGCATAGTGGCTAAGGCACTTGACTGCTAACCAGAAGGCTGGGTGGTTCAAACCCACCAGCCACTCCTCTGAAGGAAGATGGGGCAATCTACTTCCGTAGTGATACTGCCTCGAAAACCCAAGGAGGGGTCGCTATGAGTTGGGTCCGACTTGACGGCACATAACAACAACAACAACACATTTATATACAGGAGCTCTGGTAGCATAGTGCCTAAGGCACTTGACTACTAGCCAGGAGGCTGGCAGTTCAAACCCACCAGCCACTCCTCGGAAGGAAAATGGAGCAATCTACTTTCGTAGTGATACTGCCTCAAAAACCCAAGGAGGGTCTCTATGAGTTGGGTCCGACTCGATGGCACATAACAACAACAACATTTATATATTGGAGGCAGGCCACACCCCAAAAGGAAACTCCCATTTCAACTGATTGTCTGTTCACATCAACTCACATCACTGAAGGCGATTACATTACATTATGGAAGAGTACCTAGTCCAGTATCTCCTAAACCACTGAGAATCATAGCCTAGCTAAATTGACACATAACATTAACCAAAACAACAGATGATCACTCTTGCTGGAAAATTCTACTTTCTCACACCTCTCTCGCTACTCTGTGTTGGGTCTTCTCCCTAATCAAGCAAATTAAAAACATGATATCCCAGTTCCTCCAACCCTTTCAGCATCAAGACAGAGACATTCTGAAAATGGATCTGTGAGCCCTGGAATGCTTTATGGTGAGGACAAAGAAGCCAAGTTCATGCTCAGATTTGCTCACTAGACAGCCACCTGGGGCAGCTGGTTGAAATGTGCCAGTCTGAGCCAGGTTCAACTCTTGTGCTGAATAGAGATGAGACAATGGAAAGAAAAATACCCAGGTCCAACTCTGTTAACCTAATAAGCAGGCAGACCTTCTGGGTGGTGTAAATGGCCAATGCACTTGACCGCTAACAGAAAGGTTGATGATTGGAGTCCACCCAGAGGTACTTCATTAGAAAGGTTTCATGATCTACTTTCCAAAGATCAGTCATTGTAACCCCTATGGAGCACAGTTCTACTCTTGACACATGTGGGGTCTCCATGAGTCAGAGTGAACTCGACAGTAACTGATAGCAAGCAGGAAGGCTTGGAGATTTTTGCACTCATACCCATATATTGGAACATATTCTACCACAGTTGGGCAGATAAAGGAAACATCTAGAGGTTTATTCATATATTTATGTTGAACAACCAGTGTTGAGCTGGAGGCTACATGTTTCCCTCTTCCAGGAATGGTTCAAAATCTAATATGATACTGTTACAGAAAATTCACAAGGCTTTTGACCCTGTGCTTTTCTGACAAGGCTTCTGACTGTTTTGTGGAAGGTCAGAATCTCCCCCACACTGACAACAGGGTGGAAAGTGAAAATCTGTTTCCTGAGGTGTAAATTCCTAGCACTGAATTGACTAGTTACATGTTTGTTTGATCTTTTATCTGTCTCCTTTTCAGAGGTTGAGTTTAGAAGAGGAATCAATAAAAAACAGTTGCCATCAAATTGATTCTGACTCCTGTTCACCCCACATGATCCTGAGTAGAACTATGCTCCATAGGGTTTTCAAGGCTGTCACCTTTGGGAATCAGATCACCAGGCTTGTCTTCTGAGGCATCTATGGGTAGAATCTAGTTGCCAGCCTTTTGGTTAGTAGTCAGGTATTGAACCATTTTCACCCAGGGACTCCTGTTTAGAAGAAAACCAATGTTATATTCCAATTTTTTAGTGGCAGTACGGATTATTCTCCACATACAGTTCTAGCTTTCTCTTTCAGGGAGGAGCAAGATGGATTGATTTCCCTTGAGGAGTGCCTAGCACTAAGGCTGTCTTTATTTATCTCTCAAGTCAATATGTCTTCTCCTCTTTAATTATGGGTTAGGAAAAATATGTCATAGTCCACATTGACTTCTGCTGATGGTTACTTTTGGCAGCTTCAATAATAGGCCACCTGTTCACCTGCTTCTCAGAGAGCTGGGAGCCTATGAACAAAAATAGACCACTAGCTAATCTCTTCTGAACACAATATAGAGAATTCCATGTTCAAGTTGAACAAAGAACCTACATGTAATGCTTTTCCTCTGCTCAGAGCTATTGATTTCAGGTTGATGGCTTCTAACTTTTCAGCAATTGGTTGGTCCCATGTGTATGACATAAGCAATAAAATGGATTTTTAAGCAAAGTCACTGTAATGTTTCCCTCTGGGCAAATTTCCCATCCAGGCAACCCCAGGAAAAAATGCTACACTTGAATGATTCAGTTCTTGGAAATGAGTTTGGCAAACACAACACATTCTATGAAACATTCACAGAAATACGTTATAAGTATCTTCTAAAGATGGATTTGCTCTTTTTGGAAATAGTCAAGAATCACATAAAACAAGTCAGGTGAATGAAATGGATGATTAAGCTGATTGATAACATCTGGGTGTCAGAAATGAGTTATGATCTCCTAAAGTAGCAAAATTGGTGTGTGTGTGTGTGTGTGTGTTTGTGTTTGATTCACAAACTAGTCCTTGAAGGTAATTCCAAAAGAATTCTAAAAGTGTTTGATTAACAGATGTATTTTGGAGTTTATATAACTCTGTGGTGGAGAAGAGTCCTTGGGTGGTGCAAATAATCAAGCACTCCACTACTAGCTGAAAAGATGGTGGTTTGAACTTAACCAGAGGCACCTCAGAAGAAAGTCCTGACAATCTTCTGAAAGATCACAGCCTTGGAAATTCTATGGAGCAACAGCTCTACTTTGCACACCTAGGATTACCATGAGTCAGAATTGACTCAATAGCAACCAATAACAACAACAACAAGGTGGAGAAAGGATGATTATTTTGAAGATCAGGATTCGTTTGGGTTTTTAAGTTTTGATATGTTCATTGAAAAACTCAGTTTCTTTACTGAGTCAGTAACAAAGATTAACTACAATTATCACAGTACCAAAGGGACGATGGCTTAGATAAAAGCCATGATTTTTCTCTCATTGTAAAAGTCTACAGAGCTGGGGTGATGGATCTGCTCCCTGAAATCCTCAGGAACCCAGCTTCCTTCCAGCTCTGGCCTCGGCCATCCCTGGGATGTCCCTTATCCTCATATTCCAAGCCATATTCCAGCAACAGAAAGCAGTGGGGAACAAGAATGGACAAAAGGGACAGTTTGGCAGTCTTTGGGGAAGATTCCCAGAAGCTGTCCTGTAACTGCTTCACTCACAACTCATTGGCTGGAACTTTGTCACATGGTGATACCCAGTTGAAAAGGAGGCTGGGAAATGTAGTCTTTACCTGAGGGATCCATGTTCCCAGCTAAAAGCAAGGGTTCCATTACTTTGGAGGAGTGAGTTCAGAGTGGTGCAAGCAGTTAATACACTTGTAAGGTTGGATGTTCAAATCCACCCAGAGGTGTCTTGGAAGGAAGGCCTGGTGATCTACTTCTGAAAAATCAGCCATTGAGAACCCTACGGAGCATAATTCTATTCTGATGTATGTGGGGTCACCATGAGTTGGAATTGACTTAATGTCAACTGATTTTTATTTCTTTGGAAGCGCAGAGAGCAGACATTAGGAATGACAACTACCTGTCTATGGTACAACTACATTTATTAACACCTTACATTTAAATAATAATAATTTTGAAGGATGAAGTGATATCACTTGCCACAAAAGCCTCTTAACAGAATACTGATATTTGACCTATTTATAAATTGTTTCATAATCACTGAACAAAATAGTGTGCCATGTGCATTATATATTATTTTATTTAATCCTCCTGGTGGAAAGGTTAGCAGTTGCAACCCACTGGACACTCCATAGGAAAAGATGCGGCAGTCTGCTTCTGTAAAGATTTACAGCCTTGGAAACCCTATGGGGAAGTTCTATTCTATCCTATAAGGATTGCTATGAGGCATTGTGGTAGTTAAGGTTTTGTGTCAACTTGGCTGGGACTGGTTTTGGGTGGCAGGGTAGCTGGTTATAACATTCTCCATGATGAGACTGGTAACCAGCTCCATGGTAGAATCTTCTGTGAGTAGCTGAGTAACTGCTTTAGGTATGTGGTCTGCTCCCTGAATATAAGGGGAAGTTTCAGAAATGATCTGAAGCTTTTTGGCATGGTTGGACCCTTTGTGTAGCTGAGTCTTCACATAGCAGCCTGCCATGTTTCCTGCCAATCTTGGGCCTGTTTCTGGACTTGAGCTAGTGGCCTGCTATATTGTTTGGTACTATTGAGACTGTGCCGTTTTATTTGTCAACCTTGGGCTTGTTAGCCTCAGCAGCCAGAAGCTGCCAGAGTGAAGAGATGCCTAGCTCCAGTGGGCCAGGAGTAAGAGGCAAAGCTGAAGCTCAAGGTCAAGGGGTTATCACCCATCCCCTAGAGCCTGGCACTTGGAACTTGGTCTTTCTAGCTTCCAAAACTATAAGAGAATAAACTCCTGTTGGTTAAAGTGATCTCATTTGTGGTATTTTCTGTTAGAGCAGCATGAAGTAACCAAAATAGGTAGCAACTTGACAGCAATGAGTTTCTTTTGCTTTTTAACAATCAATATTATAAGTAATATTATCCCCATTTTACAGATGAGAACACAGATTTAGAGGAGTAAAAAATCTTGATTGCCTCAGATTGCATAGCTAGGAATGGCTGAGCGAAAATTTGAATTCAAATCCATCCACCTCCAGAGCTTAGACTTTTAACCATGTTGCTATCCCCATCAAAGAAAAAATCTTGAAGCTGATCTTATACTAGGACTCTGGGACCCATATGTTAGAAGCATTAGGAAGAATGTTAAAACTGAGGGTTAGCAGTTTTCATTCAACACAACTGAAGTGCCTGTTACGAGTAGGAGTTTTTTAATTGGATTAACTGTCAACCCTCCAAAGGAAGAAAGGAGAGGGAGTGGAGAGCGAAGGGAGGAAAGAAAGAGGAAGATGAAGAGAAGGAGAAGGGAGAGAACAGAGGAGAGGAGAGCTGAATTTCCCTTGGCTGGACCGCATTTTCATTGTCAATTCAGTCTATTGCTCCTTGTTGTAAAAACAAGCCCATAGATGTGTAAACATTTCCAACACTGGGGAATGGCAGTTCTTGCTCTTGGAACAAAATGTTCTTTCCAACCACTTAGACTGAACCTTTAGTCAGAAAAGGACAAAGAACTCTATTTTGGCTGCTTTTATCAACAGAACATGATAAAAAAAAAAAAAATTTAGAACAGGAATTGGCTAGCAGTTATTGATTTCCTTTTCGGTCTGACAAAATACAAATTTCACTTATCTCAAGACGCTTGTATTCTGTGAAAGGTGTCATCTCATTTCTTGCTCAGTAGCTGAGAATAATGACAGAGGTCTGAAGCTGAAAAGCATGGGCCCATGGCAGGGGGTGGTCCCCAGCTGCTAAATTTTTCAAGCTATTTCTTTAGAAGCCCTGGCAGAACTTATCTAGGAGTTAAAGACTTCAAGTCCCGTACTATTTTTCTAAAGGAAAGAGATTGTTACTACCTGCAGAAATCTAAAATACCTTTACTGAATAAAAAAGTAACCTGGGAAGAAGTTAAATTCCACACTTTCTAAGTCCCATACCACTTTCTAAGTCCTGAAAGCACATGTACTTTATACTTTGTCATTGTTAGCTGTCAACGAGTTGGGCCCCAACTCATGACAACTCCATGCACAATGGAATGGACTGTTGTGATCCACAGGGTTTTTATAGGCTGATTTTTCAAAAGTAGATTGCCAACAAAGTATCAAATCTGAGTGATCAACATGGTGGCATTGAGGAAGAGGAAGACATAGAGAGGTGCGTGGCAAGTAAAGAGAACAAAGATGAACCCTTTTGCACATACAGTACTGTGTTGTCAGTAAAGGCAAACATTGATATGCGGATGGATAGATGGGTGGACAGGCTGAACTATTAGGTATGTCTATGCAGCAGGAGTTCTGGTAGCATAGTGCCTAAGGCACTTGACTACTAACCAGAAGGCTGGCAGTTCAAACCCATCAGCCATTAGATGGGGCAATCTAATTCTGTAGTGATACTGCCTCGGAAACCCAAGGAGGGGTCTCTGTGATTCGGGTCCAACTCAACGGCACATAACAACATGCAGCAGGGAGTGTACCCAAGACCATGTATAGGGTTGCAGACAATGGTCTTATAAGGGTATTTGTATGATCTGTAAGAATTTCCGGGTGTATAGTAGAGCTGACAAGGGACAAGGTTGTAGTCAGTTCTTGGCCACAGCAAATAGTTGGGAGCAAATAGTTGGACCTGTGGGCTTAAGACCAAAGTCACAGGGGACATCAAGCTCAATTGGCATAACATACTACACAAAAACATTGTTCCATATCCTACTTTGGCAAGTAGTGACCAGGATCTTAAAACCTTGCAAGTGAACATGGGTATAGGGACGGATAGATGGGTGAACAAGCTAAACAATTATGTATGTCTAAATGGAGAGTGTATCCAAGATCATATACAG
>NW_006921665.1:7599118-7603156 GCF_000298275.1 Orycteropus afer afer | reverse complement strand
ACAGTGTTTCTCTGCTATTCATAAGGTTTTCCCTGGCCAATTCTTTGAGAAGTGGATGGCCTCCTCCTTCTTCCTAGTCTGTCTCAGTCTGTAAGCTGTTGAAACCTGTGCACCATGTGCAAACCTGCTGGGTTTTAAACACTGGTGCACAGCCTCAAGTCTCACAGCAACACACAAGCCACCACAGTAGGACAAACTGACAGACAAGTTTGTGTCCCTTAGCTGTTCAAAACCTCTCCATCATCTCCACTCTCCCCTTACATGGATCCCTGCCTCTTTCCTGCCACTTGGAGGCATGGCCTGGGGCCCCAGCCTTACCTGGATCCTTGCCGCTGCTTAACTCTTTGCTTAAGTTTCATTATTTACCCTCAGGGTATCAACCTCCTTCTCTGTATAAATGACTCACACATCTCTAACATCCCATTCATTCATTCCCTTGTTCATTTCTTGATCTATACATCAAACATCTTCTGAGACCTTCCTAAGATCTCCAGTGCTGGGAGATGGTGATACTGAGATGTCTAAGACATAGTCCTTGCTTCAAGACCCCAGAAAGGGTCCAAGGAATAAAGGCATTGGCTACTGGAACACGTCTTGGTAGGGAGAAGAGCAGAAAAAGAGGTCCTCTGGCAGTGAGCCATGATGGAGCTCAGGATCATTGCTCTGAACAACAGAAGCAGGTGAAAAAGCAGATCCATGGGTCCCCACAATTTCCTTTACTGTTTTTCATTAAACAGAAAATCAACCTAAACTGGCCCTGTGGTTAGTTGCCTGGGACAGGGGGATGGGGGCAGGGGGAACACATTCCTTGCTTCTTTGGCTTTTCCCAAGGTTTTTGTTAATGGGATATCTTTCCAACATTAACAGTTCAGAAGCAGGAAGAAGAGAGCAGCTACACTGAGGACCCTGTTTCATTACTTAATAATGACATGCTGCTGTCAAATCGGTCCCCAACTCACAGCAACCCCATGAGTCACAGAACAGAATTGCTCCATAGGGCTTTCTTGGCTGTAATCTCTACAGAAGGAGATTTCCAGGCCTCCATTATGAGATATTGCTATGTGGGTTCAAACCATCAACCTTTAGCTTAAACCAAAATCAAACTCTCTGCCGTCAAGTTGGATTCCACTCATACCAACCCCTCCTTGGTTTCTAAGGCAGTATCTATCTCTACGGAAATAGGTTGCTCAACCTTCCTTCCAAGGAGTGGCTGGAGGATTTGAACCACCAGCTTTCTGGTTAGCAGTCAAATGCCTTTGGCACTATGCCACCAGAGCTCCTACCTTTAGCTTGCTTAATAGCATGCAAACTGTTTGCACCACCCAGGGATCTCTGCAATACTTGAAGGTTTCTTTTTTCCCTCACTGCTGGTTTACTGGCATCAAGCTAACACTAATTTTTTTATCTCTTCCTCCTGCAGATTTGATTGCCATTGTCTTTTGGGTGAGCCTGGCTGCCTTTGTGGTGCTTCTTTTCCTCATTTTGCTCTATATGTCCTGGTCAGGGTCCTCCCACATAAGGTAAGAAGCAGGGGCATAGCTATGTGGGTCACTCATATGGTTAAATAGTGAGCAATAGTATATCAATACAATGGAATACTACTTGGCAATAAAAAGGAATGAAGAACTGATTCATGCTACAACATGACTGAGTGACCCTTTCCAGTCACAAAAGATAAGATATTGTATGATTCCTTTCATATGAAATGTCCAGAATAGAAACAAAGTAGATTAGTGGTTGTCTAGGGCTGGGGCAGGGAAGAAATGTATAGAATGGGGAGTGACTGCTAATGGGTATAACGTTTCCACCTGGGATAATGAAACTGTTCTAAAATTAGATTGTTGTGATGGTTGCACAACCCTATGAATACACAAGTAGTCCCCAACTTACAATGTATTCAAGTAATGATGAATTGCACTTATGACCACCTTTCTTTTTAAAATATCTTATTGCTAGTAATATATACTACATACATGTTGCAGCACATAATTTGCTGATGTTTATATGTAATGTTTCCAACCCCCAAAGACAAATAAAGATCGGATTGATAAGGATACTGATGATAAAAGGCAATAACAATGAAAGCTAAAAAGAAAAAGATATTTGACTTATGTCAGAACTGACTTACAATGGTGTCATCAGAATCGAACCCTGTCATAAGTCAGGGTACTTGTATTACAGACCACTGCATTGTATAATTTTAATGAATGACCTTTATGGTATGAAAATTATATCTCAATAAAGTTGTTAAAGAAAATAAGGCCCAAATGATAATTCTTGCCAATCAGCTCACCAGGAAAATAAGACCTTATCTTAGGCATCTGTGGCCACTGTCTGTTATTGAATGCCTATTGGCCTCTATGAGTTGGAATCAACTTGACAGCAGTGGGTTCTGTGTACCATAGGAGTCCCTCAGTGGTGCAAATAGTTAAACACTTGGCTACTGACTGAAAGGTTGGTGATTAGAGGAGCTCTGGTAGCATATTGCCTCAAGCACTTGACTGCTAACCAGAAGGCTAGAGGTTCAAACCACCAGCCACTCCATGGAAGGAAGGTTGGGCAATCTACTTCTGTAGTGATACCGCTTCAGAAACCCAAGGAGGGGTCGCTATGAGTCTGGCCCAACTCAATGGCACATAACAACAACAATAGGCTCCTTGGGAGAAAAACCTGGTGATCCACTTCCAAAAAATCAGCCACTGAAAATCCTACGGAGTGATGCTGAAACAAGATGGCAAAGTAAGTGGACACCCCCATTTGCTTCCTAGCAACTAACTCACTGAACAATGAATAAAAACAAGCAAAGACTGAGATCTCAGAACTGCAGACAGCAACTGAGGTGCTGGAGAGTGGACTCAGGGTGAGTGCGGATGAGGGGGAGAGGAGGAGCAGGGAGGTACAGAAGCCTTACTACTAACATCGGGAGCATTCACTCATAGCAGCCATTTTGGGACAGAGCTGTGTAACATCCCAAACAGGAAACACAGAAAGGGAGCTAATCTAAGGAAGGTGTAGCTTTTTTTTTTTTTTTTTTTTTTTTTTTTAGGGCAGTGCAAATTGGTTGTGGGAATTTGTAGGCATTTCGGAGGTGGCAAAAGGAGACCATGGCAGTGTGAGAGAGTGCTGCTGAATCTCACTAAGGCCTAAGACAGATGGGCACTAGGATTGTGAGGAACTGCAAGGGCAACAGGGTGTGAGGAGAATACTTCAGACTGTTGGGGTGGCACAGGGAAACAGTTGGTTCTTGGCCGACAGTAGGACACCTTGGGAGAGCCTGTGCAGGGCCACCCACGAGGGAAAGACATAGAGAACCCCCACCTTCACCACAGGATAGTCAAGTCCCACCACTTATATCAGCATTTGTGACCAACTAAACCCAGCCCCATTGCATGCATATTGACGTCCAAAGATCAAGTGTCCAGAACTCCTGAATCAGCACTGGAAAAAAACCTAAGGATAAAGGTTCCCTTTAGTGTTTCCCAGAAGATATCAAGCCCACTGCCACTAGGTTGATTTTGATTCACAGTGACCATGTGGGATGCAGTCGAGCTGTCCTGTGGGGTTCCCAGAGCTATGAGTCTTTGTGGAGGTAGGCTGTTGCATCTTTGTTCCATGGAGCAGCTGGTGGGTTCAGGCCCCAACCTTTCAGATGGCAGCCAAGTGTTTGGCTACTGCATTACCAGGGTGCCTAATCAGAAAAATTTCCCCCCAAAAAAAAAAACAGAATACAAAATTTAAAGTTTAAAAAAAAAAAAAAGGCAGTCAACGTTATGAGACAAAATGTGTATGAACTGCTGTATGGAAAACGAATTTGCTCTGTAAACCTTCACCCAGATCACAATAAAAATTATAAATAAATAAATAACAAGTGGTCCAAGTTCAACAAAAAAATAGTAAAACACACAAAATCACAAGAGAAGAGGGGCCAATCCAAAGAAAAACTATTGAAGAAGAGGAAATTTCTCCTATGGCGGCCAGACTAACAGGAAGAATTCAAAATTTTCAGACTATGTGGCTATACACACACACACACACACA
>NW_006921665.1:7596598-7599018 GCF_000298275.1 Orycteropus afer afer | reverse complement strand
GATCTGGTTTGCTGGTCTGATAGAGCCTGATGGAACCACTAAGACTATAGCCCCTAGATGCCCTTCAGGTCTGGAAATGAACCCACTCCTGTAGCTTCCAGCCAAACAAAAGACAGGCATATGAGCTGAATATTTACATTAGGCAGATACACTCCTTGGAGACATCAATCATGGGAGATTAGCAGGGCAGTGTATGCACAGGGAGACAGCTCAGGAAGCAGGAATGAATGGAAGGGAAGGACACAGGGTAAAGGTAACAATGGGGAACAAGTGGGAGGGGAGCTGTTGCATTATGGGAAATTGCCATCAATGTCATGAGACAAAATGTGTGTGATGTGTTGTATGGAAAGTGAATTTGCTCTGTAAACTTTCACCCAAATCACAATAAATTTTTTTTAGAAAAACAAAATCAGTAGATTGCCAAGCTTTTCTTCCTGGTCTTAGTATGGAAGCTCTGCTGAAACCTGTTCAGCACCATAGCAATATGCAAGCTTCCAATGACAGAAGAGCTGTGGCTATCTATACATTAGGTGCATTGGCTGGGAATCCAACCCAGGTTTCCTGCATGGAAGATGAACAATCACTGCCCTCTCTGAGGGCTATGGAATAAATTGTGACTCTTTGGGGAAGTGTTAACTGAAGTACCTGTTGTGGAATAATGCAGAGTATATAGCTATGAGTTGGAAACAACTTGACAGCAGTGATTTTTTTTTTTTTTTTTAATATAGCCATCTAAGAAAGTCAGGTGATTTAAAAAAAAAAAAAATCCTTAAGCTTGGGACAGGAGTCCCCCTGGGTGGTGCGAATGGTTAACTCACTCAGCTAACTCAAAGGATGAAGGTTTGTGTTCACCCAGAAGCACCTCAGAATTGAAAGGCCTGGCAATCTACTTCTGACAAATCAGCACTGAAAACCCTGTAGAGTACAGTTCTACTCTGACACACATGGGGTAGCCGTGAATTGCAATCCACTTGACTGCAAGTAGTTGATCTTAGGACAGACAGTGATGACTTCATTTCATATTTCCCAGGAGGTCAGACACTTCCTTAAATGTTTCTCAGTGAAGACAAGAATACTGAGAGCCAGCCTTGCGGTCCTCATTGACTGTTCTCTGGGATGTAAATACAAATCGCAAGATAGTAGATACCTGTGTTTCTCTTTGCAAATATTGTACTTTTACTTTATATTCTGTTTTTGGAATTAACATTAGAGTCTGAGATCAACTCTTACAAGTCTTCAGTTTCTCCCTCTATCTGTCTTGGGTTGCAGAGGGTAAAAGCAGCACCCTTTGCTTCTCATTGTTACTGTTAAGTGCTGTTGAGTCATGTCCAACTCACAGCGACCCTACACACAACAGAATGAAACACTGCCCAGTCTCGTGCCAGCTCCACGATCCCTGATGTACTTGAGCCCATCGTCGCAGCCACTGTGTCAATCCATCTCGTTGAGGGCCTTCCCCTATTTCATCGACCCTCCACCTTACCAAGCATGACATTGGGGAATGGTCCCCTCTGACAACATGACCAAAGTAGGTGAGACAAAGTCTGGCCATTCTCGCTTCCAAGGAGCATTTCGGCTGCACTTCGTCCAGGACAGATCTGTTAGTTCTTTTAGCAGTGCACAGTATTTAAAGCATTCTTTGCCAGCACCACAACTCAAAAGCATCAATTCTTCTTTGGTCTTCCTTATTCTCCAGCTCTCACATGCATACGTTGTTGTTGTTGTTATGTGCCATCAAGTTGGACCTGACTCATACAACCCCTGCTTGGGTTTTCTACAGAAGTAGATTGCCCAACCTTCCTTCCGAGGAGTGGCTGGTGGGTTTGAACAGCCAGCCTTCTGGTTAGCAGTCAAGGGCCTTAGGCACTACACAACCAGAGCCCCAACATGCATACGAGGCAATTGAGAATATCATGGCCTGTGTCAGGTGCACCTTAGTCCTTAAGGAGACATCCTTGCTCCTCAGCACTTGAAAGAGGTCCATTGCAGCCAACTTGCCCAGTGTTATATGTCATCTAATGTCCTGACTGCTGCTTCCATTGGCATCAATTGTAGAACCAAACAATGGGAAGTCTTTGACAACTTCAATCTTTTCTCCATTAATCGTGATGCTGCTTATAGGTACAGTTGTGAGGATTTTTGTTTTCTTTTTATTGAGATGTAATCCATACTGCAGACTGTATTCTTCAGTCTTCATCAGTAAGTGCCTCAAGTCATCCTCACTTTCAGCAAGCAAAGTTGTGTCGTCAGCATATCGCAGGTTGTTAATGATTCTTCCTCCAATCTTGATGCCACGTTCTTGTTCATATAGTCCATCTTCTTGGATTACTTGCTCGGCATACAGAGTGAATAAGTATGGGGAAAGGATACAACCCTGACACACTCCCTTCTTGATTTTAAACCATGCAGTGTCCCCTTGT
>NW_006921665.1:7590733-7592559 GCF_000298275.1 Orycteropus afer afer | reverse complement strand
TGGCAGTGGTAGCTGGGCACCATCTAGTTCTTCTGGTCTCATGGTTGTATAGGTTGCAGATCGGATGGTGTACCAAGCTATATATATTTTAAGAAAGCAAAACACGTGCAGAAAACTAACTAGTAGAGATTAGGAAACAAATGGAAGGCAAAATGAGAAAGTCAACAAGGAAGTTGAAAACCAAACCAAACCAAACAAAACAAACAAAAACCCACAAAGAGAACTACTGGAACTGAAGAATAAAGCAACTGAATTAGAAAAGGCAAAAGATTCACTCAATAGATTTGAACAGACAGAACATAGAATAGATGAACTAGAAGACAAAATAACTGAATTTATCAAATGTTAAGAGAAACAAGAGAAAAGGAGAAAGAAAAGTATGTGTTTGGGAAACCAAATGGAAATATGGAATTCAATTAAGAAGTCTAACATTAGAATTATTGGAATTCCAGAGCATCACCACAACCATGAAAACATAGAAACAACTTTCCAAGAGATTTGTTGTTGTTGTGTGCCGTCGAGTCGGACCCGACTCATAGCAACCCCTCCTTGGGTTTCCGAGGTAGTATCACTACGGAAGTAGATTGCCCCATCTTCCTTCTGAGGAGTGGCTGATCAGAGAGAATTTCCCAGACCTGAACAGAGAACCAAGCCTGCAATACTGGAAGCAACATGAATCTCAGTTAGAAGAAATACAACAAGATCAACTCTGTGTCCTATCCTAATTAAATTCTTGAAAACCAAAGACAAGGAGAGCCTCAGCCTCCATGGCCCTAAGATGAGAAGAATTAGATGACACCTGACTACAGCTACCAATCTCTCTGAAAGGGATCACATTAGAAGGTCCTGGACAGAATGGGAGATAAATGTGGAACAAAACTCAAAATCATAAAAGAGACTAGGTTCTCTGGTTGAATACACACTGAGGGAATCCCCAAGATTATGGCCCTTAGTTACCCTTCAAGTCTAGAACTGTACTCATCCCCATGGCTCAACTTTCATCCAAAGAATATACAGTCCCATAAGATGAACAGTAACACCAGGGAGGTACATATTCCTTAGAACAATCAATCATTTGAGATCAAAAGGGCAGCGTTTGACGGTATAGTGCTAAGGCATTTGACTGCTAACCAGAAGACTGGCAATTCAAACCCACCAGCCACTCCTCAGAAGGAAGATTGGGCAATCTACTTGCACAGTGATACCACCTCAGAAAACCAAGGAGGGGTTGCTATGAGTCGGATTGGACTTGACAGCACACAATATACATTCTTTTAGGATCTCTGGTGGTGTAGTGCCTAAGGCATTTGACTACTAACTAGAAGGATGGTGGTTCCAACCCACTGGCCACTCCTCAGAAGGAAGACTGGGCAATCTACTTCTGTAGTGATATTTCCTTGAAAGCCCAAGGAGGGGTCTCTATGAGTCAGATCCAACTTGACAGCAGTGAGTTTGGTTTGGTTTTTTGGTAAGTTCAGAAGGCAGGAAGATATAGGGAAGGAGGATTAATGGAAATAGGAAACACAAGGAAAAAGTGGGATGAAGGCTATTACATGCTGAGAATTGCAATCTCAACAATGTCATTTTGCAGAAAACAAAAATGTATGAATTGTTTAATAGAAAATTTATTTGCTCTATAAACCTTCACCCAAAATACAGTAAAAAGTTATATATATATATATATATATATAGAGAGAGAGAGAGAGAGAGAGAGAGAGAGACTGAGAAAGAGAAAGAGAGAGATTGAGAGAGAGAGAGACAAGAAGAGAATTTGGAAAGCAGAAAAAGAAAAACAAATGTAACATATTGTGTTACACTAGGTTCTC
>NW_006921665.1:7585850-7586732 GCF_000298275.1 Orycteropus afer afer | reverse complement strand
AGAAATTTTACTGAGGTGGAAGGTGCCTGAATTTTCGTTGGGTTAATTTCCCAACCTCTAGCACACATATGTCTCACCAATAAGTCTAGAGTCATTGATACTTCTTCTTTACTAGAAGGAAGATGGGGCAATCTACTTCCGTAGTGATACTGCCTTGAACCCAAGGAGGGGTCGCTATGAGTCGGGGCCGACTCAATGGCACATAACAACAACAACAACAACAGGTCCAATCAGCATAATGTCATCAATATAATGGACCAGTGTGATGTCTTGTGGAAGCGAAAGGTGATCAAGGTCCCTAAGGACTAAATTATGACATAGTGCCAGGGAGTTGATGTACCTCTGAGGAAGCACCTTGAAAGTATACTGTTGGCCTTGTCAGCTGAAGGCCAACTGCTTCTGATGGTCTTTTGACATTGGTATCGAGAAAAAGGCATTGGTCAGCTCAATAGCTGCATACCAAGTACCAGGAGATGTACTAATTTTCTCAAGCAATGAAACAACATCAGGAACAGCAGCTGCAATTGGTGTCACCACCTGATTAAGTTGATGATAATCTACTGTCATTCTCCAAGATCCATCTGTTCTTTGAAGGGCCAAGTAGGTGAATTAAATGGTGATGTGGTGGGGATCACTGCCCCTACATCCTTCAAGTCCTTGATGGTGGCAGTAATCTCTGCAACCCCTTCAGGGATGTGGTACTGCTTTTGGTTTACTAGTTTTGCAGGTAGAGGCAGCTCTAATGGCTTCCACTTGGCTTTTCCTACCATAATAGCCCTTACTCCACATGTCAGGAAGCCAGTGTGGGAATTCTGCCAATTGCTGAGTATATCTATTCCAATTATGCATTCTGGCACTGGGGAAATCACTACAGGATGGGTT
>NW_006921665.1:7583905-7584716 GCF_000298275.1 Orycteropus afer afer | reverse complement strand
TCTAGCAGCAACAATGGGTGGTTGAGGCAGTTCCTGAGAGCATTCAGGAATGTCTTCCATGGCCTCTGCCTCAGACAATGACCCAACAGGACCGGTTTAGTTAGTCCCATCAAACAGAGGGGGAGGGGATAATGGTTTTACAGTAATCCGTTCAGATGGGAGGGATTCAACAGAATTTACAGGCTCCATATCCTGATCTTTCTGATTATCTGTCCGTATGTCCCCATTCCAAGTTTCAGGATCCCTTTTTTTTTTTCAATTACTGCCCTCACTTTAACATCAGACACTGTTCTGGATTGACAACTTAATTGGCGTTGTAATTCAGCCCCCCTTACAATAAGACTCTGGGTTTGTTTTTCAGCAATATCAGCTGCGTTACTAGAAGATATAAGTCTTTCTTTCAGAGCACAACTGCAAGCACTGAGGTCTTTTATGCGGCACTTAAGCCGAGACTCAGCTGCTCTGAGCTCATCTTACTCTTTCACCACTTTGCCTAGTGTAAGTAGGACCAACCAACCAGCTTCCTTATACTCCTCATTCTGACAAAATTGCAGAAAAGTATGAAATATCTGATCACCCAGAGCGTCACTTCTCACAAGTACTTGATCTATTGGTGGTGCTATTTCACGTATTAATTTTGCCACCTCATGCCATGGATTAGCAGGGCCCTCTTTCCTAATAGATGCAGGGTCACTAGTGTCTTTAAGATTAATCAAACTGGAGAACCAATCCAGGAAGCCCATCTTTATGATTTTGTCTCTCTAGAATCACTCCCAGTACCAAATGTGATAGACTGGGTTCTCTAGAGAAA
>NW_006921665.1:7576410-7583723 GCF_000298275.1 Orycteropus afer afer | reverse complement strand
GATCTCCAGGCCAAATGGTGAACTGCTCACTCACAGACGGTAGTAGGCAGCACAACAGAATCCCGATCCACAGAAGAATGTCTCTCTTCCCAGGATGTCCCTGGATATACTGGAAGCAGGCCACACCCCTAGGGAAACTCCCCTTCAACAGATTGGCCATTCAGAACACAGTCATCTGATCCCATCATGGGAACAACCACAAAGAACTGGGGTCCAGCCAAGTTGACACACGGTTCCAACTATCACACATATCAAGGGTATTTTTTAAGAATCAGTGTGCATTTCTCCCCAGAAACTCTAGAAGCCAGAAGACAATATGGCGACATATAAAACATATTGAAGGAAAACAATTGTCAACCAAGAATTCTTTACCTAGCAAAGTTGTCATTCAAAAATGAAGTAGAAATCAAGAAATTCCCAAAGAAACAGAAGCTCTGGAAATTTACCACTGTCAGACCACCTTTGCAAGTATTACTCAAGGGAGTACTCCAAATGGAAAGGCAAGAGCATTAAATAAATTTTCATATCTATATATGGGGGGGGAATTAAAAAATAAGAGAGATCTCCAAAAAATACAGCACAAGCAATCATAAGGACCAAGTATATGATATTTTCAGGAAATAAATTCAATAATTAAATCCTGAAAACAATACATCAAGTTTGTAAGAAATAAGTACAAAGTAAACTTACTAAATGTAGGCTGTATAATGAAGACACCAACAGTATGTGGGATGGAGGAACATATCAGGAGTAGATTTAATATGTTAAGATTGCATGTTAACTATTGTTTATGTATTAAATGTTGTTGTAAGTTGTAAAATGTAAAGATATGTGGTAACCACCAAGAAATCAAGAAAAAAACACTCTGAAAAGGAAAGAAACCAAAAAGGCTTATCTCAAGAAAGCAGCCAAATAGAAACAAAAACAGAAAAACCAGAATTGAAAAACAAAGAAGATATGAAACACTCAAAAAACAAATAGCAGAATGAGTTAGGTAGATAATTCCTTTTCAGTAATAAACTTAAATGTAAACTGACGATAACACCTCAAGAAAAAAGGTAGAGTGTGGCAGAATGGATTGAAAAAAAAAAAAAAGGCCCAAAACAGATCAACCCTTTTTCTGTCTACAAGAAATACACCTTAGACATGATATAAACAGACTGAGAATAAAAGGATGGAAAAAAAACATTCTGTGCAACCAGTAAACAAAAAAGAACACAGGCAGGTATCATGATATCAGATAAAATAGACTTTAAACCAAAATCTATTAAAAGAAATAAAGAAGGACATTATATAATAATAAAAGGGTCAAGAAGACATAACAATTGTAAATATATATGCACTTAATAACAATGCTCCAAAATACATGACATTAATACTGTCTAATATGAAAGGAGAAATAGACAGTTCCACAATAATAGTAGGGGACTTCAACACACCACTTTTAATTATAGACAGAACTTCCAGAAAAATCACTAAGGGCATTGAGAACTTAAAATAAAATCATAAGCCACTTGGTTTATAAACATATATAAAACACTCCACCCAGCATCATACCAACACACATTATTCTCCATCAAACAAGGATCATTTTCCAGAACAGATCATATGCTAGGGAACAAAACGAATCTCAACAAATTTACAAAGACTGAAATCATGCAGAGTGTCTTCACTAACTGTAACAGCATGAAGGTAGATACCACTAACAGGAAAAAAATGGAAGAAAAATACATGGAAACTAATAAACTACCAAAAAAAAAAAAGTATTGGGACATAGAAGAAATCAAAAGTGAAATTAAAAAATTCCTAGAATCAATTGAAAATGAAAACACAACATATCAAAACCTTTGGGACACAGCAAAGCCAGAGGGAAATTCATAGCAATAAATGCCTACATTAAAAAATAAGAAAGATCCCAAATCATCAACTTCAACTGACAACTTGAACAAACAGAAAAGGAAGAGCAAAAGAAGTCAGAAGCTACCATTAAAAAAAAAAGGAAATGATAAAGATTAGGGCAGAAATAAACCAAAGAGAAAAACTATAGAATCAACAAAACCAGAAAGTAGCTCTTTGAAAGGATCAATAAAATAGACAAGACACTGGCTAGATTGACAAAAGGGAGGGAGGGAGGGAGGAAGAGAGGAAGAGAGAGAGAGAAAGAAAGAAGAGAAAGGAAGGAAGGAAGGAGGAAAGGGGGAAAGGAAGGAAGGAAGGATGGGAGGGAAAAGGGAGGGAGGGAAGAAGGAAAGGAAGGGAGAAAGTAAGAGGCAAATAACCAAATTAAGAACTGAAATTAGTGACATTACAACTGATCCAACAAAGAAAAAGAAGATCATAATTGATTGTTGTTGTTAGGTGCTGTTGAGTCAATTTTGACTCCTAATGACCCTATGCACAACAGAATGAAACACTGCCCAGTCCTGCACCATCCTCACAATCGTTGACACGCTGTAGCCAGTCTTCACAGCCACCATGTCAATCCATCCTGTTGCAGGTCTTCCCCTTTTTTGCGGACGCTCTACTTTACCCAATATGATATTCTTCTTCAGAGACTGGTCCCTGCTGACGACAACATGACCAAAGTATGAGAGACGAAATCTCACCATCCCCACTTCTAAGGAGCATTCCAGCGATCTGTCTTCAAGACAGATTTGTTCCTTCTTCTAGCAGTCCATGCTACATTCAATATTCTTCATCAACACCATAATTCAAATGTGTCCATTCTTCTATGATCTTCCTTCACTGTCTAGCTTTCACATGCATATGAGGCTATTGAAAGTACCATGCCTTGGGTCAGGCGCATCTTAGTCTGAAAAACTTTAAAGCAATCATTTGCAGATTTTCCCAATGCAGTAAGTCATCTGATTTCTTGACTGCTGTTTCCATCGTGTTGATTATGGATCCAAGTAAAATGAAGCTTAACAACTTCAATCTTTTTTCCATTTATCGTGATGTTGTTTATTGGTCCCATTATGAGGATTTTTGTTTTCTTTATATTGAGATGTAATCCACACTGAAGGAAAAAAAGCAAAAACCAAACTCACTGCCATTGAGTCAGATCCGACTCATAGCAACCCCTCCTTCGGTTTTCAAGGTGGTATCTCTAGGGAAGTAGATTGCTCAATGTTCCTTCCGAGGAGTGGCTGGTGGATTTGAACTGCCAGCCTTCTGGTTAGCAATTAAATGCTTTAAGCACTATGCCACCAGAGCTCCTACTGAAGGCTATAGTCTGACTTTAATCTGTAAGTGCTTCAATTCTTTGCTTTCAGTAAGCAAGGTTGTGTCATCAGCATATCACAGGTTATGAGTTTTCTTCCAATCCTGATGCCTCATTCCTCTTCATATAGTTCAATTTTTCAGATAATTTGCTCAGCATATAGATTGAATAACTATGATGAAAGGATACAATCCTGACACACACTTTTCCTGATTTTGAACCAAGCAGTAGCCCCTTGTTCTATTCACATAGCTGTCTCTTGGTCTAAGTACAGGTTCCTCAAGAGAACAATTAAGTGTTCTGGAATTCCCCTTCTTTGCAATGTTATCCATAATTTGCTATGATCCACACAGTCTGATGCCTTTGGATAGTCAATAAAACAGGTAAACATCTTTCTGGTATTCTTTGCTTTCAGTTAAGGTCCGTCTGGTATCATCAGTGATATCGCCTTTTTCCATGTGCTCTTCTGAATTTGGCTTGAATTTCTGGCAATGCCCTATCAATATACTGCTGTAACCATTTTTGAATTACCTTCAGCAAAATTTTACCTGCATTATTATTAATGATATTGTTCGATAATATCCACATTCTGTTAGATCATCTTTCTTTGAAAGGGGCACAAATATGGATTTCATCCAGTCTGTTGACCAGGTAGCTGTCTTCCAAATTTCTTAGCATAAACAAGTGAGCACCTCCAGCGCTGCATCTGTTTGTTGAAATGTCTCAATGGGAATTCCATCAATTCCTGAAGCGTTGTTTTTCTCCAATTCCTTCCATGCAACTTGGACTTCTTCCTTCAGTACATTGGTTCTTGATTATATGCTACCACCTGAAATGGTTGAATGTTAACCAACTCTTTTTGGTCCAGTGCCTGTGTATTCCTTCCATCTTCTTTTGATGCTTCCTGCATTGTTCAATATTTTGCCCATAGAATCTTTCAATATTGCAACTCAAGGCTTGAAATTTTTCTTCAATTCTTACAGCTTGAGAAACACTGAGTGTGTTCTTCTCTTTTGATTTTCCAACTCAGGTTTCTGCACATTTCATTATAATTGACTTTGTCACCTCAAGCCACCCTTTGAAATCTTTAGTTCGTTTACTTCATCAGTTCTTCAATTTGCTTTAACTACTTAATCTCCATGCAAGAACAAGTTTCAGAGTCTCTTCTGACATCTATTTCTATCTTCTTTTCCTTTCCTGTCTTTTTAATGACCTTTTGCTTTCTTCATGTATGATGTTCTTTATGTCATCCCACAACTTGTTTGGTCTTCAACTGTTGATGTTCAATGCATCCAATGTATTTTTCAGATAGCCTCTAAACTCAGGTAGGATTACACTCAAGATCATGCTTTTGTTTTCTTGGCCTTGTTTTAATTTTCTTCAGCTTCAACTTAAACTTGCATATGAGCAATTAATTGATAGTCTGTTCCACGGCCACCTCCTGGCCTTGTTCTGATTGATGCTATTGAGCTTCTCCATTGTCTCTTTCCACAGATGTAGTTGATTTGATTCCTGTGTATTCCATCTGCCAAGGTCCACATGCAGTGTTGCCTTTCATGTTGGTGAAACAAGATATATGCTACGATACATCATTGGTCTTGCAAAATTCTATCAAGTGATCTCTTGTGTCATTTTTAACAGAGCCTCTGTGTTTTCCAACTACCAATGCTGCTTGTTTCCAACTTCAATCACCAGTAATTATCAATACATCTTGATTGTGTGTTTGCTCAATTTTAGACTGCAGAAGTTGGTGAAAATCTTCAATTATTTCATCTTTGGCTTTAGTGGTTGGTGCGTAAATTTGAGTAACAGATGTATTAATTGATCTTCCTTGTAAGCGTATGGGTATTACCCCATTATTATTATTATCCTCAAGTACAGCATTGTACTTCAAGATAGACCTTGAGATATTCTTTTTGATGATGAATGCAACACCTTTCCTCTTCAATTTGTCATTCTAACATAGTAGACTGTTTTGGTTCTCTAGTGCTGCTCTAGGAGCTCTGGTAGCACAGTGGCTAAGGCACTTGACTGCTAACCAGAAGGCTGGCGGTTCAAACCCACCAGCCACTCCTTGGAAGGAAGATGGGGCAATTTACTTCAGTAGTGATACTGCCTCGGAAACCCAAGAAGGGGTCACTATGAGTTGGGTCCAATTCGACGGCACATAACAACAACAACAACAGTGTTGCTCTAGGAGCTCTGGTAGCATAGTGCCTAAGGCACTTGACTGCTAACCAGAAGGCCAGCAGTTCAAACCCATTGGCCACTCCTCGGAAGGAAGGTTGGGCAATCTACTTCCGCAGCAATACCACCTCAGAAACCCAAGCAGGGGTGACTGTGAGTTGGGTCCAACTCCACGGCACACAGCAACAACAACAACAGTGCTGCTCCAACAAAAATACCACAAGTGGGTAGTTTGAACAAACAGGGATTTATTCTCTTACAATTTAGGAGGCTAGAAGTCTTGAGTTCAAAGTGCCAGCTCTAGGGGCTGGGTGAAGGCCCCTCAACCTTGGGTTTCAGCTCTGCCTCTTGCTCTCAGCCCACTGAAGCTAGGGGCTTCTCTTAGGCAGCTGCTAGCTGCTGAGGCTGACAAACCCAAGGTTGACAAGTAAAATGGTGAAGCTCAAGATTAGTAAGCAACACGGCAGTCCACTAATTCAAGTCCAAAAACCATCCCCAGATTGGCAGGCCACTGATACACAGCCAAATACAGGATCTGGATGTGCTAAGAAGCTCAAGAACTTTCTCAAAAATCTTCTTATATACTGGAAGCAGGCCACAACTCAGCTGCTCACAGTAGATTCCACTGTGGAGCTGATTACCAGTCTCATCATGGGAAATCACTATATCCAGCTGCCCAGTCACTCAAAACCAGACCCACAGCTCCTGCTGTCCTACTGACACTCTTGTAAGAGGCTTGTCCCCACATCTCTCCCCACCACAGCTGATGGCACCAGGGGGACTGCAATGTAACAGGACAAATGTATGGCACTGTCCATCCTGACTAGTTACATGGTTCACTAATGAAAATGTGCTCCATGCACTTTGTAACAGAGCTGGAATGCTCAGCTCAGCCAAATGGATCCTGAGTAAGGAGTAGGAAAGAGAATGCCGAGGTTTCCCCCTAAGGAGACACTGTGGGTTTTTTTTTGGAAAGAAAAAGAAAGGCTGTTCCATGCTGGCACCATTTGAAAGGAGGGACTTGTGATGGGTGGAGGAGGTTTTTCTGTAACTCTTCATTCATGTTGGTATTACAAAGAAAATAACCCAAATAACCAAACCAGTTGTCATAGAGTCAACTCCAACTCATGGCAATCCCATGTGTGTCAGGATAGGGTGGCTCCTTAGGGTTTTTAAAGGCTGATTTTTAGAAGTATATCATCAGGCCTTTTTTCTGTGGTGCCTGTGAGTGGACTCGAACCACCAAACTATTGCCCAGTTCTGACTGCTTGGTCATTTGTGCCACCCAGGACTCCTGTTGGTATTATAACCACACCTAAATGATATGATAATTTATGAGGCAATTATTATCTCCATTTAACTGAGGAAGCTGAAGTCAGGCAGGAAGGGGAGTTCACACCAGGCAGCTGTGTACACTGCCTCTGCAACCCCTTGAACAAGAGAATCCAGCCAGGAGAGACAGATTTCTATTTAGGAGACACGGATAGGAAATGAAGGAGCTCTGGTGGCATAGTGCCTAAGGCATTTGACTACTAACTTGAAGACTGGCAGTTCAAATCTGCCAGGTATTCCATGGAAAGAAGACTGGGCAATCTACTTCCATAAAGATTTACTACCTCAAAAACCCAATGGGGGTTGCTATGAGTTGGAATTGACTCAATGGCAGTGAGTTTGGTTTTGGTTTTTTGGCTAGGAAATGAGCGATACTCAAGTATGTGGATGGATGGAAGGTCAAACTTGTTCCCCTAACCCTCCACTGTAAATGAACATACGAGGCAAACGTGAACTCTGAGGTCTGCTGTTAGTTGCCTTTGTTCAGTTTCCATGTGTTTACTCTTTTCCTGTTGATCTTCCTATTGTTGATTTCTAATTTGATAGCATTATGATCTGAGAAGATGCTTTGCAG
>NW_006921665.1:7526644-7572455 GCF_000298275.1 Orycteropus afer afer | reverse complement strand
TCCCACCAGCAGTGTATGAGAGTCCCAATCTCTCCACAACCTCGCCAGCATTTGTTATTTTCTGTCTTGTTGAACTTTGCTACTAGTGCTGGAGCAATATGGTATCTCATTGTTGTTTTGATTTGCAGCTCTCTAATAGCTAATGATCGTGAGCATTTCTTCTTATGTTTGTTGGCCGCTTGAATATCCTCCTTGGTGAAGTGTCTATTCATGTCTTCTGCCCATTTTTAAATTGGACTGTTTGTCTTTTTGTTATTGAGGTGTTGAATCTTCTTGGTGGTTTTTTATCGTTGGCCCGTTGGTGGAGAAGGAGGTAGTGGCTTTCGCTCAGTAAGTGTTATTGCAGGAGGTGTGGGTGTAGTTGTGTCTTATGGGGACTGTTGTTGTCTCCCACTCAGACACAAATTACAATTGAATAACCATCAAAAACTAAAAGCCCATGGACGAAAAACACACCATGTAATCACATAGGAACAGTAACCAAAAAAAGAAAAAAGGGAAAAAAAAGAAGAAAACAAGGAAACCTGCAATATCTGGGGATAGGGCACTAAGAAAAAAAAAGTAAGGAAGGAGAACAATAAATGAAGAAAAAAGTGGAAAAAATGGAAAAAGAAAAACAACGAATGGGGTTAATCATGAGACAAAAGGGGGAAAAGAAAAAAAAAACCTTAAATTTAAAAAAAAAAGAAAAATTTCAACAAGGCACAGGGAAAAGAAAAAATGCTGAAAACTAGGACCTGGTAGGGGAAGATTAAGAGTAATAATAAAAAGGACAAAAGTATTAACAATATTAGTTGTTTTAAAACAGACAAATGCAAGCAAACTAATCATCAGAAAAAAGAAAGTGAAAAAGAAAAAAATAAAAATAAAAAGAGAAAATAAAATCGGTGGAGGACAGGGCAGGGCCCCCAGGATCTGTCTGAGCACACAGATTGTGATGGAGTTCCTGTAGGCCCAGAAGGTAGGTGGGAGTGGGGGATGGCCACACCTCCGTTCACCAAGCGGGTGTGGGGTATAAGAGTAACAAGAGGAATGTCGTACCTTTTCAGCCTTGCAGGTTCCAAGTGTCCTTGGGGTTGCTGGAAAGCAGAATGTGTTGTTAAGCCCCAGGAATCTGTGAAAGCGCTGTCTCTTTAAATATCCAAAATAGTCAAGCCGCTTTTTAAACCTTCAGTTCAGCCCACTTTTCTCTTCACCTTCTCCGTTTGTTTCCCAGCCACCATGCACAGTCCTCCGTGCAGTCCCTGGCTGGCAGGGTGACTTTGAGGGTAATTCTTAGGTCCTACCACCACTTAGGAATCTCTAAGCTGTCTGTGCTGTCAGGGTCACGCAGGATTGCTGCCAGACTGCAGCTCCATCTGTCTCCTTTTTTGGTATTTTCACGCAAATTCTTCTGCTAGTTGGGGTTTAGTCCACTTCTATATCCTTCCCTTCAAGGTTCAGGGGTCCAAGATTATTTTCTGTGTCTGTGTTAATTGGTTTCCCTTTTCTTTGTTGAAGAGGGTCTCAGTCTTTCTGCCTAGTCCACCATCTTGCTGGAACTCTATTGTTAGTTGCCTTTGAAACTGCTCTGACTTATGGTGACCCCATGACCAACAGAACCAAACACTGCCTGGTCTTGCACCATCTTTATGATCGACATACCAAGCCCATTGTTGCAGCCACTGTGTATTCTCAGTGCCTGCAAACTACCGTACTCATCTACCAGCACTGAATTGGACAGTATTTCAGTTTTGATCCATGGGGGTTTCATTGGGTAATTTTGAGGAGATCACTAGACCTTTTTTCCTAGTCTTAGTGTGGAAGCTCTGCTGAAACCTGTCCACCATGGGTGAGCCTGCTGGTATTTAAAATACTGGTGGCATAACTTCCAGCATCACAGCAACTTGCAAGCCACAAAAGTAGGACAAACTGACAAAGAAGTGGTGCCTCATCTGAGAGGCTTAGCTCATAATAAAGCATTCTCAACACAGTAGACTGTGTTGGTTCTCTAGTGCTGCTCTAGTGCCCTTTTTGAAGATTTCTCCACACTGGCCACTCTGGCCTGGGAATGACCCTCCAGTGGGTTCTCCCCATAGGGCAGAGTTCTCACACTTCCAGGTGCAGTGCAGTGCTAGGCAGACAGGTATGTGCAACAGCTTTTTTGATGTCTGACTCCTGCTATGTTCTGTCCACAGGAATAACCCCCAGCACCACCCAGCATGCCCATGGAATCACTTCCTCAACCTCACCCTCTGCATCCGGAGGGACCCAATGCGCCAAAGGGGCCCCCTAGGGGCCTCCCTGGCTCTGAGCTCAGAAGAGGAACCAGGAAGCAGAGATTCAGACCCTGATCAGCCACTGCAGCCACAGAGCCCCTTTACCTTAGCCCCTACACCCTCTTAGACCTTCCCTGCTGTCCTCTGGGAACTGGCCCGAGTTGGAGGCCCTCATGACATCAGCTGACATCGGGACAGTGAGTCCATAAATCTCCCCCGAGACAGCTCCTCTCAGTGGCAGAACTGACATCAATAAACACTGACCACAGCAAGGGAACTGGTGACATCAAACAATCAGGACACACTCTTATCTATTTAAAGCCCATTTACATGTAGCAGAAAGGGCAAGCAGGTCAAGAATGACTGCAAATAACATGCAATAAGCAAAGGCTTGCAAATAGCCCCACTAGCCTAAGAAAGTAGTCCCAAGTACGGCTGATTTTATTTGGCCCAATTAACTTGCTTACTTTACTGCTTATGTTTGCTTTGGGAACAGCAGGAAATAAAATATGTATGAATTAATATTTTAAAAATATTTGTTCACTAATCTTTATGAGGAGTCCCTAGGTGGTGCAAATGGTTAAGTAACTGAAATGGTGGAGGTTTGGGTCCACCCAGAGGTACCTTTCAAGAAGGAAATATCAGTCATTGAAACTTCTATGGGGCACAACTCTACTCTGACACGAGTAAATTGTGATCTTTTCTATGCCACGTTTTAGCTTAAACTATTCTTGGAGTAAGGTGTGCCTAACCAAAGCCATGGAGGTCTAGTGGTGTAGTGCCTATGGCATTTGACTGCTAACCAGAAGCCTGGCAGTTCAAACCCATCAGCCACTCCTCAGAAGGAAGATTGGTCAATCTGCTTCCATAGAGATACTGCCTTAGAAACCCAAGGAGTTGTCACTATGAGGCGGAGTCAACCCCATGGCAGTGAGTTTGACTTTTTTTTTTTTTTTAACCCAAGCCAAGGTGTTTTTAATCATCTCATATGCATGTAAAAGCTGGACAATGAATAAGGAAGACAGAAGAACAGTTGGTGCTTTTTTGAGTTGTGGTGTTGGCAAAGAATACTGAAAGTACCATGGGCTGCCAGAAGAACTAATAAATCTGCCTTGGAGGAAGTGCAGTCGGAATGCTCCTTGGAAGCGAGAATGGCCAGACTTCATCTCACTTACTTTGGTCATGTTGTCAGAAGGGACCATTCCTTGGAGAAGGATATCATGCTTGGTAAAGTGCAGGGTCAGAGAAAAAGGGGAAGGCCCTCAAGGAGATAGATTGACACAGCGGCTGCAACAATAGGCTCAGGTATACCAAGGATTGTGAGGCTGGCACAGGACTGGGCAGTGTTTCATTCTGTTGTACAGAGGGGTTGCTATGAGTTGGAGCCGATTTGACGGGACCTAACAGCAGCATTCTTAAATATGTTATTGGCCCTGCACCTGTTTTCAGATGGCACAAAGGTCTGAGACGTTCCCAACTTTTCTCCTCCAACACCCACCACTTAGCAAGATACGTTGTCTCCCCTCCCAGATCAGTAGACTGCAGTCACATGAGACGTGTGTCACACCTCCAATTTCCCAAAGTCTCTACCAGTCAGAGCCTAAGCTGAGGGGTGAGAATCAGCCTCAAAATGCTGTTGAAAAACATCTTTAATTTGGGGGGAGGGGTCATATTCTGGATTTGATGCTATGTGACCCTTGATCTAAGATCTGTTTAGGACTAGCCTGTTAGTGGCCACCAGCCCTGCCCTCAGTGACAGAGACAGCATCACATCACCAAACCAAATCAAACTCACTGCCATCAAGTCGGTTTCAACTCATAGTGACCCCTCCTTGGGTTTCCGAGGCGGTATCACTACGGAAGTAGATTGCCCAACCTTCCTCCCGAGGAGTGGCTGGTGGGTTTGAACTGCCAGACTTCTGGTTAGCAGTCAAATGTCTTAGCCACTATGCCACCAGAGCTCCCGCATTACATCACAAAGCCCATAAAACCCAGCATCACCACCACCAGGGAGGTGGCAAGTTTTATTTTTTACTACAGCATTTGGAATATTTATGGTTCAGTGTTTTTTTTTTTTTGTTGTTGTTGTTGTTAAATCTGGGTGAAAAGAGTGCACAATCTTCTCCATAGAGTGAGAGAGCTCTCCTTTAGCTCAAAACCAAAAAAACCAAACCCATTGCCATCCAGTTGATTTTGACTCGTGGAAACCCCACGTGTGCAGAGTAGAATTGCTCTAGTGTTTTCAAGCCTGTAACTTTTGGGAAACAGATTGCCAGGCCTGTCTTCCAAGGTACCTCTGGGTGGATTCGAACCCTAATGTTCTGGTTAGTAGCTGAGCACCTAACCGTTTGCACCACCTGAAGACTCCTCTCTTTTCCCCACCCCCAACTAATCCCAAAAGGTGAAGGCCAAATGTGACCTGACCAGACTCCAGGGCAGTGTGGATCTAGAAGGGATGAAGAGGTGGTGATGGGCTGCGGAGATGAGGCCGTGCCAAGTAGCTAAAAATATATTCTCGTTTTACTGAGCTGAAACCCAGCTTTAGAGAACTTGTGTCCACTTGACATAGCATATACAGTAAAACCTGTGAAAGCTGGATGGAGCCTGTGTAAAGTGGAAACCTATCAGAGAAGGAAAATTCAAATATTAAAATGAGCTCTGGTGGCCTAGTGCCTAAGGCATTTGACTGCTAACCAGAAGGCTGGCGGTTCAAACCCTCCAGCCAATCCTCAGAAGGAAGACTGGGCAAACTACTTCCCTAGAGATACCGCCTCAGAAACCCAAGGAGGGGTCACTATGAGTCGGATCCAAGTTTGGTTTGAAACAAGCGACAGAAAAGTGCTTCATCTTGTCAAAAGTGGGAAACTTGCAAGACCTGGAAAAGCAAGGCTGTCCCGCTGAGTTCGGGCTCTCACAAGTTTCATTCCTTTGTCTTTTATTTCTACAATCTGTGCTTCAGGAGGGCAAGAGCTTCTTCTTCACCATAGAAAAAGAGAGAGGGAGGGAGCAACTCCTGTTAAGTGCTTGGGCCCTCAGGGCAGAGTCATGGTCAATGGGCCTCCTGGTGGCTGCTGTGCCAGGGCCCCCTGTCTAGGGTTCACAGTGTGGGGGGAGAGTAGCCAGATCAGCTGTGTTTGATTCCGTATGTCCTATGTCAAGCAGGTGAATCCAATTCTCTGCAGCTCTCCCATCTAAGAGATGGCTGAGGCCTGGAGGTTACAAGAAAGCCGAATCTGGGAATTTACCTTCCCTTCCTGCTTGCCCTAGGCCTGGATTCAGGCATATGCCCCCAGAACCTCTTCCCAAACCCTAGTTGTGCATGAAACAGGAAACTAAAATAAAATAAAAGGAGACTGCAAATGGAAGACAAACGGTAGCATGTCCTCAGCTGGAATACTGATTGTGGGATTGCAACTGGAAGCTAATGTAGGATTCCAATTTTGGAATTTTTATTTTTGTGATTTGGGTGAAAGTTTGCAGGACAAATACACTTTCCATACAGCAGTTCACATACACTTTGTCTCATGACATTGACCACAACTTAGCACAATGCAACATCTCCCCTACTTCCTCCCGATACTTACCTCTTCCCTGTGTCCATCCCTCCATGCACTCCTGCCCCTTGAGCTGTCTCCCTGTGCATAAGCAGCCCTTCTTTCTCCCATGCTTGTTCTCTCCAAGGAGTGTATCTACCTCAAGTAAATGTTCAACTCATATGCCTGTCTATTGTTTGGCTGGAAACCACGGTGTGGATTCAATTCCAGACCTGAATGGCAGCTAGGGGCCATAGTCTCAGTGGTTCCACCAGGCTCTATTGGACCAGCAAACCTGGTCCCCCCTGCCTTTTTTTTTTTTTTTTTTCCCCCAAATGATTTTGAGTTTTGTTCCACATTATTCTCCCTCTCTATCAGGATCTCCTACATGGATCCCCTTCCAAGTGGTTGACAGTGGTAGCCAGGTACCATCTAGTTCTTCTGGTCTCATAGTTGTACAGGCTGCAGAACGGATGGTGTACTGGTCGCTAGGACTAATTGTTTCCATGAATTTTTGGTTTTCTTCATTCTCCTTGGCTCTGGACGAGGAGAGACCCATCGTTGCATTTAGATGGCAACTTGCAAGCTTTTAAGATCCCAGTCACTACTCGCCACAGTAGGAGGTGGAACAATGTTTTGTGTAGTATATTATGCCAATTGAGCTTGATGTTCTCTGCAACTATGGTCCAGAGCCCACAGGTTCAACTACTTGGTCCATCTGGGTAGCTGGCTGTGACCAAGCAGTGACTACAACCTTGCTCCTTGTCAGCTCCACTATACACCTGGGAATTCAGATCATACACATAAACTTATAGGACCATTGTCTGCCAACCCTATACATGTTCTTGGGTACACTCCCCACTTCACAGACATACCTAATAGTTCAGCCTGTCCACCCATCTATCCACCCATATACCCGTGTTTGCCTTCACTGACCATGCCATACTATATGTGCAAAAGGGTTCATCTTTGTTGTCTGTACTTCCAATTTTGAAATATTCTTAAAGAATATTGTGGCATGCATGCATGCACTTATTTATCATTTATTTACTTATTTTCAGGGAGAGGGGAGGCAAGGGAGAGGGCAGTGGAGAGAAATGATTCTTGCTTTTTAGGCAATGACCACTATTTGTGGTAAAGGGTCACCTGTAGATAAAGTGGTGGGAATCTTGTCATTAAAAAAACAAACAAACAAACAAAAACCCAAAAAACAAAACAAAACAAAAAAAACCCTAGAAAAGATCCTAAAGAACACTCAAGCTAAAGCTCACTGCTGAGTCGATTTTGACTCACAGGAATACCCATTGGGTTTCCAAGGCCATAAATCTTTACAAAAGTAGATTGCCCCATCTTCCTCCTGCAGAGCAGGAGGTTTGAACCACTGACCTGGTTAGCAGCCAAACGCCTTACCCATTATGTCACTAGAGTGCCTTGTAAAAGTGTAAATGTTTAGTAAATATAAGACCAAGTCATTTTCAGGGCGGTGTATATTATATGGACATATTTCCTGACAGATAAGAAATGCCACTTGTGCCATGTGATGATGGTGTCCAAAGAGCAGACTCTGCCTGGGGCCCAGGTGTAGAGGAATTTTAAGCAAATAAGCTAGAAAAACTGCAAATAGCCTATCTAGCATAGGAAAAAAGGACCGTGGTGGCACAATGGTTAAGTACTCTGCTGTTAACCAAAAGGTCAGCTTTTAGAACCTACCAGCAGCTCCACAGGAGAAAAGATCTTGTGATCTGCTTCCATAAGGATTATAGCCTAGGGGACCCTACAGGGCAAGTCTACTGTGCCATATAGGGTTGCTATAAGTGGGAATTGACTGGACGGCTCACAACAGCAAGCATAGGAAAGTAGTCCCAAATATTACTGGTTTTATTTGGTACACTTAACCTGCTGATCTAACTACATATGTTTGAGTTGGGAATGGTAATAACATAAAATATGCACTAATTAAGATTTTAAAAATGTTTATTCACTAATCATTACTATGCCACTTTTAGCTTCAAATGTTACTTCTGTAATTTTTAAAATAATTTACTTTTGTTGTTAAAAAATATATATAGCAGAACATACTCAACAATTTCTACAGAAAATGCAGTGACACAGATTACATTCAAGTTAAGCAACCCTTCTCACCCTCCTTTTCCAAATTATTCCTGTCCCATTAACAAACTCATTGCCCCCTGAGCTTTCTTTTTTTTTTTTTCCAACAGCCCCTTTTCGGTTGCTGTTGTCAATTTGATTCCACAGATAGTTCTTTAAAACAGCACAATGTTCAATGCAGGCATTCTTTACTAATGAAGCTGAACTATTAGCTAAATGACTAGAAAAGATCCATATTTGTACTCATTCTAAAGAAAGAGGATCCAACAGAATGTGGAAATTATCAAACAATATCATTAATATCACATGCAAGTAAAATCTTGTGAAGATAATTAAAAAACGGTTATAGCAGTATATTGACAGGGAACTTCCAGAAATGCAAACTGGATTCAGAAGGGGATGTGGAATGAGGGATATCATTGCTGATGTCAAATGGATTTTAGCTGAAAGAATACCAGAAAGATGTTTATTTATGTTTTACTGACTATGATGGCAATACCTGACAAGGGACTTACCTCTAAAATTTACAAAAGAACTCCAACATCTCAACAACAAAAAAACAAACAATCCAATTAAAAAATGGGCAGAAGACATGAATAAACACTTCACCAAAGAAGATATTCAGATGGCCAGCAAACACATGAAGAAATGTTCACGATCATTAGTCGTTAGAGAGATGCAAATCAAAACAACAATGAGATACCATCTTGCCCCAGCACTAATAGCAAAGTTCAACAAGACAGAAAATAACAAATGCTGGTGAGGATGTGTATGGGACTCTTGTACACTGCTGGGGACTGTAAAATGATTCACCACTAAGGAAATCAGTATGACGATTCCTTAAAAAGTTGGAATTAGAAATATCATGTGATCCAGAAATCCCATTGCTAGATATATATCCTAAAAAAGTACGAGCCTATTCTCACTGTTTGTTCTATTGTACACAGGGTCACTATGAATCAGAGTCTACTTAATGGGACCTAACAACATTATTTGGTTTAAAAGAATACTTCAGGGGGGTATTTTTTGTTTAAGGTTTAAAATTAGCTAAGGACAAGAGTTTCCAGGGTTCATTCTGCCTCAATGGCTCCAGAAAACCTGGATTTCATGAAAATTTGCAACTCTGTTCTGCATATTCCCCTTTTTGATTAGGATTCTTTTATAGAATGTTTGATCAAAATGTTCAGGAAAATGTTTGATCAAAATGTTCAGGTACCAACCAGTTCTTCTGGTCTCATGGCAAAGGTAGTAGTTGTTCATGGAGGTAATTAACCACACATTCTATTTCCTCCTCCTATTCCTAACTCTTCATCCTGTTGCTCCAGGCAAACTGAGACCACATATTGTACTTTGAAGGGCCACTTGTGAGCTTTTAAGACCCCAGGCACTACACATCAAACTAGTGGGGAGAATGTTCTATGTTAATTCATTGACCCTGAGTTCACCTGGCTGATCTGTACCTGTTTTTGAACAGTCAAAGGAAGCCTACGAAATCTTACCTGTGAAACCCATGAAATGTCATATTTGACTTTTGTCTGCTACCACACCAATTATTATACAAAACCATTAAAATTAGTCAAATCCTGACCTAAAAAACGCAGGCCTCTGTGGAATAAAAGTAGCCTGTGAACATCAATTCAAGCAAACACAAAACCCTTACGAAAATAGACATTTATTAAGAAGAAGGTATAAAACCCACAATCCTCTTCTTTGAAACACTACTTTAAAAAATATAAAAAGAGGTCAAATCAATTTTACACTTTGAGGATTTAGTGTAAAATCTTTTTAACTTAGCAAAATAATTAATAAATATTGATAGAACTTGTTTGTTTGAAAAGTTAGTCAAAACTTTGTTATGACTTCTTCAAGAAAGATTATTTAAACATCTTTCTTCATATTCTTTGAGCTGAGACAGTTGACATTTTAGCTTTACTATCCTTGAATCCCTAAAGCACTTAAAAGTTGTACTTTGATTTGAGGTAATGCCTTTGAAGAATGAGGACACCCAAAGAGGGCAGGTCTTGTGATGACCCCGAGGGCAGTGCCTCATACTCGCTATAACTCTGACCATTCCACACACAGTCCTCTGAGTTTACTACTCTTCGGCCAATTAAATAAATTCCTCTCAGGTCTTCCCGTCAGGGAACTGAGTCAGTGCACTGGGTCTCTCCTCTCCCATGCTTCCACACAAATCTTTGACTTAACCAAACTTCCAGAACTTGGTGCTCATGAGGTTAGCCAGGTGGGCTTCAAGCATCTGCAGCAGAGGTGGCGATGTCCTTGCAGAGCACAAAGATGGCATCCTCTGGGGCCTGGCTTTTGTCACTACCACTTGGTGCTTCCTCTGTGGCATCACAGATCATTTGGGTGTGGGCCAAGAGGGTATCTGGCCGCGGGGCTCCCAGCCAGAGGTCCTTGATGTACAGAGACACCAGGAAGGCAGCAGCACCTGTGGGAGAGTTAGACAACAGGGCCAAGAAGACATAAACCTGCTCAGCTTGGAAATGAACCATCCCGTCCCATCACATACAGTGGCTATGCTAGGCATCCAAATTCGCTGCCATATATATGTGGATGGATAAAAATTAATTTTCCCTTTGCTTGATTTTTTATCTTTTTTTTTTTTTTTTTCCTCTTCCCTGTGTCCTTTCCTGTAATGCATTCCCGCCGCACCCTGAGCTGTCTCCCTGTGTGAACACTGACTGCCTTTCTGTTCTACCATGATTAATCTCACCAAGGAATGTATTACCTGATGTAAATGTTCATCCCATATGCCTGTCTATTGTATGGCAAGAAGCCACAGGACTGAATGGAATTTCAGACCTGAAGGGTAACTAGGTGCCATAGTCTCAGGGGTCTCACCAGGCTCTATCAGGCCTGCAAACCTTTTTTTTTTTTTAAAATGATTTTAAGTTGTGTTCCACATTGTTCTCCCACTTCATCCAGAATCTCCTGCACCGATCCCCTTTGAGTAGTTGACAGTACTTGGTACTGCTAAGCACCATCTAGTTCTTCTGGTCTCATGGTCATATAGGCTGAGGATCGCATGGTCTACCAGTGCCTCAGGCTAACTGTTTCCATATATCTTTGGTTTTCTTCATTCCTCTTTGCTCTAGACAAAGAGAGACCCATTGCTGCATCTAGATGGCTGCTGGCAAGCTTTTAAGACCCCAGTCACTACTCACCAAAGTAGGCTGCAGAACAATGCTTTTGTGTAGTATGTTATGCCAATTGAGCTTGATGCCCCCTGACTATAGTCCCGAACCTGCTAGTCCAACTACTCACTCCCTCCAAGTAGCTGGCCAAGAAGCCACCACAACCTTGTCCCTTGTCAGCTCTACTGTATACCGATCATTCTTACAATACACATAAATACACTTATAGAAACATTGTTTTTTAATCCTATTAGAGATGTGGCCACAGTCATGGGCACTGTGGTAGTTATGTTTGTGTGTCAATTTGGCTGGGCCTGGTTGAGTGGCTGGGCAGCTGGTGGTAGTTATTCCCCATGATGAGACTGGCAATCAATTCTATGGTGGGATCTACCACAAGCAAGGCCATCCCATCTGTGGTATATTCTTGTCAGAGCAGCACTAGGTAACCAGAACAGGCACGTTCCCCCCTGCCTAGACATACTTGACCATTCAACCTGTCTACCCATCTATCTTTTTTGTTCATTTAAATATTTATCTTTCTTCTGATGAATGTGTGTGGATCCCTAAAAAAAAGTTACTGCACCCAAGTCTGCTTGAGTCTACCCACCCACACTAAGAACCAGAGTTGGAGCTTAGGGAACAGCTTCATGGAATCTTTCCATTTCTTCAATGGTCCTAGAAAGAGGTTTTATGGGCATAAAGACTCAATCCCTAGGCTGTAGCCAGAGGAGAGAAGACAGGTCATGCCCGCTATTGGGTGAGTTCAGCTCCCCTGGCTTCTGGCCCTGCCCCCACCCCCATCCCCTTACACCCAAGGATCAAGAAGGCAACCCCACTGAGATCAAGGAGGCAGTCCTTTGAGATCAAGGGGACCACACGCATGCGGCCACATCAGCCTCTCTCATGCTCTCCCACAGCATTTGAAATCATTTGGTACTCATTCATTCATTCAAACCTTTATGAATGGCCTGCTAAATGCCAAGGTGGTAAATTGTGTGTACGTATACACACACAAAACTTGCACATATGCACACTACATATATACATGCACATGTGCATACACATATAACTTACACATATGCACACATACATCACACCATGACTTGAAACATATCTACATTGAGTCACAGTCAAAAAAAGTATGAAAGCTATATCTTTACAGGCTGGGAGAGCCTATGGTGGTACAGAGACTCTGAGGTGGATGCCTTTCTCCGCTGTAAATGTGATTATTATGAAAGGTTTTACTTGAAAGCCATAGCAGATGTCCTCTTCCTTCATACTCAGTGCCAATGGCAAGCCCTCTGGAACACCTTGCACCATGTAAGTGGCCTCCTCAGCATTTAAATTAAGGGGTTTCCAGCTCTAAGGGATAAAGCTGTTCCCCACCTCCACTCAAAGAAGGAACATTACCTCTCATGGCTTCATCCTCTTCTGTCAGAGAAGTGAGGCACAGGGCTTCAATGGCCAGGTGAAAGGGGTTCCTCACGGGGCCTTGGGCGGCCACCAGCTGCAGCATGACCGTGTTGAACAGATAGGTGACCCCCTGTGCAGGCTCCACCAGCCCCTCAGCCCCACACAGCCGGCTGTACAGCTTAAAGAGGCCACTCCTCACTGTGCTGTCCCTGAGAAGGTCAGCCACGACCACCGGCTGCGGCAAAATGTGGCTCTTGAGCCAGCTGAGGAGTCCTGTAGCCTCAGGCCCACTGGGTGGGCAACTGACCATGGTCCTTAGCACCCAGTTGGCCACCAAGGAGGTAGCAGTGTGCACAAGACCTGGGGCACTGCTCTCAGGGTTGGCACTATCCGTGGGCTCTGGACAAGGCTCAGGGCTAGACAACACAGGCCCCCAGTGAGTCAAAATGGACCTCAGAAGACTTCTGCAGGTGTCCAGGTTGGCTGCCTTTAGCTTGGGGGCAGCCGTCTCTTCTGCTTCCCCAGGCCTCCTCTTTCGGCCCCGAGGGCCTTTGGCTCGGGCTGGCCCAATGGGCTTGTTCTTATCCTTGATCATTTCTGTCACACAGAAAGAAGGGGCAGTCCTTAGTGTGGGAAAGAAGCAGGACCAGTGCCCACTCCCCACTCAGCTCCACAGATGGGAGGGGAGTGTGACAGGAGAGGGGACAGTGTATCTGCACTGAGCGCATTATGCACCTGACCTGCTCCTATGCTTACAACAGAGTAAGTGCTCAGTGGTTTATTGGGGTGGTTGATACTGTAATTATGATCACTCATTTAACCCTCACCACCACCTTACAAGGCAGCTTGTATGTTTCATGCGTGAGGAAACAGACACAAGTATAAATGTAAGCCTGGGCTTGAATCCAGGAGGTTGGGTTCCAGGCTATGCATCTGACCGGACACTGTACTGACAGGTGGAGACAAGTAGCTGTTGGTTTCCCCTACTCCAGTCCTCACACTTTACAGGTGAGTAGCCTATATTCAGGCAGGTGAAGTGACATATCTGAAAGGGCACATGCTCCTTAGTGGCAGGCCTGGAACTCATGCCAGGTCTCCCAGCTACAAAATCAGTGTCTTTTCCATCACCTTCTGTGGCCCTCAGGCAGATGACCAACACCACTAACAGCTGTCACTTTTCTTTTCCTTATGCTTATATTAAGTGAGCCCAGGGCCTTTAGGAAGCCAAGAAACTGACCCAAGTGTGTGTCCAGTCCAGCAGGTGACTGGGCCTCCTTCCCATTCCGTGGACGCTCACTGTTGAAGCTTCACCTACATGCCACATGAGTTTGTTTCCTTCCTGGATGCCCTCCCCTTCCCCTGAGGCTGCACCTCTACCACTGAGAACTTGGCCTGGGAGGTGTGGGGTCCTGGTGGAAAACAGAGCAGCTGACATGACTGATCAGTATGGGCTCAGCTCTCCCTCTCCAGGGCTGTGGAGATAGGTGTGCCCATCTCTAAAGCCCCATCAATTTTGGAGATGCTCCTCAAGGAGGCAAGCGGGCTGGCTGCTCTGGGTGGAACAGAGCAGTTTGAGGAGCAAGCCACACAGAGCCCCAGGTCCTAATACTCACTCATGAGCTCCTTGACTTGGTGTTTCTCAGCAGTTGTTTTCAGGTCTTCCTGGAGTTTGATGTCTCTTTCAAAGAGGCTCCACTTGTGCAAGAGAACAAGGGCATCTCTGGTGGAAAGCACCTTCTCATTCACGGTGAATCGCTTCATCTCCTTGAAGGCTAGAATGACGGTGGCCCGGTATCTCAGCATGGAATCCAGTGCCCAGAAGAAGTTGGTCACCTGGGCAGGGTCCAAGGTAGACCTATTCAGGAATCAAAGTCACAGACTGAAGCAGAGGTGGCCACTTTCACCTGGAAACCCAGGACTGGTGAGGCCAGTCACATTGTAGAACCAGTGTGCCAACGCATCCCACAAACTAGGCTTCCAATGACAAGACCCTAAGCATGGAGCCCCAGTGCCAACACAGGAAAATGGGGAGCCGCTCAGGGGAGGCAAAAAGCAGGCCCTATGCCTGAGGGATCCCTTTGGAAACCAAGGTTAAATAGGATAAGTAGGCAGGGAAGGCCTGAGGGTCAGGATGCAAAGGCCTAACAAAACTCAACACCTGGACAGTCGATCATTCTCCCCCTTGGAAACTATCAGACTCAAACTGGAAAAGGTCAAGAGGCCTGGGATAGCATCACCACCCATTGCCAAAATCTGAAGGGTGGTCACTGGGAGGAATGACATCTCTCTGAACTTGGAGAGAGTTAAAATTCCGTAACATCTATTCCATGTAATCACAGAAATAAAACTGTTATTTCAAATAACGATCTGTTCAAAGATCTATCTTCCAACCACAAAATAAGGAATGTGGCTTACTGGCATGGATTTTACAACTGAATTTGTAACAACATCAAACAAAAGGCCCTGATATTTATCAAAAAAATTTTCATTCCAAGATTACAATCCATTTGCTATCAATCATCTAGTTCAAATCAATATACCTCAGTTCTAAAATCAGAAATAGAGGAGTGCAGACAGTGTATTTTCTCTTGCACTTTGAGATCACAGGAGAACTTGGCTCTCCTGAGGAAATCAAAAGCACTATCCCAAGGATTAAAAGGAGCTCTGATGGCATAGTGTGTAAGGCATTTGACTGCTAACCAGAAGGTTGGTAGTTCAAACCCACTAGCCACTCCACAGAAGGAAGACTAGGTGATCTACTTCCATGAAGATTTACCACCTCAAAAACCCAAAGGGGGTCACTATGAGTTGGAATTGACTCGATGGCAGTGAGTTTGGTTTGGTTTTTATCCTAAGGGCTTGGAAGAAAATACAGAAATATTCAAGAAAATCCATGGACAAATGAGTTTCCACAGACCGATGGAGGCAGAGGTAAGTGTGAATCACCTTTAACTTTTAAGGTCATGGAAAATATGTTCTCCCCACACATCACTTTATTCCACTTTATTTATACATTTAATCAATGTATCAAGGTAGAGGGTTCACCTGTGAAAAGTGACCCGGTATGACAGCTTTTGGACTTTTAACTGTGTTAAGTTCTGAGTCTCAAATAACAAAAACAAACAAACAAAAACAAACTCACTGCCATTGAGTCGATTTGACTCATAACGACCACTTTTTGGGTTTTCTAGGTGGTGTCTCTACAGAAGTAGATTGCTCAATCTTCCTTAGTGACTGGTGGGTTTGAACCTCCAGCCTTCTGGTTAGCAGTCAAATGCCTTAGGCACTATGCCACCAGAGCTCCTGAGTCTTGAAAAAGGGTCTTATAATGTTGAAACAGAGGGGAGTAAACAACTAAGATAGATTTCCTGAAGGCATCCATGGCTGATACCAGTTCACACCAGACCCACCTACAGAGTTGTGACCAATAGATGAAAGCTAAAAGGTGATGCCCACACATGGCACACCAAATAGTGGTGTTGCCCAACACAGACCAACACAGTACCAAGGGATCACTCCCACCTGGGGGTGGGGCACTTACCTTAGGTGCTTCGTGAGTGCAATGAGAACAAAAAGGAACTCATCCACAAGGTGCAGGGCGAGCAGCTTTGGGGGATCCCGGGACCCCGGCTTACAAGGGGGCTGGCTTTCTGTCTCCACCATCCTGTCTCCTAGGTTGGTCACCCACAGAGTGTGTACCAAAGAGATGACATTAGAGAGCAATTGCGTCTCCAGAAACCTGGAACCACATACGGGCAACTTTCATGCGCTGTTCACATTATCCCCTTCATGAAGACCTGTCTGTCTGGGTTTGGTATAAAGGGGAAAGCGGGGACCAGAACCAAGTGGTGGCTAGGGCTTTACCTGTCCTCCTAACATTAATCTGCTCATCACCAGCCCCCCACCCCCAAATATCATATCATCTATGTGAAAAAAAGGGTGCTTGCTATATGCATGCTACTTCAAGACATGGGAAGAGGCCCCTGACTATTCTTCCTAACCAGATGATGATCCTAAGACCCCTCCTACAGAGAGATTCTGGAGCCATCATGGGACAGTAAGAACTGCTGTGTTCCTAAAAACAATTTGATTTCCAGAATATAAAGTTATCTGCCAGGAATAGAGAATTGGCCAATTATGTTTTATAATCTGAAAAGGTTTTGACAACGAAGTCCAGGCATATGTTCTAGAATTGAGATATTCTTTTCTTCTAGAGAAATTTTAGGAAACACTTAGAAACAGAGGCACATAAGGGCCTGGATATCCTCAGACTTATTACAGTAGTTTTTTGAAAGACAGAGCCCCTTCCCACCAAGTGCTGCATGCTGTGACAAAGTTTCCTACTTCCAGACAGCCTCACACTCAGGAGAGATCATATGAATCACTGACTTGGCTCCAGACACTGTCCCCACACCAAGGATGTAGGGCTGCACTGAAAGAGGGGTGCTGTGACCCTAAAACTGACACTCCTGAAACTGAAGCCCTCTTGTTTCTACCTTAAGGAGATGCTGTGTTCTTTAAAGAGCCCCTAGGTAGTACAAATGGTTAATGTACTACTTGTTGCTATCTGAAGGGTTGGAGGTTTGAGTCCACCCTGGGTTATCTCAGAAGAAAGGCCTGCCAATCTACTCCTAAAATATCCACCATTAAAAACCCTATGGAGCACAGTTCTACCTTGACACACACAGGACCATCCTGAGTCAGAGCTGACTGGATGGCAACTGGTATTCTTTAAAACTTTGGCTTAAAATAAACTCATTGCCATCGAGTCAAATTCTGACTTACAGAGACCTTACAGGACAGAGTAGAACTGTCCCAGAGGGTTTTCAAGGCTGTTAACTTTATGGAAGTAGGCTGCTACATCTTTCTTCTGTGGAGTGGCTGGTAGGTTGAACTGCTGACCTTTTAGTTAACAGTAGAGGGCTTAACCTCTGCACTACCAGGGCTCCTTACATGAGACTTTCTGATCATGTAAAGCTTGCCAGTACACCAAGGGAGGGACCTGACCTGTGCACGAAAGGTAGAAAAGTCTGACAAAGGTAAACAGCAGCTGGTGGTAAAGCCAGGCCGCAGCAGACAGAGACTGCAGAGGCATATTTGAACTGAGGAGGAGCCACACTGGCCCTAAAAGGGCTTCCCTGGGCCCTTCCAACGGACATAATGCCAGGGGCAGACACATCACTCTCTCCATCCAAGCCTCGTCCCGCCTGACACAAGCCACACGTGCTGCAGGTGCTTACCTGCTCTCGAGGATGTGTACAATCCATGTTAGGAGGCTATAGTCTCGTATGATTTCATAGGCAGATTTGGCAACCTGGGCAGCGTTCTGTAGAATTTCTAGTATCCAATTCTGAAAACCCAAACAAACAAAAAATTACTCTTTAGCATGCAAATTAACTTCCTTGATCAATTTATTCAGGTAGGAATAAAGGAGCAAGTCAAGTTGAACTGCATTAAGCCAAGTAGGTGTTCCATAAATGCATATTTAATAGTTAACCTAGTGACTTACCAAAAAATATATAACAAGAATGCCATACATCTTAGAACTGTGAGTTTTAAAGTTTGAGAATCTACCTAAAAACCAATGCATTCAATGGAAAACATGTCTACATGCAAGCCTGTGAGAACTTTAACTTTTCAAACATTTACTCTCTATGATCTTACTGCCAGAACACAGCTTGTGCAATTGCAGTGTCTGGGCAGCAGTATTAATAGGAAAAACACAAAGGTATACAACATTACAGGTAGTTGCTGAAAATGAAGTTTGTTTTGCTAAGTCTGTAAGAGTGGTGGCCACGTAGGGCCGTGTATCTCCCTAAAAGTGGCAACCAGAGGACACAGCCTTCCACAGTAATTGCTGGTTCCTGGGGGACCCCCATTTCTGCGTAATTCATCATAACAAATCACAAGTGGCCCATAAGTGAAGATGGGCCATGGAAACCACACGGCCCTGAGCATCCACGGCCTGGGTGTTCACTGTATATGCAGCAGCCAGGGCTGAGCTGGGGGAGATCCATATCTAGCCTGGCCATGAGCTTTTGGACCCTGTTCTACTACCTGGAAAAGAGGACATAAAGATGGGACTGCTTGTGGAACCATTAATTGGGTGCTTTACAATTCTCACATTCCATAAAAATGAAACACATCATAACTCCAATTCAATTTCTTCAAATGTGCTTCTTACCTTGGACTGAATCCTGTTTTACACACTATCAGGAACAAAAGTCAGCCAAGCTAGAAATTAATCAAAATACCAGAACCTTTTCCTATTTATTCCTCCCAACCACCTGTGGCATTTAGAAGACACACCAATCAGCTCTGGGTTCCAGGAGATAACCATGACTGCATAGACTCTTTTAATAGCTATGAGGCAGTCAGTGCAAACTCTCAACACTCTTTGTCTACCAGCCAAGCTTGATGACAAGTAGCTTCTGACACCAAATGAAATGGTGGCTCAAGAACTTCTCAGCCAGAGTATCTTAGTCATTAATTTGGTATAATTTATGTCTAGACTTCTTAGCCAGCTCCAAAGGCTCATGATTACCAACCAGCTCTTCCTCCTTGAAGCCAAAAGAAAGAAGCCTTAATATCAGCTGAGGGCATGGTTAAAGGTTGCAGTGACAGGCATTTATCTCATCAGAGGAAAAACAACCTAGTGTCAACAACACTGCAGCCATCAATGACTCAGCCAGTACAACATACAGGCAATAGGAAAGGCATAAAAGGCACCTCACTTCCCCTAACTGAAAGCCCAGGTTCAATGTCAAATTAGATCAGGGAAACAGTTGGGTCCAGGCTAGGGTTAGAATTCACACAGGCTTGACTCCCAAATTAACACCTTGAGAACAAGCAGAACCTTTCAGCCTCAAGTTAACTGGTTGTCTTCGTGTACCTGGGCTGCTTCGTCACACAGTGGGCTGTTGAAGAAGGACAGGATGACGTGGAAGATGCCCTGTCTGGCATACAGCTCATAGCAGTGCTTGTCTCGAATCCCCTGCCGCAGAACGCCTAGCACCCACTCCTGCTCGGTTTTTTGCTGTAACCCAAGCAAACAGGACATGATTGTTAAGTATGTTCAAACTCTTTTATCTATTTTCAAGTAAAGAATCCAACATGGCAGTTCCACCCCCATTTCTGATTACTAGTTGTCACTAAGTCCATTCTAACTCATGGACCCCAGGTGTGTTAGAGTAGAACTATGCTCCATACAGCTTTCAATGGCTGATTGTATTGGAAGTAGATCTCCAGACCTTTCTTCCAAGGTGCCTCTGGGTGGACTCGAATCTCTAAACTTTCAGTTAGCAGCTGAGCAGTTTGTATCACCCAGAGGACTCCTCCATTATGTTATTAAAAATCCTCACTCTCACCTTTGGTTCAATTTATTCAGGTAGGAATAAAGGAGCAAGTCAAGTTGAACTGCATTAAGCCAAGTAGGTGTTCCATAAATGCACAGTTAATAGTTAACCTAGTGACTTACCAAAAAAATATAATAAGAATGCCATACATCTTAGAACTCTGAAGTTTTAAAGTTTGGCAATCTACCTAAAAATTAATGCATTCAATGAAAAACATGTCTACATGCAAGCCTGTGAGAACTTTAAACTTTTCAAACATTTACTCTCCGTGATCTTACTGCCAGAACACAGCTTGTGCAATCATGGTGTCTGGGCAGCAGTATCAATAGGAAAATATCTGAATGACAGCAGCAGCAGAGTAATCCAACTCAGGAATTTTTCAGGGCCTTAAGTTTGGTTTTGTTTTGGAAGCACTTTAGAAGCAGTACCTCAAAGTCTGAGCTGTAGAAGAACTGGTAGAAGCCTGGAACTTTGTTCATATTCAGATCCTGATGTGACAGCAGGAACTTGCTGATCTTTAGGTACATGTGTTCCTCTGTGGACACAGAAGATGGTCAGTCACACAGCACCCACAGGACATGTGTGCTGGCAGAGTCAGGAAGTGGGTAACCATAAATCCCTGTCCCTATGTGGCTTTCAGGTGATTTGTTCTTGAGACTCAGAATACAGCCTCACACCTTAATTCTATCCTGCATACAGCCTTTCTCTGATGGGTCAGAAAGCATGTCTCTGAGACATTCAATTTCCTCTATGATTAGCACCCTGCTGTAGAAGCTCAAGTCAACAGTGGGAGGCACATCAACCCAAACCTCAAGCCTCTCACTTAAAGACACCATCACAGCAGAGGACGTGCAGATGTTTAGTGGGTCACTTTGCTCTGTGATGCAGCAAGGCCTATGCAACAAGGCCAATGGACAGATATGCCCTCCACCTCTACTTTCTTCCTGGATCCTGGATCACTAGCTCCAGCCTGTCCATCCCCACTGTGGCCCCCTAACCCTAGACCCGGGGTCTGATGTAGGACAGAGATATGCCCAGGCAGCAAAGGCTGGACGAGAAGCTAAAACCAAAAGCAGTATGTATTGCATCTGATCTTTTCCACAACAGGCTTTTTAAAGTCTGCAGATGGTTAAATTATTTTCTTTCCTCCCAGAATTTCAAGATGAGGAAAAAAATCATGTGATGAAAATGACACAGGAACCAATGACAATCAGGAGATCTGAATTCTAATAGCAACTTGACCACAGTCTGTAGGACCTGGGATAATGTACTTAAATCTTAGGGGCCTCAGCTGGAGGGGACGTTTCCACATCCGAAAAATGGCTCTGTTTTATTAAAAGAATGGACTACCTCCCACTCACATTTCCTTAGCAGGGGTACTCCTGTTGTCAGGCAAAAAAAGGACCCATGCTTTGATACCTTGGGTTACTCTTGCAGTGACTCACAGGTCAAATGCTTTCTAGCCAAAGATCCATGAGGTCATGCTAACTCCCAGACACTTTCTAAGCATGGAACACTGGCTGATAACACTGGTGATGGTGGCAGGAGCAGCAGTGGCTAACAGTGATGGGCGTTCCTGGGTGTGGGCTCCCTGTCAGGGCTGTAGCTATCATCACTCCCATTTCACAGGGAAGAAATGGAGGCACAGAGAAATGAAGTAACTGCCCTAGTCCACACAACTGATAAGGGTCAGAGCCTGAGTCTGAACCCAGGCAGTCTGCCTTGAATCCATGCTTTTAACTCTGGGATAGATGCCCCAAAGGGGACACATCTACAGATGGTTGTGATTAACTAGGTTTTTACTTCAGTTTTATTTGCTGCTTGTATACAACTATACGGAAATATGAATACAGCCATCCTTTGATATTCATGGGGGATTGGTCCTAGGACTCCTTGCAGAAACCAAAATTCCTTATAAAAAATGGCATAGTATTTGCCGTAGAACTATACACATCCTCCCGTATACTTTAAATCACCCCAGATTATTTACAATACCTAATAAAATGTAAGTGTTATGTAAGTAGCACTTTACACTCCCTCTTAGCCTTTGTGGGATTGCTTTGACCACTTAATTGCTTTTATCCCCCCTTAATAGTTTTGATCCGTGGTTGGTTGAACCCACGATGCAGAACCTATGGATTCAGAGAACCGACTGTATGCATTTTCTCTCCTCAACCCCTGCCATCCAAACACTGAAATACGTTTTGTCTTTCAGTTAACTTTCCCTGGATCTCATCCCATGGGGCTCCATAAAGGGCTTCCTCACAACCATACTTTATTTCCCTGCCCACTACTGATGGACATTTACGTGGCTCCCAATCTTGAACTATTATAAGCACATGGCCTTGGGTATTCATCATGTCTCACATATGTGTGATATTTCCTGTAGGATATACTCCTAGAAGTGAACTTGCTCAGCCTCTAGGTTTCAAATTCACTTCAACCTAATTATGTGTGTGGTACCTGGCTTCAAAATCTGCAGGGCTGCTTTAGCAATGAAGAGCGCCAAAGAGAAAGTGAGCCTCATGTTCTGAGATCGGATCCCGTTCCGGACTACGTCCAATAGGTAAAGAAGCTGAAAATAGGAAAAAAGAGATGAGCATCTCCAGAACATCTATAATCAGTCTTGTGTTGTGCTGAATGTGGCCACTCCTCCCAGCCCAGGGACAGCCCCACTTCCTTGCCACCACCCCAGGCACACTTTCCTTTAGGAGTCAGGTATGTGCCCAACAGCAGAGAGAACCCTGCACCAAGCCCTGAAGATCCAACCTGTTCTTATTCCTTCCCCACCACAGGGCACAGAATTCTGAGGTCAGTCTGTTGGAATCACAGCCACCTTTAACCATCCAGCCCAGACCAAAGAAATATCCAACAGAGATCACGCCACGCTGTCCACCCACATCAGAACAAGAGAGGTTTATAGGGCAAAAACCCTGGAGGGTTGAGGATCAAGGACCACCTCATGCATCACCTCCTAAAAGGGAACAGATCTTTGTTCTTTATCAGTGCTCTCCTGACAACAGGCTTCCCCATGTCTTCAGATTAGAGCTAACTCTCTGAGCCTGCCAGGCCCACGCTCAACCCTGAAGGATGTCCCCTGTCTTCTTACTCACCTGAGACTGCTCGCGGAACCTTGCCCCCTCCAGATGTGAGTAGTAGGCTGCTAGCACGTAGTAGGCAGCGGCCCGCATCTTGGGGTCATAACTGCTGAGGGCTGCAACTGTCAGGCCGAGAGAATTTGAATCCAAAAACTTTCGACAATCCACCATAAATTCTAGAACAAATAAAATACAGGCATGCCAATTAAACACATTCACACAAACATAACTCCATGGTGCTTGTGTAGCCTGGAGAGTTAAATGTCCCTCTGTGCTTTACCAATTTCATGTACTTAATACAAGGAACACAAGTCTTTCCCCAGCTCCTCCTAACTTTTGCTGAAGTTGAAGAAGAGACCATCTTCTGTTCTGTGGTAATAACTGCCACACCTTCAGCTTCCAAGATGCTTCTGAATCCCAAGCAGGATTATCTTACGACCTCTTACAAATACCAATGAGCAAGAGAAGAAAGGAGGCAGGGGACACATAGTCCTCCTGCTAAGATTGCAGCAGGCTGGAATGGAGAAGCGCAGTGGGGAATCCACACAGGAAAATGGCTCATGGCTCCCACTTCAGTCACCCACTACCTGAGTTACCACCTATTAGCAGCCTAAGGAAACAATGCAGGGCAGAAAAAGCCAGGGCAGTCAGCCAGATGCAAATTGATTTGGACCATCATTTTATAAAGCATGTAGTTGTATATACTTTGCAACCTTAATTCTTTCTTTAAAGAAACAACACAATCTCACAGAAAACTGGCCCACCAAACTTGGAGCAAAACCTAAAACCAAGAAAGTTGATTCCAACTGATAGCAACCCTATAGGACAGAGTGGAACTGTCCCATAGGGTTTCCAAGGCTGTTAATCTTTATGGAAGCAGACTGCCTCATTTTTCTCTTGTGGAGCAAGCTGGTGGATTCAAAGCACTAACCTTTTTGGTCAGCAGCCCAATGCTTTAACTACACCCAAGCTTTAACCACAGTGCCACCAAAGCTTGTTGCTTGAGCAAAAGTTATACTCAAAAAAGTATGGTCATTTGCCATCCCTTAGGCCCCCCAAAACCTTCAATTACTCCAGGAAAGGATGTGACCAAGAGGTGGGGTGGATACAAGTGGGGAGGGACCCACCTTACCTCAGCTTACTACAAAAACACAAATCTATTACTGTTTTGTGTTGATTCCAACTCATGACTCATGTGCGACACAGTAGAACTGCTCCACAGAGTTTTTTCTTTGCTGTAATCTTCACTGAAGCAGATCACCAGGCCTTTTCTTCCACAGTGCCACTGGATGGGTTCGAACCACCAACCTTTAGGTTAGTAGTTGAGGGCCACCACTTGCACCACCTAGTGACCTACTACAACTTAAAGGGTTGACTTTCATGCATTAACATTCAAAATACTTTAATCTTTAATAAAAACTCAGGCCTTTGTACAAGATAAATACCAAGAAAACCTCAGAAGAGAAATGGGTCACACCTCAGATGAGTAATCTTGAAATATTCTATCAATAAAGGATATACTAGTAATAACATTTTTAAAAGTCTAACTTTTTCCCTCTTCTCTCCCTAAATTTAAGTTTCTAAAGAATGATGTTGACAATTCTAAAAATTAAGAATAACAGAAATAATGATAATAATAATTGGAATACAATGAAACCTGTGAGAGCCAGAATTGATGGGACTGACTTGCTTTTCTGGGGTTCACAATTTTCCACCTTTGACAGGGTGCCATCTTACCACTTTTCTGTCACTCATTTTAGTGGAAAATATTCGAGGTTTCCTTCTCTCATAGGCTTCTACCTTCTGGCTTTCACAGGTTTTATTGTACAGTAATCAGTTACTTCTTCTGAATCACTTAACAGCTTCACAGTCACACAATGGTACCTAAATGGGTGGCTATTCAAGAGTGTAGGGATCTCTTTAAACCATGAAGTGGAGGGCCTGTGAAACCATGCTTGGAGACCTACTGTTTGGGGGTAACAAGGTCCAAGAGTGGACAAACCAGTCCAGGGGGACTGGGGTTCTTGTCCTCAGATGCACAGAGCTTCTTGGAGCTTCTCACCAGCATCTCACCTAAGGAAGGCTTGCCAGAGGAGGAGGGGCCATTTATATATGCACTTACCTTCCTCTCTTTGGTATTTACCTTATCAAAGAATAATCAGTACATACACTTACGGTCATAATGGCGTGACCAAATTTACTATCCAACTGACACAATTAACATTTGAACATAGATTGAAGCTATTTCTGTGGGTCATCCTTTCTGAGGCTAAATAATAGCCTAGATTACAAAATAAACAGTATCATCAATAATAACAATACACAGTAATATGCTGCCTCAAACAATGAACTATATGAGACCAAATGGTCTACATTTACCCAAAAAAACAAAGATAAGAAGGCAAGGAGGGGAAGGAAGGTTAAAGCAATGGAAACAGATCATAACGAAATGCTGACACATTGTAGAAATGGAAATAATGAATGTAAATAATGAAATGCTGACACATTGTAAAAATTGTAACTAATGGTACAGAGTAATTTATATAAAAATTTCTAAAGGGGAAACTAATTTGCTTTGTAAGCTTTCACCTAAAACACAATACAATGTTATTAAATAAAACTGGACTGAATAAAGGAAACAATCGTTTCCAAGATACTGGACATCAGGCAACAAAGAACAGTGATCCCTGAGACATGAGGAACAAACAAGGTGAACTTTCTGATTGTCCCGGCTTATAGCCTCGAAAGAGTTTCTAGGGTGCAGTCCAGGGACGGAAAACTGAGGGGGAACCTGCTGGATGCTCTGAGCTGAGGAGATGAGCTAGGTATCCCTAGGAGGACAAGTGGGCTAGAATTCTGGAGAAGAACGAGCTGCACTGAGAGCTCTCGAGTCTTTTAAATCAGTACCAATCAGCATGCAGTGTGAGAAAACTACTGAGGCTGGGAAAGACCCACCCAGAAGCACTGGAGGAAGCACTCTTGAGGCTCACCCATGGCCAGAAACAGTTCCTGTTCCCACCAGCCAGGGTGAAATCCTCTCAAATCACAAGGCATAGAGTACGCAGAAGGATTTTATTTCAGTGGTGGGGCAAAATTAATCCCAAACTAAACATTATTTTGGTCCCACTTAATAAAGCTTAAAAAGCAAGATTGCAAAAGAGCAAACTGTTTCCAAGTAACTTGACTGCATCCTAAAATAAAGCTCAGAAACATTCAGGAATACAGAAATACCCAGCACCAAACAAGGTAAAAACTCATAATGTCTGGCTTCCAATCAAAAATTACCAGGCAGGAAAATACAACACGTAAGGAAGAGAAAAATCTTCCATTTGAAACCAACTCACCAGATGACAGAATTAGTAGATAAAGATATTAGAACAGTTATAACTGTATCCCACATTTCAAGAAGCTAGAGGGAAGACTGAGCATGTTCAGTAAAGACACGAAAGATATGAAATCCAAATCAAGAATCTAGAGATGAAAACTACAACTTCTGAAATGAAAAATCCACTGGATAGAGGGATTATCAGCAGAGAAGATATTGTAGAAGAAAAATAAAAAAACCAACTAGTTTACTTAAAGAGAGAGCTATTGAAGCCATCCAAAACACAGAGAGAAAAAGTAAATAAACCAAAACTAAACAAATAAAACACTCTAAAACATCAGTGATACGTGTATGTCCCTGGGGGGAAAATTGTTCAAATTTGACAGAACTATAAACTCAAAACTAGGAAGGTCAACTAACCTCAAACATAAGAAATATAAAGAAAATTACATAATAATTAAATTGCTGAAGACTGTTGTTGCTGTTATGTGCCATCGAGTCGGACCCAGCTCATAGCGACCCCTCCTAGGATTTCCAAGGCAGTATCACTATGGAAGTAGATTGTCCCATCTTCCTTCCGAGGAGTGGCTGGTGGGTTTGAACCGCCAGCCCTCTGGTTAGCAGTCAGTGTCTTAGGCAATATGCTACCAGAGCTCCCTGCTGAAGACTAGTGACTTAAAATAAAATCTTAAAAGCAGTCACACACCATGGTGCAGTGAATTAATTAGCATGGCTTTTCCAGCCAGTCTTTGTGTCTCTCACCAGATTCCTGGGTGAGATTATGCAAATAAGATGTGTGGAACTCTAATGTGAGCACTGGTTCGTTTTGCTATGCTGCTGGGCTTAAAATGAGCCCTTCTGGAGGCAGAGGGGGGATCTCACTGCCATCAAGAAAGAAGAGCTGGATTTGGAGTGGAGCGCGTCCTTGGACCCAAGATCCCTGTGCTAGACCTCATTGGCAGAAACGCCCCGGCAGAGACACCCTGGCAGAGATGCCCAGCAGAGATGCCCTGGCACAGAGACGGTGGCAGTGGAACCAAAAGGCATGAGACAGAGCAGTGGCCTTACTGGCCCACAGAGCAAGAGAGCTGAGTACTCTTGGGCAGGAGGCATGCTGGCAGAGTGGGGTACACCTAGGTGCCCTTACTGGCATAACTAAAAGAGCTTTGTAACACTTGCCCAAGCAGGGCAGAGGCCAGGCGAGAGGCCCAGGGCCAGAGAGGCGTGCCTGAAGGCACAGCAGAGGGGAGACTGTCCTAATCAAAGAACTGTATCCTGAGTACATTCCCGAACTTGAATTGTAGCCTGTTATTTCCCTAATAAGCCCCATAAACGTAAGCATTGTCTGCGAGTTGTATGTGGCCATTGCAACGAATTATCGAACCCAGCAGAGAAGTGAGTGCTGTGGGAGGGACGGTTGCTGTCAAAGTTGGTAAAAAGGCTAGAAGATAACAGCACATACATACAGAGAAATAAAAACAAGGACAGCAGAATTCTTGCTAGAAGCAATGCAAATGAGAAGTCAATAGAACACATCTTTAAAGTACAGCCGATCCTCCAACAACACAGGCTCGAAATGGACGGGTCCACTTATACGCGGATTCCTTTCAAGATATGGATCTTGGAGAAATTCAAGAGCTAAAGGACACCACACCTGAGGAATTAACAGATAATGATGTGATGGAGATAACTGCTTCCAAGCCAGTGCCAGATAAGGAGAAAGAGACTTAGAAGAAGTAGTGCAAGAAAACAAACTGACGTGAGATAATCTGGCAGAAGGGTTCCAATTATCCAGGACTGATTTTGACTTCTTTCACGACATTGATGCTTCTATGACACGCGCCCTGAAACTAAAACAAATAGTGGAAGAAGAATTGGTACCATATAGAAACATTTTTAGAGAAATGAAAAAGTAAAAACATCCAACAGAAATTATAGTGTATTTCCATAAAGTTACACAGAATGTGCCTGCCTCTCCTACCTCCCCTGCCACCTGTCCTCCTCTTCCACCTATGCCACTCAAGACAGCATTACCAACTTCTCCCTCTTCATCCTCCTCCTCACCCTACTCAATGTGAAGACAATGAGATGGAAGACTTTTATGATGATCTACTTCCACTTAATGAATTGTAAATAATCATCATGCTGTACAGTTAATAAACTTATCTGTTATGGATGTGTGTGAGTATGTCTGTGTGAAAATCTAATATCTACATGGCAAGAACTGTGTTAATCGACCTTTAATATTATCAGTCAGGCTTCTAGTCAACAGTAGGCTATTAGCAGTTATATTTTTTGGGAGTCAAAAGTTATACACAGATTTTTGACTTCATGGGGATCGGTTGTATATATACTTCTCACTTATTGACTATCTTGTTATCCTACATTTTGCACGTACAAACAGTAAAAAATCTACTAGCCAATTATTTTGTGCATTGACAACATACATCTGGAAATTACAAATGCCAAGGTCCTAAGCAAGAGTAATGCTAGCTATGATGGTTAAGGTTATGTGTTTACTTGGCTGGTCCATGATTCTCAGTGGTTTGGCAGTTACGTACTGATGTAATATGGCAGTAATGTAATGATGTAATTATGCTCCGTTTTGTGATCTGATGTGGTTATCCTCCATTTTCACAAAGGCTGATTTTCACTAACAATCTTGTATTTGGAACCTTACTATGTTGGTAAGTGAGGAGTGGGTGTATAGTGAGAAAAAAATCTGTCAATCTAGCATTTTATACCTGTGAAAACCCTTCAAAAATTAAAGTGAAATTAGGACTTTTATTAGACATAAAAATGTTGAAAGAATTTTTAACTAGCAGACTTGAACTACAAGAATTCTTAAGGCACAAAGAAATAGTAACAGATGGAAATTGGGAACTACATAAAAAAGAGAACCAGAAATGGCAACTATATGGAAAACGTAACATACTTAAATAATTATAAAAAAATAATCTCCTTAAAAGACAGTAGAAAGTTTGATGCAAAAATAACAACATGTGGTGAGGTTTATAGTAAATAAAATGTACGGCAAGAATTGCACAAAAGCCAGGAGGGGAGAAATGAATATATAATACTGTAAAGTTCTCATATGATTCATGAATGGTATAATACCACTTGAAGGCAGACTGCAATAAGTTAAAGATGGATGCTATAAACCCTGAAGCAACCAGTAAACACATACAGACATATACACACTCACACACAGAGACACATATACAAAATGAAGAGTTGTAGCTAATAAGCCAACAAAGGAAATAAAACAGAATTATTAATCCAGTCATGTCAACAATAACCTTGAATGAAAATGGGTCTACCAAAAACCGAAAAAAAAAAAAACCCCAAAAACCAAAAACCCAAATCTTCTGCCCTTGAATTGATTCTGACTCATGGCAACCCCCTGTGCTGCAGAGCAGAACTGCACTCCACAGTTTTCAAGGCTGTGACACTTTGGACACAGATCGTCTAGTCTTTCTTCCGAGGCACTTCTTGGTGGGTTATAAATTGCCAGCCTCTGGCTAGTGGTTAAGCACTTAACCATTTGCACCACACGAGGACTACAAAATCGGTCTATATACCCCAATTATAAGGCAGAGATTGTCAAACTAGATTTTTTAAAAAGCTAAACCTAATTATGTGTTGCCTACAAAGAAGCCTACTTTAAATATCAAGATACTTAAGATTAAAAGTAAGAGGATGGAAAAAGAGTAATCAGAAGATTCGGGCTCCAGTAGCCTATAGATAAATTTTCTCTTTTCTAGTAAGTGACTATTTTTGACAGGAGAAAAGAAACCTCTTAAGTTTTAAAATCCATATTATTTTACAAAAGATGTGTTTAAGTCATACCACATACCTAATACAACAAATATATGTGAATGGGATACATCTGATAAAGAGAACAGTCTAAATATTTTATGTTCCACTCACTAAAAATAGTTGGTACTCAGCTGGCTGGAATATTTCCAGTAATCATTGAGACTCTTAAGACAAATGGATTTTCCACGTGTCCACGAGGAAAAGTCAATTCCCTGTTTTGTGGTCCTCTCTCTGCTGCTCTATGGAGATCTTGGTTTTCTAACACTTGTGGAAAAGAACTGCCCTGGGGATGCTGAAAATATAATAGGCCAATTTAAAAATAGTTAGAAATGCCATACTCTTTGTTTGGAGGACTTCATGAATACCAGTTTGGCCTTCTGATAAAAGACCTTCAGATCAAAATGGCTTAATGAGGACAATTATCAAGGATTAAAATAAAAATGGCCCCAGGCTCTAGTGAGATTTAGTGGCTGTGATTGTGCTGCTGGAGCATCAAGAAACTATCCTCAAGCCTCTTCCTCATACTTCCCCCAAGAAGTGGGTTGTACGGTAAGCTAGTCATGTGAGAAGAGTCTAAGAAGCCTGCACTCTAGTTCTCATAAGGAGGCTCAGAAAACTGCAAATGGGCCTCTCTGTCTGGTGGCTCTGTGACAAATGTGAACCAGAGCTGAAGATCTCAGCCCAGTTGTGCTGAGGACAAGAATTCTCTGTGGAAAAAGCATTCATCACTGCCATCGCTAATAGCCTTCCTTGGCTGGCCCCCTATCTCAGCCAAGGACGCAACGAAGGGAAGCAGTGAAGTTAAGAAAATAGGTGCCCATTTTCAGCAAAGAGCTGAAATGGAGCAGTGAGAACACTGAATACTGGTTAAAAAACTAAATTTAAAACAAAATAAAACAAACCACCAGTTGCCATCAAATCAATTCCAACACACGGGAGCTGCACATAAAAACTAACCAAATGCCCAATTTAGGATTTCAAAAAGTTTAGCAATACCTAGACCCAGTGCCCAGACAAAAGTAAAAACATACTGTTCAGAACTTCTGCTACAGATAGCATGGCTGAATCACATGAATAAAATACAGGATAAATGAAGCCTGATACAAAGAAAAACAGGGTACAATCAGATTTACATTAAGTCAAAAAACAGGACACTGGCTTCTTTTGGGGAGAAGGCATGGGATCGACTAGGAAGAGATTCTGGGAATCGCTGGATATGTTCTATTCCTTCATCTGGTGGAAGTTTCACCAACACTCAAGCCACAAAATAGGATTTGTGGAGTTTTCTCTAACTCATATTTCAATAAAAGTTTATTTAAAATACTGTTCATGATTACTCACCACTACAGTAAAAGCAGAAGGAGCTCTGGTAGTGTAGTGGGTAAGGCATTTGGCTGCTAACAAGAAGGTCAGTGGTTCAAACCCACCAGCTGCTCTGCAGAAAGAAGATGAGGCTATCTGTTTCCATAAAGATTTAAGCTTTGGAAACCCAATGGGATTGCCATGAGTTGGAATTGACTCGATGGCAGTGGATTTAGAGCAAAAGCAAGAGGAAAAAGAATCACAATAAAATTTTAGAAGAAAAGGAAAAAAACACCCCACAACTTAATTCAACTACAATAAATCTAGCCGACATTGGCCATTATGCTCTTTAATGATTTCTTCTCAACTTCATTTCAGTATTAGGATTTTCCTCTCCTGATGAAAACACTTCCTTTTTTTTTTTTTTTAATCAGACAACAAAATCTGCTTAAAGCATTGTTTCCATTTTTTGCTTCGAATGAGAAGTAGCAAAATTTTAAACTTTTTTTTTGTGTGTATCTATTTCCCTGTCCATCTGTGCTTCTAAAATTTTCTATTTTGATGTGAATCATTTTAGTGTAAATAGTACTATTATGCCATCACAAATCCTTTTCAGGATTAGATTTGACATATTGTGTCCATTTTTCTACCTGTATTATACCAGTAACACTTAAAATAGGTTGTATATAGAGACTTAAAGGTAAGGATAATGGTGACTAGCACATTTTCCTGACCTGAAACACCATTTAACTAGTTACCTCTCTTCACAAAAGACCTCCTATGCCTTGACCCCTGCCAAAAAAAAAAAAAAGTCATCATTAAAGATTTTATGAAAAACACTCCATCTTGGCTTTACTATTTTCCTACTAAATATTTTACAAGCCTTTACCTTCTGTCTCCTAAAAGCTTACTGAGAGACAGAGAAGCAGACTAAATAGATTTGTTATAATTTACTAAAAATTACAATGGCAAGCAACTTTGTATTTTTAGACTGTGGAAAATCTATTTTCACATTTGATGAGAAACAGACACTGTCAAAGGATAAGGGGAAAATCAGAAGGACTTCCCAGGCCACACATAATTAGATCTGCCTCATTTAATCTTCTGTGTAATACAATCATCAAGGCAATTAAGATATTGGTTTGCCATAATCGTAATCTGACATTTGCATGAAATGTCCCTTGCTGTCTTGCAAATAAAATCTAGCTTCAGTAATAGAATATAGTGTCCATCAAGATGGGAGCTAGAGCCAACATGAAAGGCTAATAATGGAAAAATCTCTATGAAAACCCAGCCCTCTTTAATCATTTTTGAGGGCAGTGGAGGATCAGCATATTTGTTCACAAATAGGAGAATTTGTGTATAAAAAAAAAATTCTCAAATTTTAAAAAAGGGAAAACAGGACGAGTAGTGGGATGTGGTCTTCCCAATTCATCTAAGTCCAAAGAAAGGAGTGTTTAGTATTACAATGGCCATGCCAATGAGCACAGAAGCAAAGCGTGTGCATCCACCCATACGACCATACCCATGTCCTGTGATTCCTTTCCTGCATGCCAGACTGAGTCATTACAGGCCATAAAAAACAAGTAGGACCTAGGAGAAGATCCAATGCCTAATGGGAAGCTAGAATTTCCACCCTCGCTCAGCAGTTGGAGGCACATCCCCCTTGGGTGTCAATAAAGGACAAGTGCAGAAACAGGATTTCCACCTCCACCAGGCAGTAACAAGGCAGTGCCCCCTTGTTTCCTGACAGAGCAGAGTTAAAAATAAAGTTCTTAAAATGAGCAAATAATAATCAGGCAGGAAGATTTTCACTGTACACCCTTTGGTACCATCTCAATTATGAACTGTTAAAAATTAGACTTCTAATTCTGAGAAAATGGAGTGGACATACATTTTCTGTTCTTCCTGCTAAGTATAATTAAAAACTCGGGATATTAACTATAAAACAAACACAAGACAGCTCTGAAAAGTGGAGAAAAGAAGACAGACCAGTTAGGGACCTCAGAAAGCAAGAAACAACAGGGTGGTGAGTCCCTGGGTTTCCCTTTTACCTGGTGTAGCACAGCCTTCAGCTGAAGCTGCAACCTGAAAACACCAACAGACACAGACAAGAGATACCTGAACAAAAGCCTACTCTCTCCAGTCAAAGGTACAGAGAAGAGGCAACTACAGACAATAAATGCTCTACTCCCACCAAAAACCACAGGAAAACACCGTGGCCCCACCTCACCCATAAAAGCAAAGGCCAAGCCTGGAGTCTAGATTTCTACCTTTGCCATGCTGTTAATGAAGCACTTCAAATCCTTGCCAGAGTGGTTTCAAAAAGGCTAGGCCAAGAGCTGAGACTTTTATTCTCACTGGGAAGTAACAATATGTCCCTTTCACCCCCTACTAGGGTGTCTGAGAAGGCCTCATGAGAGTAAGGACTATCAACACTGCTCTCAAAGGTAACAACGCTGCTCAGCTTTGAGGTCAGTGCAGGCCTTGTAAGAAGCAGTAATCAACCACTCCTCCACCACCAGACAGGAGCACTCAGTGGAGACCTGGTGAGTAACTGGAATTCCCACCCCTGCCAAGCAGTAATGAGGTACACTCTCCCTGCCTCTCAACAAAGGCCAAGTGGGAACTTGGACTTCTACTCAGCAGTTACTTCTACAGGGTAGTAATAAGGCAGTGCCTCCCTCTTCCCTGCCACAGCAAAGTAAAAAAAATCCCACTAAAACAGAAGGTTTCAATAAGACCGAGTCTCCTAAAACCCAAAATGCCCAATTTTCAATTAAAACTCACTCATCTATTAAGAACCAAGGAGATCCATAGATGCCAACATCAGGATGAGAGAGATCTTAGAATTATTTGACAAATATTTTAAAACAGCCATCATAAAAATGCTTCAACAAGAAATTATGAGCATGCTTGAAACAAATGAAGAAACAGAAAGTCTCAATAAAGATATAAAGAAGAACCAAATAGAAATCTTGGAATTGAAAAATATAATAATCAAAATAAAACTCAATGGATGGGCTCAACAGCAAAATGAAGGGATCTGTGAACTAAAGTCAGAATACTAAATATTACCCAATTTGAATAACAAAGAGAAAACGGACTTGAAAACAGAAAAAGAACAGATTCTCAGGGATCTGTGTAACTACTGCAAAAGATCTGAAATTTTATTATTGGAGTCCTGGAAAGAGAGAAGAAAGAGGATGAGGCTGAAAAAATACTTGAGACGTAATGGTGAAGACTTCTCAAAATTGGCAAAAGATATAAACTTACACATTCAAAAAGGTGCATGAATTCCAAACAGAATACATCATTGTCAAACTTCCAAAATTAAAGACAAAGTAAAATATCTTGATAGCAACGAGAAAGAAATGACACCTTACCTTTAGAGGAAAAACAATTCAAATGACAGCAGTTTTCTGTTTGAGGCTAGAAGTGCCCTGACATTCTGAAGTACAGAAAGAAAACTAACCTAGAATCTTATATACTACAAAAATATCCTTTAGGAGGTAAAAGGAAATCAACACATTCTCAGAGGAACAAAACAAAGAGACTTTATCACCAGCAGACATATCCTAAAGAAGAGCATTTAAAGGAAGCTCTCTAAACTAAAAGGAAAAATAAAAGAAGGAATCTAGGAACATTAGGAAGGAAAAAAGAACACAGTAAATAAAACACGAGTGACTACAATATAGTTTTTTTCTTGAATTTTCTAAATTTTGACAGTCAAAGAAAAAACTGTAATACTACTATTGTAGATCTAATTGTATGTAGAGAAATACTTAAAAAAACAGTTACATTATTAATGCAAGAGAGTAAAGGAGCATAAAGGGAGTTGTGGTTTTTACACTTAAACCTGTAAAATGTCAACACTAGTACCATATACCATACTCACTGCCGTCGAGTTGAACCCAACTCATAGTGAACCCTCCTTGGGTTTCCAAGGCAGTATCACTATGGAAGTAGATTGCCCAACCTTCCTTCCAAGGAGTGGCTTGTGGGTTTGAACCACCAGCTTCTGGTTAGCAGTCAAATGCCTTAGTAGATTGTGATAAATTATACACATACCCACACACACACAATACTTAGAGCAACCACTAAAAAAGCTATGAAAACACTACAGATAAAACAGAATTATAAAAAAAGTTCAAATAACTAACAGAAGGTAGGAGAAAGAAAATGAAAAAAAGAAAACCAAAGATAAAATGGCTGACTTAAACCTTAATATGTTGTTGTTGTTGTTTGCCGTCGAGTCGGCCCCGACTCATAGCGACCCCTCCTTGGGTTTCCGAGGCAGTATCACTACGGAAGTAGGATTGCCCAACCTTCCTTCCGAGGAGTGGCTGGTGGGTTTGAACCACCAGCCTTCTGGTTAGCAGTCAAGTGCCTTAGCCACTATGCTACCAGAGCTCCCAAACTTTAATATATCAATAATTAACACTAAATAAAAATGATCTAAATAGATTATAAAGAAATACAATGGCAGAGGGGATTAAAAAACCTAAGCCAACTATGTACTGTCTACCAGAAACTCTCTTCAAATATAACATATGCAATCCCAGGGTATTAATGTCTGATTTACATAGGACCCAGTTATGAATCAACCCTCATAAAGGTCATTATATTAAAAATGTGAAGTATATACAATGGTTTATAATAGCAAATGGGCACTACTCTGTGATATGCACCAGAACATCATTAGTATTATTACTGTATTATTATGTTAAAGATATTTTAGTGTATCTGGAAGTGTTTCTTTAATTTTTTATGAACAGAAAGTTACACTGTACATACTAAGACAAACATCTAATAACTGACAATGGATATGAACTGTACCTAACTGTTCCACTTATGTACAAATTCAACTCAGATACACTTAAGAATGGAACTTGTTTGTAATCTGAGGACTGCCTGTATAGGCATGTCGAAAGTAAAAGAATAAAAAAAGATGTCATCAAACATTAATCAAAAGAAAGCAGGAATGGCTATTTTAACATCAGATAAAGTAAACTTCAGAACAAAGAAAATTACCAGACAGAGAGGGACGTTATATAACAATAATAGGGTCAATCCATCAAGAAGACACAATAATCCTAATGGGTATGCAACAAACAACAGAGCTGTAAAATATGTGAAGAAAAAAACAGATAGTACTGAAAAGGGGTAGATAAATCCACAAATATAGTTGAAGACTTCAACACTTCTCTTTTACCAATTGCTACATAAACCAGATTGAAAATCAGCAAGGATACAGAACTCAACAACACCATCAACTAACTGAATCTATCTGACATTTATAGAACATTCCACTCAACAAGAGCAGAAAACATTCTTTTCAAGGGTCTATAGAATGTAACTTTTTTTTTTGCTTTTTCTCTCCCTCACCCATTCACCCACAAATATTCCTACTCTCAGGCTATTGTATACAAAATATAATTTAAAAAATATTCTTAAACCAAGAAAAAGCCAACCTCAGCAGGCTCTGACTCATTCTCAAGTATAATCTTTCTTATCTGTTGTTATTTGACCACTAAGTAGTAACATTTCAGGACAAAGGATCACTTCTAGGTTTTAAAATTATAAACTTTTAGGTTTCTAAAATTGTAAAATGAAAATCATAGTACATTCAAATCATTACATTATTTTACTGAAAACCACTGGAATGAAAAGGTGAGATTCAGCTGAACATTCTTCAAAATTATTTTCAAAATAAAGGTCACTGTTTCTTGGTAATAAATTGACTTCCATCAAGTCACTGTGCTTATGCCTGAGCCATGCAGAGCAGGAACATTCCCCCCCACACACACACCAAGACAAGGCTGCATTTACCTGGCCTGGTCAATTCACTGAAGAGATGAAGTAGAAAGCAGGGGTCATAAAGGTCATTGAGTTCCACTGTGCTCTTGTCTTTAAATATCAATTCCTGTGCATCCTGAAATAGCCCAAAACAAACAGAAATGCACTATTCAACCTCATAAATACTATGCAAATGTTTACCCACTATTTCTAGAATTCAAATTATTACAAATATTCAAGAATATAAAACACGGTTTTTGCCAAAAAGAAAGAAAGAAACACTACTGGTAAATGCAATGATACATTGGGGATGTGCTTTGAAATAATTTGGGAAAGGGAGACTATATATGACATAAATTTAGCCAGCACTGATCATTGTTAGGGCCTGGTCATGAGTATATATGAATGTCTAGTCTTTGTACCTTTGTATAAGGTTGGAATTTTATGTAATAAAAATTTTATGTAATAAAATTTATGTAATAAAAAATAAAAATAAAAATGTAATAAAATTTATGTAATAAAAAATACAATAAGAAAAACAACACCTGTACTAACTGTCATGATTAAGTTCAGGGTACAACTGGAGCCCTTGTAGGAAACTGAAGCAGAATTCTACCCTCCACCCTCTGTGTTCCCCAACAGCTCTTCCCTCGGCCTCTGAGGAGGAACAACAGTATGTGTGGCCGTACCTCGGCTGGTAGCAGCTTCCGATTCTGGGGAAAATGGAGAATAGTCTTCAGCATCTGGTCCCGATCCAGCAAGCGGAGGATGTCTCCAACACTTGGCTGCTGCCACAGTGACTTACCCAGGCTCCGGCATGTCTTGTGATGCTCCACAGCCGCTGGGCCCCATAGCAGCACCCTAGAGCCAGAGAGGTGAGAGCTGACTGGTCACAGGGTCCCACCAGGAATAGAGTTAATAACCACAATGGTGTGCTAGTCTGAGCATGTTCCAGGTGTTGTATCACTTACTTCCACACAACCTATGAAGTACAGGGTGGTGATAGCATTGGTGATGATGACAGAAACTAACACCTAAGTAGAGTGTATGATGTGCCAGGCATGATTCTAAGCCTTCTGAGTATATTAATTCACTTAATCTTCACAGCTATCCCATAAGGTATGTACTGTTATCTCCATTTTGCAAATGGAGAAAAAGACAGAATTAGGAAAACTGCTCAGCTGGTCCTTTGCTCAAGTTGGTAAGTGGCAGAGCTGAGATTCAAACTTGGGAAGTCTGGTGACAGAGTCATCCTAGACCACAACTGCAGAGCCCTGGCTGCTCAGTGATGCTGCAGGCCTCTCCCTGTCCACACATGGCTGGGAGCAAAGTAGGCCTGTCTGGGCCAGCCCCAAGACTTTACGATGCTGTACCTCTATCATTCACACCTCCCCTTCCCACACTTCAACTGCCCATAGAAGCCTACCTCATCTTCTGGAAAATAACACAAGCCTCCTTCCTGCTTCCTTCTTTGTCCCCGCCATCTCCAACCACACCCTGACCTCCACCATTGCTAGGATGTATTCCCAAGCCCTGCTCTGATGAGGGCCATTTCTCTTCCTGAAATGTCTACCAGCTCTCTGCTTGCTATCTCCTGGAAGAATATGAAAATGTTCAGTCTGGTATTTAAGGCCTTGAACCTGCTTATTTGGCCTTCCCACCACCTATTTCACTGTATGATCCAGAGGAGCTGACCTACTCAACATTCCCTGAAGTACTCCGACTTGCCCACCTCCACGTCACCATGCATGCTGTTCCCTCTGCTGAAGCCCCAGGCTTCTCTGCCACCCTCACTTCAATCAAAGTTCTCCCTATGCTTCAGGAAGTCTCCCAGATGCCCCTAAACACATGCTGCCTTGCTCTTGTGCAAAACAGCTGCTTCAAGCACATGTCTGAATCAGATGCCAATCAAAAGAGTTAAGTTTGTGATAGTCACATCCCCTCAACAGATGGGGGGGACTGTCTCATTCCTCTCAGCGTTCCTCAAAGTGTGAGCACAGGACTGTGCTCAACCAGCATCTATTGAATGAAATTCTTCTAAATACAGACTCATTTTTATGCAAGTAAACAATAGTTACTTGAGATAAAGAAGAGAATAATCATTTTTAAGAGGGCACCGCTGCTGACAATGGTCTCTAGTGAGCAGGCAGCTGATGCAGAGGAAATGCCCTGCAGACAAGCACTCTCACTGGCAAGGGATTCATCTATTGAGTGTCACAGAGCTCTTCAGCATGCTCCCGTAATTCAGCCTGCCTCTTCATCTGAGTGTGCTAGAGCGACACTCACTTTGATCCGAGAGGTTCTGTGCTCCTCAGACACACAAAGCCCAGTGAGTCCCACACCCTCATCATACTCTGCTCCTGGGAACTGAGTCTACACTCCTTTCATAGCCAACTCTGTTCATGTGGAAACTCACTTGACTTTTAATCTCTGACTAAGAGGGTGTTTGAATGCAGAAATGGATAGCTAGAACAGCTCTCTCTTTGCTGTGATAAAAACTGCTTCCAATTTCCCTCTCCCTTATATATGCAGGGACACTTCTAGCCCAGAAATGGTACAACTGGCTTGCCACCAACTCCAAAGCATCAAGAGTGAGGCCAAAGCATAAGAGGAAAAGAAAAGAATGTTTAGCCAAGACCTGGGTATTCTTAAGAGGCAGAAGATGTCTGTGTTTTTTAATCTATCAATTTTTTTTGGAGGGCATGTCTGGGCTTGTGACAGTTGGAGCTGTGTGTCAACTTGGCTGGACCACAATTCTGTGTGGTTTAAGCTGCTGTGATGTGGTTATTCCCATGAGGGGATCAGATGATTATGTTTGAGCAGGCAATCTGTTGAAAGGGAGTTTCCTTAGGGGTGTGGCCTGCTTCCGGTATATCTAAGGACATGCTGGGAAAAGAGACATTCTTCTGCGGATTGGCATTCTGTTGTGCTGCCTACAACTGTCTGTGAGTGAACAGTCCACCATTCAGCCTGGAGATCTTGGATTCATCATTCATTGGAGTCAACAGCTGGTGTACTGCCTGCCAGCCTTGAGCTCCAAAGCCCCTGCGGTTGCAAGAGTCTGAAAAGCCTCCAGCTTAACATGGAAGAGCCTCCAGCTTGACGTTTGATCCAGGAACTTTGGACTTGCCAGCTTCTATTAAGTGTGTGAGCCATTTTGCCTAAGATAAATTTCTCTATATATACATACATATATATAAGCTTTACTGGTTTTGTTTCTCTAGAGAATTCCATCTAACATAGGGCTAATATAAACTGTACCCTGAAAAAAAGTATTTTGCAATGGAAGTAGTTTTTTCTTCCCTGTAGAGATATCCTTAAACTATTCCTCTCAGGCCAGTTAGCTCACTTCCTATGTGAACAATAAAACCCTTCCTCATGCAAATATACATATTGAACTGATGTTAAGTTGCAGATCCCAAGAGATAAGGAGAAAATAAGAACCTAGGGAAGCAAAGAGAACAATCCAAAAATGCATTCTATGAACTGCACATTTCATCAAGTGCCTTCTTAATCTCAGCACTCACAAAGAGTGGACAGCTTTTGATGTGAGGCAGTGCTTAAGGGAAAGGCATCAAGCCCAGCTCATTGGGGCCCAAGTGTGCCAGCTAAGTAGGCCAGGGAGCAGCCCCTGGGAACCCAGGAAGAGACAAGACAGAGATAGACAGACAGACAGATCCACTCACATAGCCAAGGGAAGAAAGCAGAAATAATGTTCAGTCAGTACTGCTCAATTTTCTCCCTCCCAAGTCCCCATCTCATAAGTCATTTCCATCTAAAGACAAGTGAAAAAGAGAAATGGTTTCAGAAAAATCAAAACTAAACCAAGACGTGCCAGCCGGGAGTAGTCAGGACCAGGCCTAGGACACCAACCCCAATGCCAATCCCTCAGCAGGGCAGCTAGGCCAGGCAGTTCCTGCCAACAGAGACAGTCCTATGGTGTTAGGCCAGGCTTTTCCTGGGGCAACCTACACTGCAGCTGGTGTCTGAGCCAAAGGAGTTCACCCTGTCCTAAGAACCAGAAAGGAAAGAGAGAAATTTCAAGTACGGAGCTCACTCTGAAGTGTGAGCCACAGTCTCCAAGCTGGTGCTCACCTGAAGTTGATGAGGCTGAGGTCATTCTTTTCATACTCCCGGAGAAGTAGTAAAATCTTCTGGTCTAGAAGTCAATTGAGAGTGTGTTTAACAAGCTGAGTCCCTTATGCATTCTCCCACAATACATTACCTTGTTCTCACATACTCCGCAGGGTCCCACCCGTCCTCACATCCTCACCCAGGTTACACCTCCATCCTCACACACTCCCTGAATCATACACCCTATCCTCACATTGTCACTGAGATCACACCTCCATCCTTGCATTCTCACTCAAGTCACATTCACATTCTCACCCAAGATGCTGAGTGTGGCACCATAGGCCCCAAGAAGCACTGCAAAGTGGCTGCTCTCACAGACAGAGGGGCACATCTTTACTATCGCCAACATCAGGTCCACCAGCGCTTCTGTAAGGAAACAACACTGAAATGCACAGACCTTCAGAGGGTGCACATTCAGAGCAAAAGTCGAAGGCAGTGTTTCAGAAAACATGGCTTCGCTTTTTCCCTGTATTTTATAATTTATTTATTTTTTTTTTAAATTAAACATATCTCCACAATTCCCTCTCTTCCGAGGTCCCTGACCAGGCATGGTATTAGTCCCTCTCTACTCCCCCTCTTGCTTTTAAGCCACTAGATCTTTACTAAGCAATTTCCCCCCCCATGTTTATGTTATCAAAATCTCTAATAATTCTACTCTTACCTGAAAAGAATGCCAAAGCCCCTTTTATCCTCCTACCACCCATACTACTAATTTGGATAGTGGTCTTCTTCAATTTTGGAATTTACTGCAATTTTGTGGTGATTTCTAATGGATCTGGGATGCTAATTTTGTCTCTCTAACCAAAGTATGGCTTGGAGACAGAGGAAACTTGGAATATCTTCTCTGGCATCTATCTGCCAGGGCCCAGGCCACACTGGGGACTCCTGGGCATTAAACACTTACTGAATTAGGGGAAGAGCCTAAACTGAAACTTGAACTGAAGCATTCCCTAGCAGTGAACTGTCAACAGGGATGTTTTAACCCTTTTCCCTTGTTCAGTTTCAATCTTCCCATTAAGATTCACACATCTAAACAATTTCCCTCAGGTAAGACACCCACAATTCTTTTCACTCCTTCTTACTTCCCTAACTCCTCGATTTTAACACTCGCCCACAATAAGACTGAAAGATCTCAAACGCACTTCTGTAAGACAGAATGGGCCTTGAAAAGGGGCTACATTGTGTTTGTCCAAGGAAACATTTCTTGGGTATGGACTGACGGCAACAGAACATTCCAATTATGTTTCAGCAGTGCTTCCTTAACTCTGCAAACACATGGAGATAAACATCGATGCACAACTTGTTTGACAAAACCAGGAGGTAAAAACTTATATCTGAAATGGGAAGGTGGGGAAAAGATCACCTTTTACTTGGCTGTCTGGGTTTTCCTCTCCTTCGGACTTCAGCATACTTGACAAAAATAGAGAATGCTGGATGAGCATCATGTGAACCACAGAGAGCTGGATGAACTTGGTGCGTAGGGGTCTTTCCGGGAAATACAGGAGCTGTATAGCATCATGGAGTGCCTTTAAGAACGTGTGGTCCTGATAACGGAATCTAAGAGGCAAAGGAATAAAGAATTTCACTAAAAGTCAAAAAAAGAAACAAACAAAAAAACTCAGTTGCTGTCAAATCAACACTGACTCACGTGACCCCATGTATCAGAGTAGAACTGTTCTCCACAGGGTTCTCAATGGCTGAGTTTTCCTCTTAGGCAACTTTGGGTGGACTCAAACCTCTAACCTTCAGGTACTGGTGCAATGGTTTAGTGTTCAGTTGCTATCCAAAGATTGGAAGTTTGAACCCACCAGCCACTCCATGGGAAAAAGATGAAGCAGTCTGCTTCTGTAAAGATTACAGCCTTGGAAAACTTATGGGGCAGTTCTACTCTGTCCTATAGGGTTGCTATGAGTTAAAATTAACTCAGTGACACACAACAAGAAAAAGTGTGCTATCTATACCACCCAGGGACTTCTGAACTTTACATAACTATCTGATACACATTACCTAGGTTCCACCATTAACATCATATTAAACTTGCTTTATCATATATTCATTCCATTCAACCATGACCAGGAGTACTTTTGAACACAAAGGAGGGACTAAAGTGTATGTATATTTTTGACAACACAAACATCAACTATTTCTCTCTGTCAAAAAGGTTATAACTCTCCTGAGGTTGAGCTCTGTCACACTCATACGGTGAGTTAGGGAAGTGAGGAGGGCTGAAAACTATCTTCCTGCTTATGTGAAATGCCAAGAGGCAGCAGAACAGCCAAGCTTGAGTATAAGATGACCCTTGCCAGGTCAGTTCAAATTCACATTCACACAGAGCTGCTTCCTCCCTTCCTTTCAGCTACTCATCCATCAAAGGGTTCAGAAGTGTGTTTTTTTATGTCTCGTTACTGTTGTTAGGTGCCACTGAGCTGCCTCCGACTCAAAGTGACCCTATGCACAGCAGAACAAAACATTGCCTGGTCCTGTGCCGGTTCCACGATCCTTGCTATACTTGAGCCCATCGCTGCAGCCACTGGGTCAATCCATGTTGTTGAGGGCCTTCACCTCTTTCGTCGACCCTCCACCTTATAAGCATGACATTCTTCTCCAGAGAATGGTCCTTTCTGATAACATGGCCAAAGTAGGTGAGACAAAGTCTGGCCATTCTTCCTTTCAAGGAGCATTCCGGCTGTACTTCTTCCAGGACAGATTTGTTAGTTCCTTTAGCAGTCCATGGTCCTTTCAGCATTCTTCGCCAGCACCACAACTCAAAAGCATCCACTCTTCTTTGGTCTTCCTTTCTATGTCTTAAATCTCCTCAAAACCCACGAAGGGAATGGCAGCATCATGCTCAAGATAAACCAAGCTTTTTCAGTTGTACATGAATAATGTTAAGAATCACTTAGCAAACAGTGGGCATTCTAGAAACAAAAATTAACCAAAACTGAACAAAATGTTACCTTTCCATAACGGTAATCAATAGTTGCCAATCAATAACCTGACTCACCTTCACTTTTTTCTTTCCTGTGGTATAGTTTTTCTCTATTTCAAGTTTACAGATAATCAGGGAAATGAAATTAATAGCCAGAATCAAATACCATTTCATGACTCTCTGATTGCCAAAAATGAAGGAGTGTGACCACATCAAGCACTAGCACGGACATGAAGAAAAATGAACTCACTCAAATTCTCTCAACAACTCTGGATAGTAATGTGAACATCAGGTAAAACTGAGGTGTGTCCACACTAAAAGCCAGCAACTCTCCTTCCCTGAGACACTCTGACACATGTGCACCAAAACACCTGTGATGCTGACTGCAGGACTATTTACAATAGCAAAAGAAAAAGCAATAATCTCGATGTCCAGCAGTAGGGGATGGTTAAACAAAGTATGGTACAATCGTAAGATGGCCTACTCTATAGCAGTAAAAATAAATGATTTAAAAATGCATGGATTGTGGATAAATCAAAAACATTTACATGAAAAAAGAACATACATAGAATGATTGTTGTTGTTAGCTGCCATTGAGTCAGCTCCCAACTCCATGCACAACAGAATGACCTGCTGCCCGATGCTGCATCATCCCCATGATCATGATTAGCTGGGTATCGGACTGTTATCCAGAGACATTTCATTGACTGATTTTCAGAAGTAGACTATCAGGCCTTTCTTCCTAGTCTGTTTTAGCCGGAAGCTCCACTGAAACTTGTTCAGCATTGCAGCAACATGCAAGCTTCCACTGATAGATGGGTGACGGCCACCTGTGTGACACACTGGCTGGAAATTTGTGTAAAATATCAAACTTCCTAAACAATATTATTTATTGTTTAGAGAGACATACTGACACATAACCAAAATGTGAAAACCCATATGGGCATGACAGAGCTCAACCTCAGGAGAGTGATACCTTTTGCAGAGAGGGGAAAGGGAATGAACTGGAACAAATACAGAACACTGGCAGCACCTATTAAATGTAGGTGCTAAGATATGTGCTAAGACTATTTGCTGCACATTTCTGTATTTTTTAAATATTTCATTTTTTAAGGGCTGCTTCTCTCATCACCATCAGAAGCACACTGTGTGTCAACAGGCAAATTGTTTACCCTCTCAACAACCCATGCCTTCTTTCTCTCTAAAATGGGAAAGACATCTGCTTTACACATACTCAGTGCAATGGATCACTTTTATAGTGTTTCTAGACATGGTCTCGTAACTCCCACCAAATGACTAGATGGGACTATGCAAATGAAGTGATTGTGGCCCACCAAGGGGACTGGCAAGCTTGCTAATAATGTACCCTTGTGGAGTGGAACCATGCAAATTAGGTGTACAGAATCCTAATAAGGGGATTGGTCAGTTTTGCCATCTCTCTAGGCATAGCAGCAGTCAGGACATTAGACGATGTGTAGCATTGGGAAAGTCAACTGCGAAGGAACTGTATCAAGTGCTGAGGAGCAAGGATATCTCCTTGAGGACTAAGGTTCACCTGACACAAGCCATGATATTTCCAGTT
>NW_006921665.1:7523734-7526329 GCF_000298275.1 Orycteropus afer afer | reverse complement strand
GGGCTCAAGTATAGCAGGGATTGTGGGGCTGGCGCGGGATTGGGCAGTGTTTCGTTCTGCTGTGCATGGGGTTGCTATGAGTCGGAAATGACTCGACAGTGCTTAACAACAACAACAACAACTAGGCATAGAATGAGCCATCCCAGACATGGAAAGTGGGGAGGCCCAGGAAGAAGAAATGGGAGTGACATGTGTCCTTTGAACTTGGGGTGCCCGTGCTGGGAACCTTCTAGACCCAGAAGACACAGAAGTATAATACTGGATACAGTGAGAGACAGTGAAAAGCAGCAACAGAGAAATGGTGGCAACAGAGGCAGCAGAACCAGAAGACTGACAGGAAATGGTTTGGTGGGCTTCCCAGCCCATGTTATCGTTGTTGTTGTGTGCCATCAAGCTGGACCTGACTCATAGAGATCCCTCTTTGGGTTTCTGAGGCAGTAGCACTATGGAAGTAGACTGCCCAACCTTCCTTCTGCGGAGTGGCTGGTGGGTTTGAACTGCAAGCCTTCTGGTTAGCAGTCAAATGCCTTAGGCACTATGCTACCAGAGCTCCTTCCCAGCCCACAGAGCAAGAAAACTAAGCACCTTCAGGCAGAAGGCTTGCTAGAGAAATGGGATGCTTCCAGGTATTTGGTGGAGCTAGGCTCACTCAGTCAAGGACCTAGAGAGCTGAGTGCCTTTGAACTAAGGCTTTCTGGTAGAGTGGGGGTACCCTCAGGCACACATTGGTGGATCTAAAGCGCTTTCATACACTTGCCAAAGAAAAGCAGAGGCCAGGCCCATCCAAGAGGCCTGAGGGACCAAGGGTTGAAAGGCCAAAGGCAAAAGAAAGGACTTCCTGTGAGCATGGCCAAGAAACTGTCCTAACCAAGGAACTGTACCTAGAGTCATTCCTGAGCCTGAATTGTAATTCTGAATTGTGACTTCCCCAATAAACTCTTAATTCTGAGTACTGTCTGTGAGTCCCATGTGGTCACTGCAATGAATTATCAAACCCAGCAGAGAAGCAAAGTACCATGGGAGGGATGGCTGGTACCAGAATTGGTAGAAAGGTTGAAGAGAGGAGGTATGTCTGACCTCTGCCTCACAGGAATCAGCCTTTGGCTGTTGATCTGAATCCTCTTTAACCTTGTGAAGGTGAAGAGGGCAGAAGCGTGTGCCACGCCATTTTTACACTGGCTTTGCATTATCAGTGACATTCACACCTTTACTGAATTGCACACCAAGGAAACAAAAGCAACTTACTTGAGTCCAGTCTTCACAAATTTCTGCCAATCATCAGGATCAACTTCATTAAGTGAATGCTATGAAAAAAGTAAGCAGAAAAATAAACATGAAGCATCTCAATTAATTTAAAAATTGACTAAATGTCCAAGCTGTGTAACCTTCAAAAAGGCACCTGCCTCCCTGGGCCTAGATGCTACTGTAGAGTATGGGATCACAGAGTTGAAAAGAAGGTGCTGTGATGACCATCCTTGTTCTGAATTCTGCAAGTCAACCCAGCATTCCCTGTACTTGGGCCTCCTGGGCAGAGAGAAGGGGCAGGAAATAAAACCAAGACTAATCTTGAAACAGAGCAACAACTAAAATGCAGAACATAGAATTAAAATGAGTCACTACGAAAATATGGGCTATAATTACCCAAACAATCCATGCAACTCTTTCTTAGTTTCGTTATTTCTGCTAGAAGCTCTGACATTTTATTAGCATACCTCTGATCACCAAATTGGCAAAGGAAATTTCCTGAGTAGTTCTCTTGTTTTGCTTTTATCTTTGCAGACGGCACTAACTGACTTGCAATTGTTGTTTCTGTTAAGTGCTGTAGAGTCATCTCCAACTCATAGCGACCCTTTGTACAACAAAACAAAACACTGCCTGGTCCTGTGCCAGCCTCACAATCCCTGCCATGCCTGAGCCTGCTGTTGTGGCCACTGTGTCAATTCATCTCATTGAGGGTCTTCCCCTTTTTCCTTGACCCTCCACTTTACCAAGCATGATATCCTTCATCAGGGAATGGTCCCTTCTGACAACATGATCAAAGTAAGGCGAGATGAAAACTGGCCACCCTCATTTCTAAGGAGCATTCTGGCTGCACTTCTTCCAGGACAGATCAGTTATAGTTCTTCAGGCAGTCCACGGTACTTTCATTATTTTTTTGCCAAAACCACAACTCAAAAGCATCAACTCTTCTTTGGTCTTCCTTACTCACTGCCCAGCATATGAGGCAATTGAAAATACCATGGCTTGGGTTAGGAACACCTTAGTCTTCAAAGAGACACCTTGGCTCTTCAGCACTTAAAAAGAGGTCTTTTACAGCAAATTTGCCCAGAACAATATGCTGTCTTATTTCTTGACTGCAGCTTCCGTTGGTATTGACTGCAGAACCAAGTAATATGAAGTCTTTGACAACTTCAATCTTTTCTCCATTGATCGTGATGCTGTTTATAGGTCCAGTTGTGAGGATTTTTGTTTTCTTTATGTTCAGGTATAATCCTTACTTCAGACTAGTTTTTTTTTTTTTTTTATTAGGATTTGGGTGAAGATTTACAAAGTAAATTCACTTTTCATACAGCAGTTCACATATACTTTGTCTCA
>NW_006921665.1:7505460-7509154 GCF_000298275.1 Orycteropus afer afer | reverse complement strand
TTGAAAAGGAATGGCATGGCATTCATCATCACAAAGGATGTTTCAAGATCTGTCCTGAAGTACAACGCTGTCAGTGATAGGATAATATCCATATGTCTACAAGGAAGGCCAGTTAATGCACTATTATTCAAATTTATGCACCAACCACCACAGCTAAGATGATGAAATTGAGGATTTTATCACCTTCTGCAGTCTGAAATTGACTGAATATGCAATCAGGATGTGTTAATTATCACTGCTGACTGGAATGCAAAAGTTGGAAACAAAGAAGAATCACCAGTAGCTGGAAAACTTGGCCTTGGTGACAGAAATAACGCTGGAGATCACATGACAGAATTTTGCAGGACCAACGACTTATTCATTACTGATACCTTTTTTCAACAAGACAAATGGTGGCTATACAAGTGGACTTTGCCAGATGGAGTACACAGGAATCAGACTGACTATATCTGTGGCAAGAGGTGATGGAAAAGCTCAGTACCTTCAGCTAAAACCAGGCCAGGAGCTGATTGTGGAACAGGCTATCAACTGCTCATAAGCAAGTTCAACTTCAAGTTAAAGACAATTAAAACAAGTCCACGAGAGCCAAAATAGGATCTTGAGTATACCTCTCCTGAATTTAAAGAATAGATTTGATGCACTGAACACCAATGACAGAAAACCAGAATTGTGAGATGACATCAAGAACATCATCCATGAAGAAAGCAAGGTCACTAAAAAGATGAGAAAAGAAGAAAAGACCAAAACAGATGTTAGAAGAGACTCTGAAACTTGCCCTTGAGCAGACAGTAGCTAAAGCAAATGGAAGAAATGACAAGATAAAAGAGCTGAACAGAAGATTTCAAAGAGCAGCTCGAGCAGACAAAGCCAATTACTATAATGAAATGTGCAAAGACCTGGAGTTAGAAAACCAAAAGGGAAGAACACGCTCAGCATTTCTCAAGCTGAAAGAGATGAGGAAAAAATTTAAGCCTCAAGTTGCAATACTGAAAGATTCTAAGGGCAAAATATTGAATGACGCAGGAAGCATCAAAAGAAGATGGAAGGAATACACAGAGTCACTGTAGCAAAAAGAACTGATAGATCTTTATCCATTTCAGGAGGTGACATATGATCAAGAACCAATGGTACTGAAGGAAGAAGTCGAACCTGCACTGAAGGAACTGGCAAAGAACAAGGCTCCAGGAATTGACGGAATACCCATTGAGATGTTTCAACAAATGGATGCCACACTGGAGGCACTCACTCGGTTATGCCGAGAGATTTAGAAGACAGCTACCTGGCCACCTGACTGGAAGAGATCCATATTTGTACCCATTCCAAAGAAAGGTGATCCCACAGAATGTGGAAATTATCAAACAATATCATTAATATCACATGCAAGTAAGATGTTAATGAAGATAATTAAAAAATGCTTGCAGCAGTATATTGACAGAGACTTACCAGAAATGCAAGCTGGATTCAGAAGAGGATGTGGAACAAGGGATATCATAGCTGTTGTCAGGTGGATCTTGTCTTAAGGCAAAGAATACCAGTAAAATGTTTACTTGTGTTTTATTGACTATGCAAAGGCATTTGATTTTGTGGATCAAACAAATTGTAGATGACATTGAGAAGAATGAAAATTCCCTAACACTTGCTTGTGCTCATGAGGAACTTGTACATTGACCAGGAGGCTGTTGTTCAAACAGAACAAGGGGACACTGCATGGTTTAAAATAAAAAAGGGAGTGTGTCAGGGCTGTATCCTTTCACTATATTTATTCAATCTGTATGCTGAGCAGATAATCCGAGAAGCTGGACTATATGAAGAAGAACATGGCATCAGGATAAGAGGAAGAATCATTAACAACCTGCGATACGCTGACAACACAACTTTGTTTGCTGAAAGTGAGGATGACTTGAGGCACTTACTGATGAAGATTAAAGAATACATTCTGCTGTGTGGATTACATCTCAATATAAAGGAAACAAAAATCCTCACAAGTGGACCTATAAGCAGCATCACAATAAATGGAGAAAAGATTGAAGTCTTTCGTCAATGGAAGCAGCCATTAGGATATTAGACAATGTATAACACTGGGCAAGCTGGCTGCAAGGGACCTCTTTCAAGTGCTGAAGAACAAGGATGTCTCCTTGAGGACTAAGGTACACCTTAAATATTTTCAATTGCCTTGTATGTATGTGAGAGCTGGACAATGTATAAGGAAGACCAAAGAAGAACTGATGCTTGTGAGTTGTGGTGCTGGCGAAGAATGCTGAAAGTACTATGGACTGCTAAAAGAACTAACAGATCTGTCCTGGAGGAAGTGTAGCCGAAATGCTCCTTGGAAGCAAGAATGGCCAGACTTAGTCTCACCTACTTTGATCATGTTGTCAGAAGGGACCACTCCTTGGAGAAGGATATGATGCTTGGTACAGTGGAGGGTCAACGAAAGAGGGGGAGGCCCTCAATGAAATGGACTGACACAGCGGCTGTGACAATGGGCTCAAGTATAGCAAAGATCATGAATCTGGCACGGGACCAGGCGGTGTTTCGTTCTGCTGTGCATATGGTCACTATGAGTCGGAGACGACTTGACGGCACCTAACAACAACAACAACAACAACTCAAGAATAAAAACAAACTACTCATTTCCACAACACAGATGAATCTGAAAAGCATTGTGTTAAATGAAAGCCAGACACATAAAAGCATACACAATGTATGATTAGATTGCAGATTCCAAGTGCGTGGTCTAAAATAGGTAAAACTAATCTAATGGTGATGGAAATCAGAAGAGTGGTCACTATGGAGGAAAGGGAACTGACTGGAAAGAAGCATAAGCAATTTGCTGGGATGATGAAAATGTTCTTGGATGTTGTAGCTGTTAGGTGTCATTGGGTTAGAATAAAGAACAGATAAGACAAAAAGGGAAACAAACACCAAAATAACAAATGAAAACCCAATCATATCAATAACCCTATTAAATGAAAATGGTCCAAATATTCCAATAAAAACAATGATCACATAAAAAAGCATGATTTCACTATATGTTGCCTACAGAAAAAACACACTTAAAATAGAAATACATGAACTGGTTAAAAATAAAAGCATGGGAAAAGATCTCCTTACACTAATCAAAAGAAAGTGGGATAGGCTGTATTGATCCTAGACAAAATAGATCTCATAGCAAGGACTCTTGCTAGGGATATAAAAAGTTATTTAATGATAATAAAGAGAAAAATCCATCAAGAGGATACAAAATCCTAAACACTCATACAACTAAAAACAGAGCTTCAAAATACATGAAGCAAAAACTGATAGACCTGCAAGGAGAAAGATAAGTTTATATTATAGTCAGAGATTTCCACACCATTTCTCTCAATAACTGATAAACTAAACAGAGAAAAAATCCTTAAGGATATGAAACACTTGAACACTACTAATGACCTTAAATGAATGTACATTTAAAATTTTCTTTTCTCTAAACCCTCAGAAAAGTGCCTTTCCTGCAAACTGGAGACTGTAGTGGTAGTATCTACCCTTCCCAGATCCCTCTGGCAACCATTTCCTCCCTGTCTACTGAAACAACCTGGTCCAGTTTGGGGCTAATTCATCTAATTCTGGTTCCACAAACATGTATTGAGTCCTTGCTACATTAAAGGTTTTTTTTTTTTTTTTTTTTTTTTTTCTGCATACGAGATGTCGAGCA
>NW_006921665.1:7468265-7505360 GCF_000298275.1 Orycteropus afer afer | reverse complement strand
CAAACCTTTCTCCATTTACCGTGATGCTGCTTATAGGTTCAGTTGTGAGTTTTTTTTTTTTTTTTTTTTTTTTTTTTTAGATAAAATCAATTAGTGCCTCTCTCCCACCCCTACGTGACCAAATTTTCAGCACTCGGAAGAGGGTAGGCCAATTGTTCTGGATCTCCAACCCCTGAAAAAGTGTCCCAAATAAGTCCTGTAATTATTGTTGTTAGTTGTCACTGAGTCAATTCCAACTCATGCTGATTACATGTGTGCAGGGTAGAACTGCTCCATAGGGTCTCCTCACCCCCCCAAATGGGCCAGCAGCAGCACATTAACAGGCTGACATTAAATTAAAACCGTCCTTCTCTAACGGGCATTTTTAGAACATTTCACTCCAAAATAGCAGAAAACACATTGATTTCAAGTGCACAAAAATATCTGCTAAGATATACCACATTCTATTCCAAAAACTAGGAGCTCTGGTAGCATAGTGCCTAAGGCACTTGACTGCTAACCAGAAGGCTGGTGGTTCAAACCCACCAGCCACTCCTCGGAAAATGGGGCAATCTACTTCCGTAGTGATACTGCCTCGGAAACCCAAGGAGGGGTCGTTATGAGTCGGATCTGACTCGAGGGCACATAACGACAACAATACCAAAAACTAAACTTACTCTCAAAAAAAGAGTCTCAATAAAATGTAAAAGGATTCAGGTCATTCAAAATATATTCTCTAATTACACTGAAATTAACTTGTTGTTTTCTTCATTTTTACTCCAGGCAGGAAGAGACCAATAGTTACTTCTTAGAAGGCTGTTCACAAGCTTTTAAAACCACAGATGCTACGCACCTGACTAGGATATAGAAGACTCTTTATGAACTGTGTTTTGTCAATTGAAGTAGATGTTCCCTGACACTATGGTCCTTAGCCTTCAAGTCCAACAGTTCAGTCTTGATGTCTAAGTTGTTTCCATACCTGTGCCCTCCAATATATATGGGTATATATGCAGCATTTACAAGTATGTATGCAGAAATATCCACAACTATACCTGTACATGTATTTGGGTATTCTCCTGTATGACCTCTCTTGCATATTTAGCATATACACTTACCTATGTACCCAGCAGTGCCTGTGTCTAAGGAGCTAAATTTTCAGAGCTCTGGTGGCATAGTGCCTAAGGCATTTGACTGTTAACCAGAAGGCTGGTGGTTCAAACCCACCAGCCACTCCTTGGAAGGAAGGTTAGGCAATCTACTTCCATAGTGATACCGCTTTGGAAACCCAAGGAGGAGTCGCTATGTGTCGAATCAACTCAATGGCAGTGAGGTTTTTTTTTTTTTTTAATTTTATTTACCTATGCATCTACTCAAAAATTATTATTTATTATTACTGTAGTATTAATTATGCAAAGGCATTCGACTCTGTGGATTATAATAAATTATGGATAATGTTCCAAAGAATGGGAATTCCAGAACACCTAATTGTGCTCACGTGGAACCTGTATATAGACCAAAAGGCAGTTGTTTGAACAGAACGAGGGGATACTGCATGGTTTAAAATCAGGAAAGGTGTGTATCAGGGCTGTATCCTCTCATCACACTTATTCAATCTGTATGCTGAGCATATAATCTGAGAAGCTGGACTCTATGAAGAAGAACACAGTATCAAGATTGGAGGAAGACTCATTAATAACCTGCAATATTCAGATAATACAACCTTGCTTGCTGAAAGCAAAGGAAGCACTTACTGATGAAGATTAAAGACTAATTTGCAGTATGGATTACATCTCAACATATAGAAAACAAAAATCCTCACAATTGGACCCATTAGCATCATCACAATAAATGGAGAAAAGATTCAAGTTGTCAAAGATTTCATTTTACTTGGATCTACAAACAACATTCATGGAAGCAGCAGTCAAGAAATCAGACGTCATATTGCACTGGGCAAATCTTCTGCAAAAGACCTCTTTAAAGTGTTGAAGAACAAAGATGTCTCTTTGAAGACTAAGGTGCACCTAACCTAAACCATGGTATTTTCAATTGCCTCAGAAGTATGCGATAGTGGACAATGAATAAGGAAGACTGAGGAAGAGCTGATGCCTTTGAATTGGGGTTTGGTGAAGAATACTGAAAATACCATGGATGAAAAAAATCTGTCCTGGAAGGTATCACCTACTTTGGTCATATTGCCAGAAGGGACCACTCCCTGGAGAAGGATATGCTTGGTAAAGTGGAGGGTCAGTGAAAACGGGGAAGACCCTCAACAAGATGGACTGACAAAGTGGCTACAACGATGGGGTAAATATAACAAGGATTATGAGGATGGTGCACGAACAGGCAGCGTTTCATTCTGTTATACACACAGTCCCTGTGAGTCGGAGCCAACTCAATGACACCCAATGACAACTATCTAGTTAATGTTTCTCCCTCCCTCCTATCCCTGTTAACCATCAATGTTTCCTTCTGTGTGTAAACATTTTCTTGACTTTTATAATAGGGGTCTCCTACAATTATTTGTCCTTTTGTGATCGAGATTTATCAGTCAGCATGTCCTCCAGATACATCCATATTGTGAGATGTTTCAAAGATTCATCATTTTTTTTAATCATAGCATAGTATTTCATTGTATGTGTGATGGTTATGTTTTTGTGTCAACTTGGCTAGGCCTGGTTGAGTGGCTGGGCAGCTGGATGTAATATTGATGTAATACCCATCATGAGACTGGTAATCAACTCCATGGCAGAATCTACTGTGAGCAGCTGAGTAACTGCCTTTGGATATGTGGTCTGCTTCCCGTATATAAGAAAGAGCTTTGGGAATGGTCTCCAGCCTATGGCACGCTTGGACCCTGCATGTAGCCATGTCGTTGTTCAGCAGCCTGCCATGCTCTTCCTACCTTGGACTTACAATTGTCTCGAATTAATGGCCTGCTGTGTTGTTTGGTAACATGAGGACTGTGCCTTTTTACTTGTCAACCTTGGGCTTGGGAGCCTCAGCAGCCAGAAGCTGTCTGAGTGAAGAAAAGCTTCCAGCTTCAGTGGGCTAAGAGCTGGGGGCAGAGCTGAAGCCCAAGGCTGAGGGACTTTCATCCAGCCCCTAGAGCTTGGCACTTTGAACTTGGACTTAAAGCCTCCAAACTGTAAGAGAATAAATGCCTGTTTGTTAAGGCCATCCCCATTTGTGGTATATATTCCTGTCAGAGCAGCACTAGGTAACCAGAACAGTATGTATGTATCACAGGTTGCTTATCCACTCATCTGTTGATGGGCATTTAGGTTGTTTCCATCTTTTAGCTATTGTGAATAATGCTGCAACGAATATGGGTGTGTCACATCTCTTATTTCTTCAGGATACATACCTAGGACTGGGAATGTTGGATCATACAGCATTTCTATTTCTTACTTTTTAAGCAAGCATCATACTACTTTCTATAGTGGTTATACCATTTTGCAGTCCCACCAGCAGCGTATAAGTGTTCCTATCTCCCTAAAGCCTCATCAACACTTATTGCTGTTTTTTTGATATTTGCCATTTTTGCTTGGGTGAGATGGTGTCTCACTATAGTTTTGATTTGCATCTCTCTATTGGCTAATGATCATGAGCATCTTTCCTTGTGTTTGTTAGCTACCTAAAGGTCTTCTTTGGTGAAGTGTCTGTTCATGTCTTTCATTTTTTAATTGGATTGTTTGTCTTTTTGTTGTTGAGGTGGTGAAGTTCTCTGTAAGTTTTACAGATTAGGTCTCTATCAGATAGGTCATTGCCAAATTTTTTTTTTCCAGTCTGTCATTCCTTTTGGTGAGGTCTTTTGATAAGCAAAAGTAGATATAAAAATTCTTAACAAAATATGAGCAAATCAAATCCAACACAATATATGAAAAGGACATTATATTATGACTAAATGGGTATATCCCAAGAATACAAGGTGGCTTAACGTTAAAAAATCAATTAGAACTACTCCCCATATTAACAGACTAAAAAAACAAAGCTATATAATATCACTAGACAAAATAAAAACATTTGACAAAATACAGCAGCCATTCCTGACAAAAGATGGTTCAAAATTCAGGGGTTGCCCTCCACCCACCACTTTGTCTCCTAGACATGGTGCCTTTCATTTCTATCATGCCATATTCATGCCACCTGGCTTGAAATGTATTTGTAAAGTTTTGTCTGTTTATCTTACCCTCTACCTTAAATATTTACCATCATCTCAAGAAAAGACACTTACCAGAAGTTCATTTAATCTCAGCAGCATATGCCTCTCTTGATCCTGAGTATTGTTACCATCCTCTTGGCTACTAAAAGACATAATCAGCCATTTTATACATGATTCCAGAAGAATCTTTTTCCAGGCATGCAGCTCTTCTGCTGACCCTTCCAAGACTATCGAGACAGAGTCAGCCACAATCCAACTGCAGCAGAAGACAAATGGCACAAAATTACAGGAGAAGCTTTCATATATAATCAAACACTACAATGGGATATATGAGACAGATGAACAGTGGACTCTTCTTGCCCTAAGGCCTGCTCCCCATACTACTCAATCATAGGAACCACAGACTTCTCCTGCCTCTTATCAAACATCAAAGATGTAATAATTTTTATGACCTGGGGAAAAAATATCAGCACACCAGGAGAAGGATATATGTCCAGATTTTTTCTGAGTCAGGGTTTCTCAACCCTGGTACCACTGCCATTTTGGGATCAGTAACTCTCTGTTGTCGGAACTATCCTGTGCACTGTAGGATGTTAGCAGCATCCCTGGCCTCTACCCTCTTTCCTCAGCTGCAGCAACCAAAAACGTTAGGCAATGTCAGATGGCCCTCAGGAGGCAAAATCACCCTTGGTTGAGAACCACTGCTCCACAGGAATCAGAACCAGCAAATCACTTGTAGAGATATACTTGCTCCAACCAATACGCTGGAAGGAAAAGTTCATATAGGAACTGTCTTCTCATTGACTAGTACAATATTGTGGTGATTTGTCAATAAATTAGCTTACAAATACTAAAGGGAAGTGGAAAAGAGAGGGGAATAGCCATCAAATGATCTAAGCCTTCATACCTCTTATGACTGCTTGGAGTTTGAAGCAAGGCGGGCAAATGCTCCATGAGAACCCTGAGATCCTTGGTTCTTGCGAATGGGACGAGCTGGGACAGGACCTCCTGATGCAGCCCAGACTCTGGGGGGCCATCAGCACTGAGAAGTCGCCTCTGCAGCTGCCTCCACAAGGCCTTTCTCAAGACAGGAGTGACAGCAGAGGAAACTGGGGTGGAGACACAAAGAGAGGTAGTTGTACACAAGGGTGTGCTGGAGTCAGTTTGTTCCAGCTTGCAAGAGCTGACTATTAATATTTTTAGGAATCTTGGGAGCTGGCTGCTATCATAATTGCAGCTTCAAATTGGCCATGGCAATAGTATTTACACCATGGAAATTGGCAAGTGCTATAAATCAGCCTCTCCCATAGCTGGCTATTAAACACTTATCAGCATGCCACTGGTATCTCATCAGCCAACACTAACAGTAGGCCCCAGGACTCTAAGTTCATGATAAGACTGTAAGTACTAACATTCTGGACTATAAGGGATGTCTCCAAAGGCACAGGTTCATAAAGAGGAATGCACAGAGAACCACCTACTGGAAACCCACTCTTGCAGGTGGGTTGGGGAACTCTCTGTTACTTTAAAAAAAAAATCTGTGATCGTGAGCTTCTGTTAAGAGTGATGGAAAAATGTGAAAATAAGTAACAATGATGGTTGTATAACATGATGAACACAACTTAACATCATGGACCTGTACACATGAAGAATGCTGAAATGGCAAATGTTACGTTATATATGTATGTACCACAATTAAAAAGAAAAACCAAAACTAAAAAACCAAACATACTGCTTCAAGTCAATTTCAACTCATAGTAACCCTATAGGGCAGAGTAGAATTGCCCCCACAGGGTTTCTAAGGCTGTAAATTTGCCATGTGTTTCCCCTGTAGAGTGGCTGATGGGTTTGAACTGTCAACCTTGTGGTTTAGCAGCCCAATGCTTTAACCACAATGCCATGAGAGCTCCTAAAAAAACAGAAACAAAACAAAAAAAACTTTAATCATTGACATGAAGTTACACAAAACAGTGAGTGAAAATATCACTCATACATATAATAAAAAAGAAATAAATGAAATTTGATTTCAAAAAAGTACCTTATATAAGAAATCTGGCAGGTGGAAGAAGAGGAAGGGGAAGCTGCCTCAGCTATCAGCTTCTCAAAATCCCCCTCTGCATGGGGAAAGTGAGGCAGGATGAGGGCCAGACCTCCTCAGCCTGACAGGACAAGCTGACCTGATTCTCTCCTCCATCCCAATATGGTCCCAATTGCTGTCCATTCCCTGCTCTTGTGAGATAACTCGTAGTTAATAGGGCATAAAAAACTAGACCTCAAGACATAAAGTTGAGAGGCTGAAGGGCTGAGGGAGTGGTATTGAGCCAGGATTTCAGAATCTTCAGAGCTGGATCTGACACCAAAATGGAACTAAGCCACACCCTAGGACATGCAGCTCCTGAGTTTAACCATGAACATGCAGTACACCTCACCAGTCCCTCTAGGTACCCAAAGCCAGCCCATACCTCTTGCTAGGCGCGTGAAGTGTCCTCGAGATCGGCACTGGAGGTACATGTGGATGAGGGGGAGGAAGGCACTGAGGTCCTCCTGTAGGATGAGCCTAGAGCCAGCCTGCAGGCACCAGAGCTCGAAACGCAGCAGGTGGGTACAGCTTTGCTGAAGGAGTAAGGTGACGATGTGTAGGGTTGCCGGTGTCTGCCGAGCCAGGCAGTAGTCAAGGAGGCTGACCCCAACCACGGAGGCCAGCTCAGGGTCTCTCTGTAGAGTCTGGAAGAACACTCTGTCCAACTCCTCCATGGCCAGTGTGGGCAGCAACACTCCCAGACTCCTCACATACTCAGAGGTCCACAGCAGCTCACCACTTGGCAGCTGGTCCTGGGGGCTACTGGTCAGCAGTTGGACCAGTGTCCTCCCAAGAATGTTCAGGTGTCTCCCCTGCTCAGGGGACTTTGTTGGCCACTGGGTCACCAGGCAGGCCTCGGGCAGGCCCAGGAGGGCTTGGGTGACCTCACGGAGCTGGGTGCCCTCCATGTACGGATGCAGTGCCTGCAGGGCCTCCAGCTGTGGAAGGGCCTTGGGTAGTGATGTGGTTGGGGCTGCCTTCCTGACTTGCAGCTCTTTCAGAACGCTTTGGGTGACAGCCTCCAAGTACTTGCGGAGGAGGCCCTGCTGGCCTATGTTCCGGAGGATTGGGGCACTCGTGACCAGAAGCTGAAGGACCCCTGCACTCAGATGGGCTGCCAGGAGCTTTACAAGGATGGGGCTGAGGGTGTGCAGGGGGAGGGCCTGCCGCTCCAAGGCCAGGAACCAGCTCTCTAGTGTGGGGTGTCTGAGGATGGCCGTGAGCACCTCCTCCAGGGTCTGGAAAGAGTGAGCAAAGCACAGATGTCACCATGGCACCCGGGTCAGGGAGAGGACAGCAGCTGCCACATAAGTATTAGCTACTGATGCTGTATAGAGAGCAAAAAGCAGCTTTGCAAATCCATCATTCTCAAGCCTGACAGCCCCTAAGGGTGCTCACTGCACCTAAACTCCACCCCAGTCACAGCTACCATTCAGTTGTAATGTAACCACTGATGTGCTTATCTGTCTCCCACATATGATAGCGAGCACTGTGGGGGCTATACTGTGACCTGGTCAGAGCCCTGCAGAGCCCAGGATGCACCTGATGAATTCATCTGAATGAGTTTACTATACAGTAAACTGCTCTCCAGGGTCTCCCTGGAGAGGACAGGCCAGGCAGGGGCACCAAAGTGGTATTAGGGACAATTATCTCTCTTTTCCTCCTTAGCAGTCTTGCCCTCCTAAGCATATTTGGCTTGTGGGTTTCTCCAGACAATTGAGCAGGCAATCACGGCTTAGCAGAGACCACATGTCTGGGGAAGGAGGGTTATCCACCACCCTGAACAGAAGGTAATCCTGCCTCCACTTTTGGAAGAGAACTGAGCCTCAAGTGGTCCTGTACTATCACAGGTCCCCTGAGAAATGAGCTCTGACATGCCCAACTGAGTTTAAACCACTAATCAGAATGCAGCCACGCAGCCTTGTCAGGATTAGAGAAAATTCTCACTCAGTTCTTTTAAGCAGCCTTGCTAAATATGATTCCAAGCCAACAATGTTACACCAGTCCCCAGGGCCAGGAATAAGTCTTCTATCCTTATATATTCTTAAGGGAAGGAGAGAGAAGTCTACATGCTTTCCAACCAAGTGCTGCCAGTTTTCAAAAAAGCACATTATGTGGCAGTATTGCTTAGTTCCATGCTGACTGGCTAACAGCTGGTCCTGTGGCAACAAGCCACCACCATACTGGGGTGGCTTGCATGTTGCTATGATGCTGGAAGCTATGTCACTATTTTTCAAATACCAGCAGGGTCATCTATAGCGGACAAGTTTGAGGGGAGCTTTCAGACTAAGACATATTGGAAGGAAAGGCCTGGCAACCAACTCCCGAAAGTCAGTCAACAAAACCCTATGGATGACAAGAGAATACTGTGAGCCCCTAGGTGGGAAGACACTCAAAATACAGTGGCCACACAATGGACATGAGTATATCAGTGATTTTTAAGATGGCACAGAACCAGGCAGTTTCATTCTGTTGCACATGGGGATCACCATGAGTTGGAGCTGACTTGAGGGCAGCTAACAACAATGCCACGCCCCATCCCCCAGAGAGTCCACCTGGAGATCAGCGGTAGGAAGCCATGTATTTGAATCAGACTGTGAAACGAGAAACATGTTTGCTTCCTGAGACCAGTAACACAGGTCAGATGGTAAAATGTGAGAGAAACATTCACCCTGGCCCCAATCAAACAGCTGGCTTCACTAAATGAAAGGCAGGAGAAAAAGGGTGTATTCTTATCATTGGAGCAGTGTTCCCTGGTGCATTTACTATGAAAAGCCTTATCCATTGCCCTTTCTTGATTCAAAATGGGCTGCAACTATGAAAAGAATAAATATTCGCTTTAAGTCTCTCGAGTAGTACATTTCCCACAGTGTCAGAGAATGCTACCTACGGCGGGGGAAGCACACAGAAAAATGAATGCCCAAGCTACACCATGCTCATCTCTGGGTGGGGTTATTGTGGATCACTTCTAATATCTTCTCTGTTTTTCTACATTTTCCTACATTTCTATAATGAACACATACTACTTTTAAACCCAGATGTGGAGGGAAAGCCAGTATCTGTGACTTTACAGGGTAAGGCTCACAAGATACCCTCAGAAGAAAGTGGTGGTACCTTGTCACTGGCCAGCTCCAGGGAGGCAAAGGACTCCACGTCCAAGAAGAGGTCAGCTTCATCCTGGGCAGCCTTGCATCTCTGCTGGTTCTGGGCATCCAGCTGCTCACAGTGGGCAAGCAGGCCCCGGAGGAGATCCATGAAGAGCTGTAGGAGGGGCGGCCCCACACTTTTGCCTAGCTGTGAGGATGAAAGCACGACTCCTTAGACCAGAGCAGGGCTGGTAATCACCAACACCACGACTGCCAAGTCCTATGCTACCAAAGGTGCAATCACCATCAGAGCAGAAAACGAGACTCAAGAAGGGAGGCAGCATTGAAAATGGAAATTCCTATTCACGTAGTGGGAGCTCTGGTGGCATAGCACCTAAGGCATTTGACTGCTAACCAGAAGGCTGGCGGGTCAAACCTACCAACTACTCCTCAGAAGGAAGGTTGGGCAATCTACTTCCATAGGAATACTGCCTTGGAAACCCAAGGAGGGGTTGCTATGAGTTGGATCTGACTCAACGGCAGTGAGTTTCGTTTGGCTTTTTCACATAGTGTTTATAAAATGCCAATAATCTCAAAGTCCTTTCTCAAACAGTAAGACTTTTCCACCTACATCTTGATAAAACACAAAGGGCTATTTTGACAAAAATAAGAGGATAGAGCTCACCTCTAAGCATAAACTCAGTATCTATGAACAACAGCAAGGACAGGAAGCTCAACAATGTACTGAGTGAATGAAATTAAAGAAGATGGAAAGTAGGGAGCCTGGCCTTGCTGCAGATGTAATTTACTTTAAGAGGGGCCTTGTCCTGACTAAGGAGCTCTGGTGGTGTAGAGGCTAAGGCATTTGGCTGCTAACCAAAAGGTCAGCGGTTCAAATCCACCAGCTGTTCCATGGGAGGAAGATGAGGCAAACTACTTCAGAAAAGATTTAGTCTTAGAAACCCAATGAGGGGGTTAGTGTGAGTCAGAACTGACTCGATGGCAGTGGGTTTTTTGTTTTTTTAAAATTTTATTTGGCCCTGAGTAGGAGTCCCTGGGTAGTGAAGAAGTTAATATGCTTGGCTGCTAACTAAAAGGTTGGAGATTCAAGTGCACAGAGAGTCGCCTTGGAAGAACGCCCTGGCAATCTACTTCTAAAAAATAAGCCACTGAAAATTCTATGGAGCACAGTTCTATGCTGACACACACATGGGTTGCCATGGGTCAGAATGAACTCGATGGCAACTGGTTTATTTTTTGTCTGTCCTGACTAGCAGCTGCCTCAACTACAAAGTTAGATGGCATTTGGCTCCCTCTCTGAAGCTGCTCTTAGGAGGTGAGGCAGCCCAGGTGGGGAAAGCAAACTGAGCAAGCAGACCAAGTCCCAGAGCCCCAGTCTCACCCTGTGGCCCACCTGTGTCAGTCACATGTGGGCTGGGTCAATGTCATAGAAGCCCCCTCCCAGCTCCAAACTCATTGCCATCAAGTTGATTCCAATTCATAGCAATCCTATGAGACCTAGTAGTAGAATTGCACCATAGGGTTTCCAAGGCTGTAAATCTTCACGGAAGCAGATGGGCACATCTTTCTCCCAAGCAGTGGCTGGTAGGTTGAATTACCAAGCTTTAGGTTCACAGCTGATTACTTAACTGCCATGCCACCAGGGCCTGTTCCTTCCAGTTCCAAGATTCTGCAAATCCCACCATTCATTTTGGTCCCCTGGGAAGACCAAGTTCTCTGGAAGTAGAATACTTGGGGACTGGAAGGATGGGCAGGGGCAGTGCTGACCTGGCTGAAATTCTCCACAGTGGTCCTGAGGTAAAGCAGCACGTGTTTCACCGCGCGCAGGACCTGGCGCAGTGGGAGGTGCAGGATGGCCGTCTGCAGCTGTGCCTGAACACCCTTGTCCAGGAGTGCATCCTTGCTCTCGTAGGCCGTCTTCAGCAGGGTAGCAAAGGAGGAGTCTGAGGAAGGCGCACAGGGCGCAATGCTGCCCAAGGTCTGAAGAGGCTGAGGGAGACAGCAAAAGCTCAGACAAGAGCAGAAATATGTCCCATAGATGAGAAAGGTACAGTCTAGTCAAACAGACACAGGGTGATGTTCTAACCAAGAGGTATTTCACTATAACCACTAATAGTAAAAAACATGTAGCCATACAGCATTTCACATAAGCAAATTAAGTTCCAGTGTTATCGGTCACACAAATATTCCTAGTGTTGTGCTGACAGAATGTGAAGGCACAGTACCAGAAGGTGTTATAGATTAAGTTATACTCCCCAAAAAGTATGTGAGGGAACTCTAACTCCTATATCTGTGGGTATAATCTTGTTTGGAAATAAACTTTTGCTATGTTAATTACAGCATACCTGAGTAGGGTGTGTCCTAAATCTAATCTCTTTTGAGTTATAAAAGAGCAAAATGGATACAAAGACATTCACAGGGGAAGGGAGATGCCATGTTAAGAATCATCAAGGAATCCAGAGATGCTCAAGGCTTCTGACAAGGAAGGAATTGACAGGGCCAGAATTCTTATTTGGACTTTTAGCCTCCAGAACTGTGAGGAAATAAATTTCAGTTCTTTAAAGCCACCAACTTGTGATATTTGTTACAGAAACACTAGCAAACTAAGACAGGAGACATTTACACACTTTTGGAGAAAATATACTGCACATGGAAACCACGTGAGAGGTGACATGACTTTAATCAGTCACGGGCACTGGTGACTGGAAACACTGGGAAGTAACACCTTGGCAAGGAGCCATTCTTCGAGACTCATGTCTTCTAAAGGCCCTCCAGGAGCCTCGGTCAGAATGTTTTGAAAGGACAAGAGGACGAGGGATGAAGTAAACTCTAGAGTCATTCTGCTTCACACTGAAGTTGTTTTGTTTCTTCTCACATAATTCCCAAACAGCCTTCTTTACTCCACGTAGCTTGTACCTAACACTCAATTTCTTGAGGCCAATAAAACGCAAGGCTAGAAACTCAGTGGATCTCACAGTGTGGTCTCACAAGTAGTAGCAGGAGTACCTGAGAACTTACTAGAAACAGGTTCACAGGCCTCACTGAAGACCTAATGAACCAGAAACTCCAGGGTTAAGGCCCAGCAATCTGTTTGATCAACTCTTCTGGGACCAATGGTGCAATATAAAGCATGAGAACCACTGCTATAGCTTAAACAATTGACAGCTGACATTTTGAGTACTTGTGAGGTGTCACCCTGAACCTCCAACCATAACCAATTCTTCAACCATGGCCTATGAGTACACGAAGGTAGCAATGTTATTATGGGCTCAATTTCTGAAGCCAGACTCCCTGGGCACAAGCCACCACTGACTGCTGGTGGGAAACTGCTCTGTGCCTTAGTGTCCCCATTTATATAATGAGGTTAGGAAGTCTTGACCTTCTCAGAGTTGTGAGTATTAAATGGTTTAACACCCAGGCAGCACACTTAGTATAAAGCCTAGCAGATGGAGACTTCCGGGAAGATGGAATAGGCAGACAAGCTACACAGACCCTCTTCAACAAAGAAAAGAGAAACCAACTGACAGAGATACAGAAGATAATTCTGGAGCCCTGAGCTTTGAGAGGAAGTATACAGAAGTGGATTAGGCACCTGAACGAAAACAGTGAGTACAGAGACGGTCAGAGTAGTGGACTGTCAGCTACTCTAACGGGACCAACAGCCTGAATATTTCCAAGTGGTGTTGGGACCTGAGAATTGACCTAAAGATCAGCCCTGGTTGCCAAGGGCTGCAGGGATGATTGCGCTGGTGGCCTACGACTAGAAAGGGAAACAGCAAGGAGGGAAACAACCTGAGCTGTGGACTTTTGGCTGTCTGGAGGGCACAGCCATTTTGACTGTTTACAAGCAGTGGCCATTTTGGATATTTAAAGTGACTGAGGGTGCAGCCATTTTGAATGTTTACAAGCAGTGGCCATTTTGGATTTTAAAGTGACAGCATTCTCATTCAGATTCCAGGGACCTAAGAGTAGGCTCATTTGCCAAGGATGACAGGGACATATGGGAGGCTGACAATGGGAAAGGAGACAGGTGGTGAGTGTATAAGGCTGCCAACTAGGGAACAAAGGGGCACAGCACAGTACCCTGCTTACACAGATAACATACAAAGAAAACAAAAATCGTGGGCAAGTCACTCCAACATACAATCAATCACCAGTAAATATAAACACAAAAACACAATGCCTCAGAGACAACAGAGCATGACAGTTCACACAAAGAAGCAAGATAAAGCAGGAGAAACAAGGGACCAGGATATAGACCCAAAACACATCCCTGAGGAAGAATCAGTATTGGAACTACCTGATAAGGAATTCAAAAGAATTATATTTAGATACCTTCAATGAACTGAGAGACAGATCAAGGAAAACACTGACAAAATTGAGGAAAACACAGAGAAAACCCTACAACAATTTCAAAAGATAATACAAGAACAAAATGACAAAATAATTGAAAAATTAAAAATGATACAAAATCTACAGATAGAAACCCAGAAGATTAATACTAAATTTTCAGAAATAGGTAAGACATTGAACAGGCAAAGGAGCAGAATTGAATCAATGGAAGACAGAATTACAAGATTGAAAGCAAATACCTGAATACTTCTTTGGAAAGGGAACAATCAGAAAAAAGATCAAAACAAAATGAAGAAAGTCTAAGGTTCATGTGGGATACCATCAAAAGGAATAACCTATGTGTAATCGGAATTCCAGAACAGGAAGAGACAAATAAAACGACAGAAAAAATTGTCAAAGATTTGTTGGAAGAGAATTTTCCTGGTATGATGAAAGATGAGAATATACCCATTCAAGAAGTCCAATGAACCCCAAACAGGATAGACCCCAAAAGAAAATCACCAGGACATCATCAGGAGCTCTGGTAGCATAGTACCTAAGGCACTTGACTGCTAACCAGAAGGCTGGCGGTTAAAACTCACCAGCCACTCCTCGGAAGGAAGGCTGGGCAATCTACTTCCGTAGTGATACTGCCTCAGCAGCCCAAGGAGGGGTTGCTGTGAGTCGGGTCTGACTTGATAGCACATAACAACAACAACAAGAAGATATATCATCATCAAACTCACCAAAACCAAAGACAAAGAAAGAATCCTGAAAGCAGCATGGGAAAAACGAAAAGTTACCTACAAGAGGCAACCAAGACTAAGCTCAGACTTCTCAGCAGGAACCATGCAGGCAAGAAGACAATGGGATGGTATATATAAAGTCTGAAAGAGAAAAATTTCCAATCAAGAATTATATACGCAGCAAAATTGTCCCTCAAATATGATGGTGAAATTAGGACACTTCCAGATAAGCAGAAATTATGGGAATTTGTTAAAACCAGACCAACCTTACAAGAGATACTAAAGGGAGTCCCTTTGGACAGAAAACTAAAAACAACAAACAATAACTGACCATTAACACACATGATGACATAACCCAGAAACCAACCCAGTTATAGAAGTATCCAAAGTAAATAAGCCTACAAGATTATAAACAGGGAACCAGAGAAATCAATTGACAAATGAGGACAAATACATACCAAAAAGAGGGAAAAAAACTGTGTTATTATAGAACTTCTAAATGGTAGGGAAGTCAAGACAACTACAAGATAGAACAGACTGTTCTAAACTTGGGAAGAAAACTACAAATCACAGGGTAACCTCAAAGCAAAATGATAAGCCTTCTCATCAAAATGAAAAGAGGACCAGCTATTGCACAAATACTAAAACAATAGCAACGAAGGAAGTGATAACACAATTTATAAACAAAACAAGCTCAGCACAGAAAATTATATAAAGCCTAGCAAATGGTAAAAATGCATTCAACGTGAGCCACTGTCACTAATATCACAAGGAGGTCCAAAACAGCCAGCTTACTTGAGGACAGTTAAAATTGAATGAAAAAACAAAAATGCACATTGCAAAGTTAATTTCTTGCCCAACCTAGCATTTGTAAATAGTCAGTGTTACAGTCAGAATCATAGTCCCTCCGCTATAGGAATGTACTCCTCATAAATAAAATAAAAACTTCTTTTTTTCTCTTTACTTTCCCAGTTTTAGCAAAATGGAACTTGCTAGGAGCCTCTAAGGCCAAGCCTCAAGGCTGAGCACTGGTAAGTCTGGGGACAGGCTAAGCTTAGTCCACTGAAGACAGCCAAGACACCATTGACTCAGTAGGGAAAAAGAGGAAAACGCAGCCTCAAAGCTGAAACAGTGATTAGGCAATTATCATTATAATGGAGCCAGGGGAAAATTTAATTTTGCTGCATTACTGAGTCCTTTGTATCCCAGCCACATCAGCTGAGTAGAGTAATACCACTGAGCTTCCTCTCTTAGCAGTAGAAATGTAGAAGGAGCTCTGGTGTCATAGTGCCTAAGGCATTTGACTGCTAACCAGAAGGCTGGTGGTTCAAATCCACAAGATGCTCTGTGGAAGGAAGAAAAGGCAATCGACTTCCATAAAGTTTTTGTTGTTGTGTTGTTGTTGTTTGCCATCGAGTCGTCCAAAGTTTTACTGCCTTGGAAACCCAATGGGGCTGCTATGACTCAGAATTGACTTGATGGGAGTGGGTGGAAGGTGAAGGAATTTTACCCTGCAAGCTGTATAGCACCAGCTGTGTCCCATGGGAGAAACCTCGGAGATTTTCTAGGGAAAGCCCCAGGCCTCAGCCGGAGCAGTGTCACAGCTATGGCCGCTACTCACCAAGGTTTCTCGGGCTTGCTCTGGGATCCAGAGGCTATAGTATTTGTGAAACCGGCAGAGCTGCTTGCACCAGAGTGAGCCTGTGGGTTCTAACTTATCATAAGCCTGGAGCAGAAGACACAGAGCCAGGGGGTCTCTCTGGGTGTGGAGGAGGTCTGTCAACACTGCCGTCAGGTATGCCACAATGCTTGCTCCTGCCAAGGATGAGATATGAGTGGGAAGGCTTGCTGGGACCCCCTTCTGTGATTCATCAATCATCTCATACCCCATAAATATTCAAGACCCAGAAAAAGTCATGCCAATTCCACAACTACACTGGAAGGCAGATGCTACCACTGCAGAGTGTACTATTCTTGTCACTAGCTGCCACTAAGTCAGCTCTGACTCAGAACAACCCCATGTGATCCCCATAATCCACTGTGATCCACTATGACATATAAGGTTTTCACTGATTTTCAGAAGCGGCTCACCAGATCTACTGTTTTAGTCTGAAACAAACAAAAACTCACTGCCATCTAATCAATTCCAACTCACAGTGACCGTATAGGACAGAGCAGAGCTATCTCACAGGGCCTGTAACTATTTATGGAAGCAGATGGCCTCATCTTTCTCCCATGGAGTAGCTGGTAGGTTTGAACTGCTGACATTTTTTGGTTAGCAACTGAATGCTTTAACCATTGTGCCACCAGGGCTCATCTCAGTGTGAAAGTTCTGCTAAAACCTGTTCAGCCTCATAGTTAATACACAAGCCTCCACCAACAGACGGATAGTGGCTGTGCATGAGGTATAGTAGCAGACTGAACAGGGACTGTTTTTTAAATACAGACACAGTCAGACTTCAAGTCTGTAGGCCCAGAAGTATGATCATCCAGGCCCTGAAAAGGTGAGGCAAAAGCTGCCTTGGTAAAAACAGGCTAGGTACTCCCAATTCTCTTTCTCGGCACACAAGCCTCCAAGGTTGGGACCACATGGCTAAGTTTAGTCACTTCTAGGCCCGGCCACAGCACCTCCTGCTGACTGTCCACTCTCTTCTTCTTCGGCAATGACCCTAGAAGCCACATGTTGAGATGGCATAGCTACAAGACGAGTGCTGCCTGGATCCCTGAGCCATCTTCTGGAGGAAAACCATCTAGGAGAGCAACTGACCTGTACTGGACTATGACAAGGCCATGAAATCACAGAAATGTTGGGGCTTGTTACTGCACCAAAAGCTGTACTCTCCTGACTAATTATGCCATTGAGATCTATGTAATCCCTTCGATACCCAGCATATATGAATGATTCATACTGCTAGTGTCAAGGTATCAAAAATAAATAATGAAGAGAAACCACGGTGTTCCAGCTGGTGTCTGTGCAACCATGCAAACATCTGATCCTTCAAATAACCAATTTCCACCAGCTTCCCCAGCCTCAAGATTTCTATCCCTGTACTTGTAGCTCTTGCCAGCTGGGTAACTATCACTATCACTTTGATGGGTCTGAAATCCTGACCTGAGTTTTCAGCAATTATTTCCAGAGGCCTTGGAGTTCCAACCTCCTACCCCACAAAGACCTGGCTGGCCTGATGCAGCCAGAACATCTGACCATAAATGAGTACCTGCTTTCTTTTTTTTCCCAAGAAGTAACTTATTTCTAGCTTCCAGGGCTGCAGGTATCACAGCACTGAATGGGAATGTGAGCAAGATCATATCTTCGTTCAATGAGAACCCGATTTCCTCATTCAAGCCTTCACTGCCCTCAACCAGGACGTCCACTATGTCCAGGACATCTGAAACAGAAAGGGAGGAATGAAGTCCAGGTAAGAGCTCCCAAAGGATCCTACTGCAAAGAACCCCATGGGGAGGGACAAGTGAGAGAATATTTATAAAAACAGAAAAAATGAAAGCTAAACTTTTCTCAAGAGAAAATGATCAATATCATCCTACAAAGATGAAGATACTGCCTACATGAAGTTTTAAGGTCTTTGACAACAAAATCCAGATTATTCAGCTGAGGAAGTAACAGCCAGACCTTGGTCAAGAAGCACCCACTGTTCCTAAGTCAACAGGATTTGTAATGAGGCAGGACTTAAATCTGCAATGGGGAGGGGAAATTACTGACATCCCCACATGGCCTCGAGTGACAAGAAGCCCAGGAGCTTTAACCTGGACACTTAGGCAAACCTGCCAAAATCTCAGAGGCAAAGTAGTATAAAGGTTAAAGCCCGTGTTTGGATTCAAATCTTGACTTTGCTACTTACTAGTGTTACTGGTGTTAGCTGAGGCAAGTTATTTAACCTTCCTGGGCCTCATTTGCCTTATCTATAAAATGAGGATAATCACACCTCTCCCTTAGGGTTGTTTTGTCCCTGGGTGACACAATGGTTTGCTCTCAGCTACCAGCCAAAAGACTGGCAATGTGAATGTACCCAGTGACACCACAGAAGAAAGACCTGGTGATCTACTTCTGTAAGATCATGTTGTTGTTGTTGTTGTTATGTGCCGTCGAGTCAGCCCTGACTCATAGCGACCCCTCCTTGGGTTTCCGAGGCAGTATCACTACGGAAGTAGGATTGCCCAACCTTCCTTCCGAGGAGTGGCTGGTGGGTTTGAACCGCCAGCCTTCTGGTTAGCAGTCAAGTGCCTTAGCCACTATGCTACCAGAGCTCCCCTGTAAGATCATAGCCATTGAAAACCCTATGGATCAGTTCTATTCTGAAATGCATGGGGCACCATGAGGTGGAATCAACTCAATAGTAATCGGTACTACTATTGAGGTTTACATGAGCTAAGATTTGTAAGGAACTCAAAGAAGTTCCCAGCACACAATAAACACCGAACCAATGAAAATAATCCAGCAAATAAGTGGTGTAAATGTTTAACAAACATGGTGATCTTCATTTCCAGAACAGATTGATTTCATGACTGAAAGAAATGGGATGTCTGCAGACTGCATGAAGGCAGAGTGACCTGGAAGCCACATGTTGAGATGGCATAGCCACAGGATGAGCACCACCTAGATCCCTGAGCCACTGTATTTTGAGCTGTCATACTGAATGCCTTCCAACCTGAGGGGCTCATCTTCTGGCACTATATTGGACAATGTTCCAGAGCCATTCATCAAGTTTTCCAATACTACATCAGACAGTGTTTCACTGCTATTCATAAGGTTTTCACTGGCCAATTCTTTGAGAAGTGGATGGCCTCTTCCAAGTCTGTCTTAGTCTGGAAGCTCTGCTGAAACCTGTCCACCATGGGTGACCCTGCTGGTATTTGAAATATCAGTAACATAGCCTCCAGCCTCATAGCAACACATAACCCCCCACAGTATGACAAACTGACAGACGAGTGGTAGCTACATGAAGGCAGAGTAATGCAATTCTCACCCTTTCTGTCTCTAACCTGTACCTGCAGCTGCAGCTCTATTTTCAGAACCTCAAGCAGTACAAGAGGGAGCATGACATACCATCAATGTGGGAGACAGGGATGCTAACGTCGTCGGCATCTTGCTTTGTCATAGTGGTTTGCAGGGTGCTGGCTTCCTGAACAAAATCAGATGCTTTGTCTGTGTATGAATATGGATTCGCCACCAATGTCAATAAAACCTGTTCATTAAAGAGCCAAGTGCAAAACATTTAGATGGTCACAAGAGAAATGGATACAAGATAAGAACACCAGTGGTCAAAATAAAACGATGTGCTAAAGTGTTAACATTTCAAAGCTTTTTTAAAAATATGTATTGTGGGATTTAAAAAAAAAAAAAATCCCCTTTTAATATTATGTTTGTTGTTGTTGTGTGCCAGGTGGATTTTGACTCACGGTAAGCACATGTGACAGAGCTGAACTGCCCCACAGGGTTTCCTAAGCTATAATCTTTATGGAAGCAGATCACCTAGTCTTTTCTCCCAAAGACCAGCTGGTAGGTTCGAACCACTGACCTTTCAGTTAGCAGCCAAGTGCTTAACTGTTGAGCCACCAGGGCTACTTATATCATGTTTAGTGGGAGTAAGCATAAAGTAAACTATTCCCTTTTTACATATTCTAAAGATAAACAAGAATTAGTCTCAGTAAGAATTAGGAACTAAATCAGGATGAGAAGTCTTTTGGCACCGATGCATCAAAACTGCATTAATGATGCTGAAGATAATTTAGTATCATTATCCCCTGAACAGGTTCCTTTTACACTGAAAGACAGGAAATATATGCTTACACTTTCCAAAAATTGAATCACAGTTTCTTTTTTCTTCTCCACAGTGTTGTCCAGGTGCTCCAGCCACAGCTCCAGCTCATTCCAGGTGTGCTCAAACACCCCAGTATCACGTAGAATCTGTCAGGAAGCAGAGACTCAGTGGGAGAGTCCGGATGGAGTCTGTGTCCTGTGGGCGCTGATGTGGCTTAATCATGTTCCAGCACCACACAAAAACCCAAGGAGCACATAGTGGGTAAAATTCTTACCAAAGTCAACTTTTACTCTAAATGCTACTCTTTCAAAATAATGCCTATCAGTGAGGGAAACCAGGAAAGAGAGTAAGAATCATTCTAAGATACCCTTTAGTCTTCTGCTTATTAGTCCTTTTCCCTATTTCCTAAATAACAAAAAGGGGAAAAAATATCCTGCTCCTTAGGAGTCTGATTTTCTACCTGGATTTTCAGACTCAGGAAAGTATGCATGACTCTTTGACCTCAAAGCTGCTCAACCCTCACCCTGTAAAAAATTCTCCAAAATAACAAACCAGTCACATTGCATCATCTCAATGTGGCACCACAATGGTCAGACCTTGATCGAGAAGCACCTGTCGCTTCTAACAGAAGAGAATTTGTTATGAGACTGGACTTAAATCTGTGTGTGCTCAGGGTGTATGTATGTGTGTGAATAACCAATGATCCTACACGGCCTGATTTAAGAGACTTTAGGTCCAAGGTGACCTCCTGGCTGGAAGCCCTACAATGAGTGTACCACAGGCAAACCTGATTACGCCAATCACACCCAACTGCAATTAAAAAAAAAAAAAAAAAAAAGACACAAATACAGCTGCCATTGAGTTGATTCTGACTCATTTAGGTCAGAAGAAAACTGTGCTCCACAGGTATCCAATGGCTAATGGCAATGGGCTGGTGATCTCTCGAAAGTAAATTTCCAGGCCTTTCTTCTAAGGCACCTGTGGGTTGATTTGAACCACCAACCATTCCTTTAGTAGCCAAACACTTAACCGTATGTGCCACCCAGGGACTTCCACCTGCAAGTTGTGATCATGGAATCAAGTTCACATCCGCACTACCTGTAAAGAAACAGCAACCTGTGGAGGTCAAAGCCTACATGTTTGTTTTCTAAGCAGCTCAGGTGAGGATATTAAAGGGCAGCAGGATTGTAAGCACTTCAAAGAAAAAGGAAAACTATTTGGGTAGCACCCTCTAAGACATCTGCTGCATAGCAGAAATAAAGGATCTAGATTTCTTACTGCTACAGTAAGACCTGATCCAGTCCCAGGAAACCTAACTATCAAGTAGAAGGAAAAGAAGTAAACAAACTGTTCATTCTCTTCCACTGACTTCAACAGGATGTCTGTGCTATGGATGATGGACAAAGTCAAAAAGGCTAACAGGTCCTGAGAAGGCCAACAGTCTAGAGATGAGGGAAGAGGCAGAGTCCACTACACAGCTGCCCAGGAGAGCTGGAAATCCAGTATTTATTGGGCCTATGAAGTACCAGACACAGCCTACTACCTTATTACATTTCATCTTCTCTGCAACTCTATGATTTCAGTATCCTCATTTACCATGGGAAAACTAAGTTCAGAGAGGTTAAGTTAACTTACCCAATGCTACCCAGGATGTGAGAGAACCGGGATCCAAACCTAGGAGTAGGACTTCAGAGGCTTATTTTCTTCCCTTCACCATGCTGCCTCACTCAGGAATGCAGCTAAGTTTAAGACATTTAAATAAAAACTACTACAATATCTGTTTTCAAATTTACAATACTCCTAATGCATCCTTAATTCAACAGTGGTATACTAAGCACCTACTACAAAAATGATCTGGGCAAAATGCTTCTTGGAATGAGAGACTGGTGGAAAACACTCACCTTTATGATCAGAAGTTTGGTGGATGACTTGAGTTGTGAATGACTACTGGTCACAAACATTTTCATCAATAAGTAAAACACGGATCTTTCTCCTCCAACAACTTCTGCATCTGGGCCTTCCTAGAGTTTAAACGATATGACATTAGAAAAATAAAGGGGTTATCACTTGCTGGGCACACATGTACTGTATGCCTGGCAAGCTGACAGGCCCTTTCCATCATTACATTTTAACCTATAACTCAGTAAGACTGTTATATATATTTTATATATGAGGCAACTCAGAAGTTAGGTAGCTCATCCAAACCCCAAACAACAGTGTTGTAGAAATAATGGGAAAGTGATTACATTAAGTATATGTTGCCTTTGCCATCACGTATACTGACTCACCCCCCAAAATAATCTAGTGAGGTGGGTACAATGTTGCCTCCATTCTACATATGTGGAAACTAAGGCACAGAAAGGGTAACTAACTTGATTAAAGTTACACAGCTGTTTATTGGCAGAACTAGGAGTCAACCCTGGGAGGTTTGGTGCAGCTGTTTACTGCCAGAACTGAGAGTCAAACCCTAGGAGGTTTGGTGCAGATGCTGTCTACGTGATGGTGGCAGGGACAGAATAGGCCCCAGGGCCTGACTCCATCAAAGGCTGTACTTGGTCCATCTCATCAGGATGCCAGTCCTAACACAATCACTTATATGTACTTTATCCTCTTAAAAAGGCCCTTGGGCTTTGAACACATCTCAGAGAAGTACACAGAGCTTCAGATCCCCTACCCAAAGTCCATCAATCTGTTTGTTTCACTGCAGTGTTCTTATGGTCCCTGCGACGAGGAAGACTCAGATCATTGCACAGCTGGGGAGTTAAATGGCCCAACAGACGTGTTGACATATGTAATCTTATAAGGCGGGGCATGGGATAAACCACTGTTTTAATAACTTCCTTCAAATTAAGAGGGAGCGCATACAGTTGAGGCACTCAACTGCTAACAGAAAGGTTGGCAGTTCAAATCTATCCAGAGGTGCCTTGGAAGAAAGGACTTGTGAGTGACTTTCAAAAACTAAGCCAATGAAAAGCCCTATGGAACACAGTTCTACTCTGACATACGTGTGGTTGGCATGAGTCTGAGCTGTTTCGATGGCAACTGGTTCAACTGATTATTGCTTCACTTTTTTTAAAAAAATTGTGGTGAAACATACACACCAAAACATCCAGATTTACAACTCAATGACATTGATTATATTTTTCATGTTATGTCACCAACTGATATCCTCATCAAAAACATCCCACCACCACATAAACTCACTGCCCTCTCAACAAAAAATCATCTGTTCCTTCTTCCTCCCTCCCCTAGTAACCATTATTAATTTCTGACTTCTAAATATTTGCTTATTTCATATAAATGAGACCATACAGTATTTGTCCTTTTGCAACTGACTTATTTCACACAGCATGTTTTCAAGATTCATCCATGTTGTGGCATGTATCTCTCTGTGGCCAAATAATGTTCTATTGTGTATGTATACCATATTTTATTTAGTCATTCATCTGCTGATAGACATTTCAGTTGTTTCCATCTGTTAGCTACTGTGAAAAGTGCTGGAGTGAACACTGGTATATGGATTTGTTTGCATTCTTGCTTTCATTTCTTCTGGGTATATACTTAGGATTGGAATTGTTGGGTCTATATTCAACTTTTGAGGAACTGCCAAACTGCTTTCCACAGTGACTACACCATTTTACAGTCCCACCAGCAATGGATGAGGGATTCTGTTTCTCTATGATCTCATCAATGGTAGTTGCTTTTACTGGTTTACTTTTTAACTAAATTATCAAGATCCCATTGCCCAGTTCAGCTGGAGTGAAAACCAATCATCAGCATCCCTGGGCTTGTCAGCTCTCTGTGGTGGGTGGCAGTAACCTCAGTGAGATATAAAGACGGAGAGCAGGACTTGGAGACCAGATTGCAAGCGTTGAGTTCTGGCTCCACAACTGACAGTTGGGGCCTTGCAGAAGCTTCTGAACTGCTCTGTGCCTCAACTGCCATCTTTAACTGGTGTTAAATGAGATGACACATGTAAAGCCTGGCCTACAGTGAGCTCTCAGCAAGAGTTACATCAACTACAATGCAGGTGAACCACAGGGGACTTACAGGGAAAACAACACACAGACCCCAGTGCCAGAGCATTCCTAAACCTCTCTGCAAATATCTTATGTAAAAATACAAGCCTACACTTCTTTGCTATTGGTTCTATTAAGCCTTAAAAAAAACCTGAGCTATTGAGAAACACACCTAGACAACACTCAATTTTGCTTAGCTACTTGTCCTCTTTGCAGCATCCTATGTTTAAACACATATATAAACATCTGCTGCATCTTCAACTTTCATTATATTTTGCAAAAACTCCTAGAAGATATTAAAAATGCAGAAAACAAATCCCAGCAATCTATACTATTTTTCCCAGATGCAACCCTCTCCTGACTTGGTATCTATTCCTACCTCTGCCTTAGGTTCTCCCAAGATGAGGACAAAGGAGAAAGAATGTATTTTATTTTACTTCTAAAATGGTTAACAGCAAGAAAAATAGAAAATGGTCAAGTAAAAAAATTTCAAAACTTCCTATAGCCGTTAATAATACATTTCCAGTGAGGATGTGCTCACCAGTTAACCAGTTACAATGGAGTTCACTCTAACTAATGGTGACTACGACCTCACGTGTGTCAAGAGAACTGTGCTCCTCAGGATTTTCAATGGCTGATTTTTCACAAGTAGATGATCCGGCCTTTCCTCCAAGGTACTTCTGAGTGGACTCAGACCTCGAAATCTTCAGTTAGCAGCTGAGTACATTAATCTTTGTATCACCTAGGGTCTCCTAGGACATACTAAGCACCTTGTTAGTTATAAAAAGAAAACAGATTTGCAGGCTTCCTGGTTCACAACTCAGGGCCTGGCCACTGTCTTATACAGGTCTCTCTTAAAGAACAGCCATAACCTCCTCCTGCAACCACCCCCAATGATGAAAGGGGTCTGATGGCAGTTATAAATTCCCAAGCCAAAAAGCCAACAAACCCAGCACGTTAGTCCATGACAGAAGACTAGAGATCTCTGCTTCCCACCCACCTGTGCCTTTAGCCATAAGAACTTGCTGGCAGGCAGCTCCAGGGCCACCTTCAGAATGTGGTGTTGCAGAATGGGAGGGACCTCGTCGCGAAGGCCCTGCTCTGAGATGACACCTAGGGATAGAAAAGAGGAAAGCTGACAAAGTCATGTGAAGGCAGGTGCTCCAGCCATGGCTGCCCCTGGCCAACAGGACCAAGTAAAAAATTCCCCATCTAATACTCAAAAGGTAGGATCTGAGGTTTGTGCCCCCACATCCTATAGCTCACCTACACGTGTCTGTGCTTATTCTTCTGCCCAGGCATACCTCACCTGACACATTCTTCTTCCCCAAAAGCAAACTAAACCAATTGCCACTGAGTCGATTCCAACCCATAGTGACCCCCATGTGTGCATAACAGATCTGCTCTATAGGGTTTGCAATGGCTGTGACCTTTTAGAAGTAGATCATAGCCCTTTCTTCTAAGGTGTCTCTGGGTGGGTTCAAACCACCAACCTTTGATTAGTAGTCAAGTGCTTAATTGTGCCACCCAAGGGCTCCCCCTCAAGGGCCTTTAATAAAAGCCCTAATTCTACTTGCCAGTAAAGCCCGACCCTACTCTCAGCCCACACTGACCTCCTCCTACAGCTTGAATCACCCACACTACACTATGCTATACTCCAAATGCAGCCTCTAGTCAATACTATCCTGTGCTGTGCCTTTCTCCCCAGACTGTAGCACTTGTGGGCAAAGATGATGGCTCCTCAGGCCTCAGACTGAGTCCTTACGCTCTGGTCTGGTCTATTTCTCCTGTGCTTGGACACAGCTACTAACTACAAATTGGCCACATTCTAGTAAACATCCTATTCTCACAGCAAAGAGAACCTTCAAACAGTGAAAAAATTAATTACATCTTTTCGAAATTGTTTCAATAACCCAAAATCAAACTCACTGCCACTGAGTTGGATCCAACTCATAATGAACCCTCCTTGGGTTTCCGAGGCAGTATCATTATGGAAGTAGATTGCCTAACCTTCCTTCCGAGGAGTGGCTGGTGGGTTTGAACCGCCAGCCTTCTGGTTAGCAGTCAAATGCCTTAGGCACCACGCCACCAGAGCTCCAATAGTGTGTATAAATTCCAAGAATGGTATTTTTGCAAGTGCTCTTCAATAGGCCCAATTATAAAGTAACTTTGCATACACAAAATTCACCACCAAGGGAGCATGGCCAGACAAATTCAACGTCACTCTGACAAGATGTGATTTGAACCCAACTCATGAAGTAAAATATGAAGTAACCAGGGTTCCTCTGCGTAAACAGGACATTTCTTCTAAGGGCCTCTAGTTTCCACCCCATCCCTATACCTCTCTGCTCCCTTGGAAAAAGGCTGTGTTAACTTTGGATGATGTCATCTTTGGAATGTCCACAGCAGGTAACTCAGGCCAGGATGGCTGGCTTCGCCTTCTCTGCTCTCAGTGCTGTTAAATGCTCTCCTGATATTACTTAAGGAAAATTGATTTTTAAAATGTTTGTTAGTTGCCGTCAAGTCGATTCCATCTGTGCTCCATTGGCTTTTCAAGGCTTTGACCTTTCAGATGCAGACTGCCAGGCTTGTCTTCCAAGGCCCTGCTCAGGGTAGGTTCAAACCTCCAACCTTTTGACTAGTCAAGCATTTAGCTGTTTGTGCCACCCAGGGACTCCATTTTTAAAATACTGGTCCAAATAAGAATAACCAGCCTGTTGGATCACACATGCAGCAAAAATGTCCACCAGACTTCCCGGTCCTCAGCTGACTCACTATTATGTCAGTGCTTCCTTCAACCACCAGCAGACATGAGAGAGGGGCTCTGCAACCCTTGCGACGTACCTTTCAGGAGCTTGCTGAAGTCAAAGTTGTACTGCATGACCATATGGGGGACCACCTTCTGGTACAGGCATATGACCTGGAGCAGAACAGCTTTCAAAAGAATGGTTTCTGCATCATCTGGACCAAAATAAAACAGATGTAATTAAGAAATATACTTGTTTTTTTTCCTAGGTCAGCAATAGGTAAGATGTCAAATGATAGATGATACCACATTATGGTCAACTATATACTGAAATGGGAGAAGAGGGTTCCAAATCGTGAGCCCTGGGGCTTGATCAGTAATGAACTTCAGACAGAACTCCAACCAGATTGAGGAGTCAATGTGGTTAAAAAAAAAAAACCGGTATGTTCCAAATGCCCAGATTTAAATCCCCGTCTCACTGCTGTGACCCCAGACAGATGACTCTGTTTCTCTGTGCTGTAGTGTCCTGCACAGTGGGAACAGCAGCAGCACCAACCAGCACAGGGCTGTTGTAGGATTAGGTGACATAACATATGTAAGGCATGAAGCTCATAGCTTGGCCAGAGACAAGGGCTAAGTCAATACTTGCTATCACTGTATTTTATTACGAGGGGAACTGTGTAGCTCCCCTCTACCTGCAGACAGAAACAAGGGCTCCAAATTAAAAGGTCAGATGATATATATCATTCAAGACCTCAGAGAGACACACTGCTTGGGCATATTTTTCTAATACAAATTAGAATTCAATCTACTGACTTCATGCTACTCCTCCCAAGGGGAGAATGTCTGCAAGTCAGAAAAGGCACAGGATGCCTTCACAGCTACAAAGGACTTCAGAAGGGCTCTAAGGCCCATTTAGACAGGAGGTGAGCTGTGATGCCTATGTCAGCCCTGTGTCTCTGACACACAGCCGCCACCCCACAAGGCCTCACCATTCTGGGGAACGATGCTGGCAGCTGAAGTCACATCACTCTTCTTTCCTTTCTCATCATCCTGTTTGGTCTCTTGTTTTCGGAGAGACTGCCAGACCCAAACAATAGTGTTCAGGTCTGGTAAAATCTAAAAGGGAAAAAAAGAAACAAAAATATCAGTCACATTAAACAATGAAGAGAAGCAACTGAACTGAACACATACTAACGAGAAACAAAAAAACAGAAGATGGAGGCACAAGTATATGAGTGTATGAGAGTGTGTATACATAATAAAGTGTGTGTGTGAGAGAGAATGTGAGTGTATGTGAGAAAGTTTACATGAGAAAGTCTGTGTGCATGTGCAGTATAGTAAATTACTTTGTGTGGCTTTTCTACCCATAAGTCTTTGTAAACTCCAAGGTGGGATTTGCTATGAGCAACTGAGGAGCTCCTGAATGCTGAAGGTGTCCACCTGGAGTATTTCTGTTGGTAGTGGAACAAAACAATATTCTGGGAGGTGCCCACTCTCTCTCAGGTGCTTAGAGTTCTGATGCTATGATTGGCTAGTTTGACCACCCTGCCGGGCTCAAAAGGAGGTCTCCTGGAGGTAGAACTCTCTCTGACTGCTGGTGGAGGAAGACGTGCTGCTGAAAGAGACACACATTGCTGAGTGAGACACCGAGGGACCAGCACTGCTGGGAAAGAGACTGTGAGAGACTGTTGGCTGAGGGACATTGGGCTGGGAGAGAGACTGAGCGTTCTTCCTGAACTTAAATTGTAGCTTGGTGCTTCCCTAATAAACCTTGTAATCTGTGAGTTCTGTGTGGCCACTGCAGTGAATTATCGAACCCAGGAGAGAGGTGGTGGGTGCTCTGGGAGGAACGGTTGGAGAAAGGACTGGAGGGAAGCAACATGTCTGGCCTGGCAATAATAGGCCTTGGGTTACTGCTGGTAACCCTGTCTTCCCTTTGTGGAATTAGAGGAGGTCGGAACATGTGGCCTCCTTGTCGTTTTTGCAGCATGTATATTAAAAACTTTATGTGAGAAGTCTGTTGAGTATGAGTGAGAAGTTTGTGTGAGTACCTGCCAGTGTGTGTATATGTTTGTGTGTGTGTGAGGGAGGGAGGAGGGAGGGAGAGGGAGGGAAGGAGGAAGGGAGAGAGGAAGAGAGAAACATAAAGGGAGGGAGAGAGGGAGGGAGGAAGGGGGACAGAGAGGAAGGGGGGTGAGAGACAGACAGAGAGAGAGAGAGAGAGTGTGTGTGTGTGTGTGTGTGTGCGCGCACACGCATGCATGTAAGAGATGGGGGTTGGGGAGAGAACAAGCCCACATCCTTTGTAGGCTGTTTTGTATGTAATTTCTAGAAGTGTACATGGTAAGAATTTGGTGGGGGAAAAAAATGCTGAAATTAAAAACAAACTTCTTAAGACTTGTTCACTTGAGCAAAGATACGGGGAACAAAGAAACACTTCTTTATGACCTACAAAGAAGCCCTAGTGGCACAGTGGTTAAGCAGCTGGCTGCTAACCAAAAGGTTAATAGTTCAAACCCACCAGCTACTCCACATTAGAAATAAGTGGCAGTCTGCTTCTGTAGAGATTACAGTCCTAGAAATCCTCTATCCTATAGGATAGACTCTTTCCTATAGGATCACATGAGTTGCAATCAACTAGATGGCACACAACAACATGACATGCTGAGGGAAAACTTCCAGAGCAGCCAGGCTGTTGACAGAAGATGTGTATGTGGTTAGTGAGGAAGTATGAGATTGGGGCTGGTGGGTGGGACACACCAACAGCACCTGAGACAGAAGTCCAAGGAGGACCAGAAAAACCCTGCCCCTCCAAATTCTGCTTCAGTGAGAGAACAAAGGTATATTCTACATTTTTATTTTACCACAGGACTTTTGGATCCTGTTTTCCTGTTTTAAGAGTGACATCACTGCCTATAATGCTAAGTAGTATGTTTTACTAGCTGATTTTTATCATTCATGCAACAACAGTACCCACCAGCCTTTCCAATACCATGGCTTCAGGGACACCTCACTTAGCACCTACTCTCTGTGCTCCCAAGACTGCCTTTTCATTCTGGTGTGCTGATTTGCAAGATCTGAAGGAAAAGTCCTGGAAACTTCTCTGGATAGGCAATATTTCCTGGTTTCCAGGCCTACCTTGCTCAGGGCTTCTCTGAAGAGCTGCACGAACTCCTCCATCATCACAGATGTGTACACACCTGATTCTTGCCACACCTCTTTATCCAGGCAATAGTCAATATTCTTTGATGCTCTCTTCAAAATGGCAGAAATAAGGGATAAAGCTGTGTGTTTTACTGATTTGCTGTCCAACTGAAAAGAAGAAGAGTTCAATTCACAAATGTCTTTAGGATACACTGGTAGACACAAGCCCTGGGTGTGCTCAGCTATGGCCTTCTCGGGTCGTTCACAGGGAAGCCACATGAGACCCAGGTCTCTATCTTCAGGTGAGAAGAGGCTACCAGAGGGCTTGTCCTCTTAATATCCTCCAGGTCTGGCTTCAGCCATTGCTGGGAAAGTGGTAATCAACATCCATTCATTTTTTTGTTTTTGTCATCTGTCTGTGTTGAGTAAGCCTTTCTCACAACCACTCAGCTAGTATGCATTATCTGCACCAACAACAACCAAGACCTCACCAGACCTAACCAGTCACTATGAAAAGCACCTAGCCTTCAGGTGGTGATATGACAAGAAAATGCATCAGGTGCTTTAGTGCAAATATCACCTCCAGGCTCAGCAGATGCACAGCCCCAAATCCCAGGCTGTCAACACCCTGGGTTCTCTACTTACTTTCAGAATAACAACGAAAAGGGTCCTCAAAGGTCTCACTCACTGAAGAGAGACTGTAAGGTTTCAGACCCTGTGCTATGACCAGAAGGAGGAAGAGTCAAGACCCACAGCCCTTACTGGGTGGCCTGAGGACCAGCAGTGTTGGCATCACCCTGATGCCTGTTAGGAAACGCAGACTCTCAGGCCCTACTCCAGACCTGCCGAATCAGAATCTGGATTCTGACAAGGTTTCCAGGTGATTCTCATTAAAGTTTGAGAGGCACTAGCTAGGGTATTTAATTTTATTATCCGGTAGAAAACAGAAAGCTTTTCTGGTTTACTTTAACAACCGTGGCACTCCATTATTTCCCCAGTATTCCAACTAGATGTGGTTTCGTTTCATGCATATATTGTACGCTACAGCAGTACTACGTTAAGTATTCTGAAAACACTAATGACTCCAGCTTCATAATTACTTCAAAGCAAGTCCCCCAAACAAGTGTTCACATGTATACCCAAAGGGCTTAGAGCAAAAAGCTCAGCCTGAGGCCCTACCTCCAAACCTCTTATTTCCCATTTCTAAAATAGATAGCTCTTTTCTTTCTGATTCAAAAATGCATACAATTAAAATAAAATTTTCAGACAATACTATAAGGAATAAGAAAAATGTTAAAAAAAAAACACTTAAATTCCACTTTAATCACCAGGTCTTGCATACAAAGACTCTGTCACAGCTCTCTGAAAGGGAACATGCAAAAAGGGGCCACAGATATAGCTTCTTGTCATAACACCCCAGACCTATACACTAACCAGAAAGGAAAAAAGACCTGTCCTCGATCCCTGAGGCTTTCCCTGCAAACACTTGTCCCAAAGGATGGCATGCCATTCCAGAGGCACAATCCCTATCCTGCCTCAGTAACATCAGAGGGAGAAAGGAGAGACTCTTGGGGGCTATAAATGCAGTTGCCCAGATTAAATGATCCCCTGCCCATAAATGAGGCCACATCAGACATATTCCTTCCAATTCTATTTTCCTGCAAGCCCCTAAGGATAAATTAATGTCTCCCACAAAACACATGGACAAGTTAGCTGCGTTCTAATTTTGCTTATCAAGATCTGGCAAACAGAACAAAAGACCTTTCTGCCTAGCACCCCAAAGGCCTCCCTCTCTACCCCTTATCCCACTGCCCACTCTAAGAACAAACCCTGGATGGATATCAAAAAATTGTTTAATCTCACTGTACGATCTAATGCATCTACACCTCATTAAAGTACTGCCACTTATCGCCACTGGAACCACCTCCTGCTTGGACAACCCACCCTCTGCAGACCCTGGTCAAGCACTGACCACCTGATGCTTACACAACAACTCAGCCTGCCTGAGAAGGCCAGCAAGGTTAGGGGATGTGAGGATAGAACTCCATCTGCCCCAGAGAAACCCAGGTCCTGAATACCTGGCCTCCCTCAGGCAGGTCCTAAGGCAACATGGGTTTATGGGGAAGAGGCCAGCAGGGCCCAAGACCCAGGTGTGCCCACAGCTCAGCCATTCACCTGAGCCCATGATACTGTAGTGAGGACATATGAATCTCCTCAAAATGCTTCAGAGGGGACTCAGGGACCTTTACAATAAATAAGCAATTACATGAAATTATTTTCAAATAGCAGTTTTTTCCATGAACACACCCTTCAAAAAAATGCCTAAAAACAATTGGTCCTCAAAGGAAATGTTCCCCAGAAGCAGCCTTAACACTAACCACTTAAACCAGAGGAAAAAAAAAATTTATTTTATTTTTGCTAGGCCAATTTCAGGAGCTCTGGTAGCATAGTGGCTAAAGCACTTGACTGCTAACCAGAAGGCTGGCGGTTCAAACCCACCAGCCACTCCTAGGAAGGTAGGTTGGGCAATCCTACTTCCATAGTGATACTGCCTCGGAAACCCAAGGAGGGGTCGCTATGAGTCAGGGGTCGACTCAACGGCACATAACAACAACAACAACAACAGGCCAATTTCAGTCCTGCCCTCTCCAGAAATTCTAAACAAATGAGATTTTAATAAATGGCACTGGGTGGTAACTGAACCCACTCACTTTCCTCACATTCATTCTCCCTCGTTTAGGCAGGCCTAAGTCCCTGGGTGGTACAAATGTTTAACGTACGTAGCAACTAACTAAAAGGTTGGAGGTTTCAGTCCACTCAGAGGGTCCTGGAAGAAAGGCCTGGCAATCCACTCCCAAAAGATGAGCCATAGAAAACACTAGGGAGTAGAGGCCCACTCTGACACATGAGGTCACCAAGCGTCCGAGTTGACTCCGTGGCAAGAGAGTACTAGCAGACAGGACTAAAGCCTTGCAGGAATCCACAGACCTGGGCTCTGTGCTGGAATAGGGTCACCAACATAAAGTCAGTCCCTCTCTGGAAGGAACGTGCCTTGAGCGCTAAGATGTTTACCCAGGTGAGGGAACTTAGTTACTTATAGAGCTATTTCAAACTAAAGTCTGTGTCCCAGAAGCCTCAGAGGCTCAGCGACAAAACTCAATCAATCACACCCAGGATGCTCAGAAGAACCACACAGCCTAGCCGGTGAGTTTGGAAGCAGAAAGTTTTCGGAGGTGGGGTGAGCACATGACCTTACATTTAAAGCCTGGGTGAACATGATTTTATTGCAGACCAGGGGCACGGTTGTCACCATCACCATTGAGAGGAGTCGAGGCAAGGGAATAAACTCTCTGGTCTGAAATGCCCGGGAAATCTCTGGCTGGGCCTCATAGATCTATGACAAGGAGAAAAGATAATTAGTTGGCACCAGAGGTAAATTTCAAACCTGAGGCAAATTTTAGGCACCCAACAGAGAAGTCAATGAAATAGTTATAGTGATAAGGTCTAGGCTTAACACAAGGAAGGGGGTCCAGAAGATTAACCATAAAATCTACTTATTAAAAACAAGCCAGGTCACAGGACTGGTTGCTACCAGACCAGTGACCATCATACCAGACCCAGCCTACAGTCTGGGAGCCTTTTAAGAAGCCTTTTTAAAGATGGCACTTGAAAAATTAGGTCATCTTTCTAAAGCTTCGGGAGCACTCTGGCAGCATAGTGCCTAAGGCATCTGGACTGCTAACCAGAAGGCTGGTAGTTCAAACCCACCAGCCACTCCTTGAAAGGAAGGTTGGGCAATCTACTCCCATAGAGATACCACCTCAGAAACCCAAGGAGGGGTTGCTATGAGTTGGAATTGACCTGAGGGCAGTGAGTCTGTTTTTTTTGGTTTTTTCAAAGCTTCAAAATACTCCTTTGATGTAGAGATATTTTACATGAATAATTAAAAATGTTTACAGGTAACAAAACTAAACTTCAACAAAGTTACTAAGTTCCTTAGGGCCACACATCTGTTAGCCTAGCGAAGACTCAAACCCAGGCCTAGAAAGATCATACGCTTGGCTCCATACACTTGGCAGCTCCTAATAGGGGTGATAGCCACAGGTTGCCTTTAGCAAAATGAAGAGCAAAATGCGTCCTCCTCACCTCAAAATACATTTGTGGACATAGTAAGTGCTCAAGAAAAATATAGTGAATACATGAATAAAAGCTTGTTTTACAGATAACCCCAGGTATTTCACCATTAAAAAATCCATTGCCAACAAACCTATTCTAACTCATAGTGAGTGACTCTATAGGACAGAGTAGAACTGCCCCCATAGGGTTTCCAAAGCTGTAAATCTTTACAGCAGCAGACTGCCACATCTTTCTCTTGTGAAGTGACTGGTGGCTTTGAACAGCTGACCTTTCAGTTTTTAGATGAGCGCTTAACCACTGTGCCACCAGGGGTCCTCATTTCATCCCTAAAACCAAAACCAAACTCATGGTCATTGCGTCAATTCCAACTCATAGCTACCCTCATTGGGTTCCCAAGGCTGTAAATCTTTACGGATACAGACTGCCTCATCTTTCTTCCATGGAGCAACTGGTAGGTTTGAACCGCTGACCTTCTCATTAGCAACCAACTGCTTTAACCACTATACCAACCAAGGCTCTTCATTTCATCACTAAACTTCCATAAATTGGGGCAAGAGAAAACTCTACTGAGCATTACTGCAGAAAAACTTATAAAAGCATTTCTGTTGGTAGATACAGGGTGTTTACATCTCCAATCAGAAGAAAATGAATGCATATCCATTTAAACAAACTGATTCAGAACTGGTGGTTGGAGGAACATTTCACAGTCGATTTCAAGTTGTACTAAGTTCTGGAAACAGCAATCTGTAACAACTATCCCGTAGTCGAGACATTTCAGTACTTCAGGCCTAAGTGGTTCAGACTCAAGATTTCACTCTCTGTGAAATCTGTGTGGATGAAGATGAAATTGCCTCAACAGATTCAAAAGGCAGAAGCCTCCAAATTCAGCTTGGTGAAAAGCAAAATGCTATACTTAGGGGAAAAGGACACCAAATGTATCCAAAACAGCCATTTGAAGAACTGGCTGAAGCAGTCATATTATATAGTTTTCCAGGTCAAAATGTCATTTTCTCTCTCCCTCAATCCTTTACACTCTACTCCTCATCCTATCTCACTGATTAAATATCTTTTTTTTTTTTTTTTTACCTTGTTTAGTAGTTTGATATTATTTAACCAAGCTGACTTCACCCTCGGGAGGAAGGAAAATGTCACTTCCTTGAAATACTTGTTCAGTAAGTCAGGGCACACTTTCAGGACGTTCACCACCAGCTCAGCCACCAGCTCATCATCTGCTGCTGTTTTCAGACTCAACAAGAAGTGCAAGAGCGTCAGGTTTCCTCCTCTGTAGAGAAGGAGAGAGAAGAGAATTAGCACTTGGTATCATTCGAAATACAAACAACAAACAAAAACACACACCCTAGGGTGCACAAGAAGTACTGAGAGAGAGCTGGGTCAGCAGGGAATTTTCAAGATATTCTTAAGTGCTCGTAATATCTATAGCTCCCCTGACTCACCCTCAGTAAGCACAGGAGTAACATAGCAGTGGGGCAAATGTGAGTACTGGTAGACTGCCCTACCCATCTGTTTATGTCTACTGCTGCTTTTATGTTACAACAGCATGGTTTAGTCACAACAGACTGAATGGCCCACAAAGCCTCATGTTCACTACGTGGCTCTTTATAGGAAACATTTGCCAGTTCCTGCTCTACACTTTAAGAAGTCCTTGTGGCACAGTGGTTTAACACTCAGCTGATAACCAAAAGGTTGGTAGTTTGAATCTACCAGCTGCTCTGCAGGAGAAAGATGTGCTTCTATAAAGATTACAGGCTTGGAAACCCTGTAGGGCAGTTCTACTCTGTCCTATAGGGTCCTATGAATCAGGATCGACTCAATGGCAATGGCTTTACTCTCCTCGTTTTTGGCTCTACACTATACTGCCCTGCTTTCATCAAGGTCCTACTGTGTGCCAGGCACTATTCTAGGCACTGGGACCACAGCAGTGAGCAAAACACACAAGCTTCTGTTTTGGCTGATTCTGAGGGGTGGGAGGGAATGATCAGATAAAGAACAAATAAATACACAAGGCAGTGAAACACCACAGCAAGAAGCCTAAACCAGGCAAAAAGAGAGTGACAAAGGAGAGGCTATTCTGGGAAGAGCTCCCAGGCATGGTCTCCCTTGAGTGGAGGCCTGAATAAAATGAAGGAACATTTCTGAAGACCATGCATCTTCATTTTCTTTCCATTAATTTCACTACAAACAAAATTCCTTTCCTCTCTCCCAAGCACAAACATCTGTCTTTTGCCCATGGCTTCAAAAATTTATATAAACCACAGCTTATTCCAAATAGATCCACACCTACAAGTTGATTCAATATGTTCCTGCACTGTAATAAATTATTTTGTGTGGCTTTTCTACCCATACGTCTTTGTAAACTCGAAGGTGGGATTTGCTATGAGCAACTGAGGAGCTCCTGATTGCTGAAGGTGTCCACCTGGAGTATTTCTGTTGGGAGTGGCACAAAACAATGTTCTGGGAGGTGCCCACTCTCTCTCAGGTGCTTAGAGTTCTGATGCCATAATTGGCTAGTTTGACCACCCTTCCGGGCTCAAAAGGCGGCCTCCCGGAAGCAGAACTCTCTCTGACTGCTGGTTGAGGAAGACGTGCTGCTGAAAGAGACACAGGCTCCTGAGACATGCGTTGCTGGGAAAGAGATGCAAGAGACACACATTGCTGAGTGAGACACCAAGGGACCAACACTGCTGGGAAAGAGACTGTGAGAGACTCTTGGCTGAGGGACGGTGGGCTGGGAGAGAGACTGAGCGTTCTTCCTGAACTTGAGTTGTAGCCTGGTGCTTCCCTAATAAACCCTGTAATCTGTGAGTTCTGTGTGGCCACTGCAGCAAATATCGAACCCAGG
>NW_006921665.1:7460304-7466035 GCF_000298275.1 Orycteropus afer afer | reverse complement strand
AACTATGGGGAGGAAGTGGGAGGGGAGCTGCTGCATTGTAAATTTTGGTCAATGACATGAGACAAAGTATATGTGAACTGTTGTATGAAAAGTGAATTTACTCTGTAAATCTTCACCAAAATCCTAATTAAAAAAAAAAATAAGGGTGGGGTGGGGTGGGGTGGGAAGGGAAATATATACACTTTAAACATGGTGTATACAACATGGTGTTGTATTACATTAGACTGTGTTTTACCAGAAAAATGAGCCCATTCTTACTATTCAGGAAGGAAAATGGGACAATCTACTTTCATAGTGATACTGCCTCGGAAACCCAAGGAGGGGTCGCTATGAGTTGGGTCCGACTCAACGGTACATAACAACAACAACAATCACCCAAAGTAAAAAAGAAATGATGTGGGAGGTTAAGTCACAGTAATCTCAGAATTCAAACCAGTCCAAAATCACAGTGGGAGAAAAATTCCCACCTTGTTATCCCATTCTGAAGAAATCATTTCCTACCTGGTTGAAATTAGAAGTAAAATCTAAGCATCTGTAGCGTTATAGTGAAATGCTCTGCAGCCAAGGAGGTAATAAACTAGAGCCATTCATAATGACCAGAAAAGAGGTCCAGTAGTTATACTGTGAAGTGAGGAAACAGTAGGGTGATGAACAACAGATCTTACAGTAGCCCATTTTGATTATTAGAAAAACGAACATGAATATGTTTTATAGTTTTTGGACTACGAAGTCTAAAAGAATATAATCCAAACTGTACTTTTATGTTTCCTTACTGGTAACATATTATTGCAAAATATGAAAAAAACTGTGAAAACAATATTTCGAAATCCTAACTCGACAGCCTGTCTTTGAAGGAGAAGGGACTGCTGCAGTGTTAGAAATATGGGCTTTGGAAGCAGATTTCCTGGGTTTAAATCTGAGCTCTGCCACGTGCCAGGGTATGTTTCTGGACCTCTCTGCACCCCTTTCCTCATCTGTAAAACTGAGGTAACAGTGATAGCCACCTCAGGATTACTGGGTGTCAGTTCAGATGCTCTCCTCTACTGGAAAGCTGGTGTGATAGATTTATTCTCAGATCTGACTGACTGTCCCACTTGTGAGTAAGCACAGGCAGTGCCTCCCTGGCAGAGGTACCTTGTCTATAAAAAACTGCTGCCCTGAGATCCTGGCGCCTGAGGGCACACAGTAAGCAGAAGCTCTCTGGGCCTGCTACTTCTTACCCCTTAGATGAGTTAGATGATGTCTAAAATTCTAGTTCTAACTTACTACAATTCTATTCTTTAACAGGATTTGGATTAGAACATTGAGAACACATACCCCAGGATACACAAGAGTGCTATAAGTTACCTTCCAAAGGTACCAAAAGAAGCATCATAAAAATTAATCCCATGCTTGAGCGAACAGCAAAGATCCATCAGAAAGTTATGAACCAGCTCCCGCACCATGGTTTTCCCGGCTTCTTCAGCAGAAGCCTGTGAGGGTTGGGAAAAATTCAATGAAAATTCCAAACTCATAAACCTTAGTAACAGTTACAGGATTAAAAATGGACAATATCACACACCTAATGACAACTAGGAAAACATTTTAAATTAACACTTGTATCATTCCAAACACAAACAAAAACAAAAATCACCGATTAGGATAAAAGAAGACTCTTAAGAAGGGCAAGTTTGAGCCTGTATTTTTAAACAAGCTTAAAAATGACTTAATTTCCCTTGCTCTTTTAAATAAAATTACACATTTAAGAGGGCTTTTATTAGGCCCCTGAGGCTTCCTGGTAATAGAGCATTCAAAAACATGTTCAAAACAAGAGGGCATGGGCAAGTTGCAAAGATAAAAGGCAGTAAAATAACAAGCCCTTGAGAAGTAAGTCATTACAAAGTCAGCAGGAAATCCTTGAACAAGTCCATGTTCAGAAGCACCTGGGGGGGTGGGGGAATGAGGAAAATTCAAATGTGCATTGGCCTTGGGTCAATGAGCTAGAGCAATGCTTTAATTCAGCACTAGAGTAGTTACAAAATAAACGGTTCATGTCAGTAGGTGAGGAAACATGAAGTCCCCCATGCACACAGGATTCTGAAGTAAAAGAAACAATCCTTGAAACTCCAAAAGTGGGTATGAAAGACTGGAAGAGAAAAAAACAACCAAATTTGTTGCCCTCGAGTTGATTCAGCCTCATGGTAAACCCATGTGTCACAGAGTAGATTTAAGCTCCACAGGGGTTTCTTGACTGTTAACTTTTATGGAAGAAAGAAGGGGTAAAGTAAGAAGGGAAGAGAAAACCTGGATGAACTCTATAAATCCACTAAGCAAGCATTGCAGGGAATATTAAGACGGCACTCAGCCAAACGGAATAATAATAGTCTTTCTCATTAGAAAATTTTAAGAAGTTAAAATCATGAAAAAAAAAATCAAATTAAAAACATCTTACTGCCATCTAGTGAGAATTAATATGACAAGCCAAAAGAAAAAGATCAATCAAACAGGAGATTTTTAAAGGCAGGTCTAGTGTTAGATTCTTGTTTCTCCAAATGAGCAATCACACTGATGATGATGTCATCTGGAAACAGGGCCTGCACCTTGACGTTGTCTGTGTCCACGTCTGCAATCCCCTTCCAGGAGTACAGAGATGCTATGTGGCTCAGTACCTGCCCGGTGAAGAAACGCACCTTCTGTGTTTTTGTGATGTTTTTATTGTGAACTACCTGAAAACACAACACAAAGTTCAAGGACTTCAATTATTTTTTAAATAGCATTACTGTTTTTCCTCACTATAAAAGTAATGCCTGCAACTGTCAGGAAATTTGGCAAATAAAATAGAAAAATACCACTCACTAATCTTCCCATCATCCTAGTATACCCCTGGTCACTATTTTGGTATATTTCCTTTTATTCTCAGTCTCTCTTTCAAACTGGTGAATATATTCTTTTTCTCTTGCATCACTGAGATTATACTTATATATGGGTTTGTTCCTCTTTTTACTCATGTATTATGAACTTTTCCTACATCGTTAAAAGTTCCTTTAGAAAACATTTTGGAGGACTAAATGTTATTCTGTCTGCAGTGACATCATAACTTATTTAACCATTCTCCTGGTGTTTACAAAGTAGGTTTTTTCCAAATTTGGCTCTTATCCACAAAGCTATGACTAGCATCCTTGTTCTGAAGCCTTTACCTGCATCTCTGACTAAGGACTTGGCCCAGGTTCTTAGGAGTAGAATTAGGGCACAAGTTCCCACAGCCACCCAATCCAGTCCTCCAGAACTCCTGGGGATATGGCCCTGGTGTGTGTATTTCTAAAACATTCCTAGTGATTCTGATGCATACTCCCCATAGAACTGCTGTCTTCCAGAGGGACTGTAACACTTCTTCAGAAATGTACCCACTTTAAAGCATCTTGGCTAGCACTGAAAGCATCATTTTTTCAAAAGTCAATGCTAACTTTTCAAAAAGTCAAAATCTCTCTCTCATTATTTGTATCACTTTAAATCAGAGTTTCTTAACCTCAAAAGTACTTTTTGGGCCAGATAATTTTTTGTCTTGGAAGACTACCCTACATATTACAGAATGCTGAGTAGGACTGCTGGTATCCACCCACTAGTGCCGGCTGTACTTTCCCAGTTGTGACAATTAGAAAAGTCTCCAGACATTGTCAAATGTCCTATGGGAGGCAAAATAAACCCTGCTTGAGAATGACTGTCATAACTACTACTGAAATTAAACATTTTTATGCTTATTATAGCCACTTTTAAGTGCACTGCTACTTCATAGCCTTTCAGATTTTATGTTTGGAGGCCATAGAGATTTCCTAATTGACAATTTAAAGTGCTCCTGTACCAAAGACAGTGATCCTTTCAGCAAGTTTTCAATATAAAATGCTCATGAAAAGCAGAATATACATGACACAAAACAACATTTTGCTACATATATAATCGAAGTATTATTTATAATTTACAGCTCGCAATCACTGTATGGCTTTCTGTGAGATGCTAGCCAATAGTTAGTCTCCTGTTGTAACACAGCAGCCTTGCCTGACCATAAGTCACTATTCTAGCAATTCTTAACCTTCCAGCCCCAGAATTTTCTTATCAACACAAACAAGTTTCTGCTTAAGAAGTTTTCCAGTCAACCCAAAGACTGCAAGCCAATGTGATAATGGAGAAAACGTACAACGTAAGGTACTACAGTTCCAGAGTCCTGGAAAACACTGATGATTAGTTAGTCATTCTCAAGGAGAAAAATAAAGCCTGAAAATGATTACCAAACACATACCTTTGTTTTCAAGGTGGATAACAAGAGATTGATAGTAGAAATCCTATCTTCCTTTATGCCTGAGCTAAAAATGCAGGGAATGAATTCTGAAAGTAAAAATTTCAAAATATTAAACGCAAAAGTATTTTGGAAATGAAAATAACTGAATGAATGTTACTGTTTAAATGGTACAACAAACAATGGCATTTAAAGTTTTTCTTTTCTAATTATATAAGTTCATGCTTCTTTTATAGCAAAGAATCAGTAGAACCTAAAGTTGAAACAATAACAAAACTTAAAAAGTTCAACTGTCCTTTTAGTTGTGTTTCACTTTCCTTTTTTTTATATTAAAGCAAAAAGCAATTTAACACTGATTAAAGGAGTGCTATATGATTCAACTTTTCTTAAATTTCTTTCCATATATAATTGCTTAAAACCAAAACCAAACCAGCTGCCATGGAGTCAGCTCTGATTCATGACAACCCCATGTGTGTCCGAGTAGAACTATGCTCCATAGGGTTTTTTTTTTTTTTTTTTATTAGGATTTGGGTGAAGATTTACAGAGTAAATTCACTTTTCATACAGCAGTTCACATATACTTTGTCTCATGTCATTGACCAAAATTTACAATGCAGCAGCTCCCCTCCCACTTCCTCCCCATAGTTACCTCCTCCCAGTGTCCATCCCTTCATACTCTTCGAGAGGCCCATTTTCTGCCAACCCTGTATATGATCTTGGATACACTCTCCATTTAGACATACATAATTGTTTAGCTTGTTCACCCATCTATCCGTCCCTATACCCATATTTGCTTTCATTAACAACTCAGTATTGTATTTACAAAGGGGTTCATATTTGTTGTTTGTAATGCCCATGTAACTCTCTCTGTCTTTCTCATCCTCAATGCTGCCATATTGGTCACTCACATTTGGTACATTGCCCTTCTCTTCACCCAAATCAATATTTATCTCTATCTATCTAACAGCATTCCCTCCCCTTCCCTCCCACCCCTGGTAACCAACAAAGAAAATGTCCTCCAATATATAAACATTTCATAGGGTTTTCAATGGCTGATTTTTTGGAAGTAGATGACCAGGTGTTTCTCATGAGATGCCTCTCAGTAAACTCAAATCACCAACTTTTCAGTTAGTAGCCAAGCATGTAAGAAATTATACCACCCAGGGAATTCTAAATTTGTTTAAGGATATCTTTAAAAGGATGTCTATCAAATACTGATGCGTGGTAGAATTTTAATTTTTAGCGTGTATGGAAAAAAAGTACCTAACCAAATCTCTATTCACATCCTTCATTATTTCCTTAGAGGTGGAATTGCTTGGTCAAACATTTTTTAAAAAGTTTGGACACTTTCACCCAAACTGTCCTCTAAAAACCCTATCCTGAAGCATCCTTGCTCCCTTAGCTATAGAGACAGAGTACTCTCAAAATCACCGTCCCTTATAAAATGGCCAGATGGTCCAA
>NW_006921665.1:7441940-7451974 GCF_000298275.1 Orycteropus afer afer | reverse complement strand
TAAATTTTGGTCAATGACATGAGACAAAGTATATGTGAACTGCTGTATGAAAAGTGAATTTACTCTGTAAATCTTCACCCAAATCCTAATAAAAAAATAAAATAAAATAAAATGCAAGTAGTCCTAAGAGACTCAATTATGCGCACACTCACTCTAAGGAGACAGACACTCTCAGGTAACTAAGTTAGAATTCTTTAAAGCCCCATTTCTGCTATTCTGTAACACTGGGCAGAAGCATCATAGTAAATGGGCTTTATTTTTTAAGATCTGATGAATAAGGAAAGCCAGGTAGCCATATGTGTTTGTGTATGTTCTGGGGCCAGAAAGCTTCCTGCCTGCACAGTGAGTTTGCCTCTCTGAGGTTTGCATGTCTCCCCTGTTGGGGATCACTGAGCATTCCAGACAGCAGAGCAGGAATACCTCTGCTCACACTGACCAGAGCTTCGCCACCCTGATGGCCTTCATTCTAACATATATGGCACTGCAAAGCCTGCAGGATTTTTTTTAACCTGGAGAAAATGGCTGGTATTAGATTTTACCAAATAATCTTGGGCAGGGTGTCTTAGGGTGTCCTAATGGACAAAGGGGAACACCTACCTTTCAACTCGAGTACTTGCACGATGGTGCTGTCATCACCAGCAATGAAGAAGGAAAGGGCAAACTGGATGTAGGCCAGCCGAACATCAGACACGCCCTGGGGGGAGAGGAGGCCACGTGTCACCTGCACAGACTACACATCCCCAACCCAAGCAGGAGTACAGCGGGCAGAACCCACTTCCTGGCCCAGTTCACGAAGGCTCCCAGCCCCATACAATCACAGGGATATGAGCTTGAAACCACCATTCATCTCCTTAGGAAAAACAAATCTTTTTCTTTTGCTCCCACCCCACCCCCTGCCATCAATTTTTCTACTGTACTATTTTTCTTTCTCTCTTAAGTCCTATTCTAAATTCATAAATATGGGTAAAAAGCAGTTAAGGGTCCTTTTCCCCATTCAAACAATGTAATCTGTAAGTATCTTTAGTTTATGGACTACATTGGTCCAGAGCAAAATTCTCCACCTTCTTGGACAGCATCTACTCTCACTTGTCAATGAAAACAACATACCTATGCTTTCAATTCAGAGAAAATGGGAAGACTAGTGCTACTTTTGGTCAGACACCTATAAGGCAATGTCTGATTTTTATTAGATATTATAAATACGTTATCCACTTGTACCAGACACCAAAGCACAGACACTGACGTATCATGACCTCAGCATGTGGCCACTATACCATGGGTATCAGCCATGATCCAGGTCTGGGGGCATCCTTAGTGAGGGCTCAAAGGCCAGGACCAGCAGCCAAGACTTTTGGGAAGTCACCAGGGCCAAGTGATCAGCTTTCCCTTCTAGTTACTATAAGACAAACCACATCTCAACATCCCTGATTTGCTTCTAAAGACACCAAAGCACACAGTCCTATGGGTCTTTGTCAGCTACACTGGAGTCAGTAAGAGTATGGAGACACTCCACTGCCCCAGCCAAAAGCTTTTCCTTACTTCACAGTTACTCCAAAGTTACCTTAATTCACTGACAGAAAATAAATTAGTATTGTAGAGAATATTGTCCTGAATGCCTGGAAAGATTAAGGAGTAAATACCCTCCAGATACATCTGTTCCACTTCATAGTAGTATCAGAGGTGGTGGTGGTAGTAATGATGATGATGATAACAACATTTACTGAGCATTTACTACATACCAGACACTATGTCAAATGTTCCATGTGTTATCTCACTTATTCTTCACTAATAATTTAAGAGAAGCTTGCTGTCTTAGTTCCTATAGCACAAATACCACTAGAGGGTGCTTTAAAGAACAGAAATTTATTTTCTCACATTTCTGGAGCCTCAAAGTCCAAAACAGCATCTTAGTATGTGAGTTCCTTCCTTGTCAGTAGCCCTGGGTGCTCTTTGGTTCCTTGGCTTATAGACAACCCTCCCTCACAAGGTGTCTGATTCCCCTGTGTGTGTCTGTGTGTCTAATCTGGTCTTTTTATAACTCAGAAGTGATTAGGTTTACGATCCACTGTGGTATGGCCTCATGAACATAAACAAGAAAACCTTATTTTCAAACAGGATTACATCTACAGTTACAAGAACCAAGACTTCAATACACATTTTGGGGACACAATTCAATCCACAACATTTACTATCCCCATTTTACAGTTGAGGAAAGTGAGATTTAAGTAGCTCATTTGAGGTCACACAGCTACTAGGTGAGTAAGCACTGGTACTGGGATAAGAAAGAATTCTACACACTGCTCTATCCTGGAGCATATTTAGAAACACAAAAGTTCTGTCTTCTTCTCAGTGTTTCCATGGCATTTTCATTTCACTTCTCAAAGTGCAAGGGCCATACTTGGCACCATTTAGGTCTCTATACCAGAACTTAATTAATTCTGTCTTATTTCCTGGGTACATGTTTCTTCTTGGGAAGAGGAAGGCTGTCCAATCCATGCTCTCTAACATCTGGATCATGGTCTCACATGTCAGTTGTATTTATTGCATCCACCTCAGTTCACATCACACAGCATTTCAGTAAGAACTGCTGGTCAATGCCGATTTGCTTCAAATATGAGAACTTTAAGCTATCCTCTTCTCTTCTGGGATCTGTGGGTGTCTTTATAAAATGGAGCTCTGGCATAATGAGAACTGAAATCCCAACAATGAGCTGTATTTCCTTAATGTCTCCAGCACTCCAGTGCCTTCACTCACCAACTCAACATTTATAAAACACCAATCATATTTGGTATGTCATGCTCTCAGGCTGACGGAAGAGGCAAAGATAACCAAGATAACATTCCTTCTTCAAGAAGCTTAAATTAACCACTGCTCTCAAGTTATCCAGGTACCTCACTGTTCAAATAAACACATGACTCAATTCAAGTCCAGTTAATTTGTGGTCTACATATGCCTTGTGTTTCAAAATAATGCTAAACAAAACAAAAGCTAAAACATGGCAGGTAAAAAATGTAAGTAGGTCTTATCCTTTCCCATCTAGTGGAAAGGTTCCACAAGGTTCTTTGTCCACTGAAGTAATAAGACTGGGAGTCAGAACCCTGCAATGCTGGTCTCAGCTACCTGCCGTGGATAGATGGATGGAGGGGATCACCATTCTTCTATAACCTTCTATCATGGCTTGTAAACAATACAGGTAGACTAGATGGTCTCTAGGATGCCTCCAGCAAGAAGTTTCTAAATGTAAAACAATTTAGTTGTCAACTCTTGGTAGCCATTTTTTATATTCTGTTGTTGTTGTTGTTATATGCCGTCGAATCGGACCCGACTCATAGCAACCTCTCCTTGGGTTTCCAAGGCAGTATCACTACGGAAGTACCTCATCTTCCTTCCAAGGAGTGGCTGGTGGGTTCGAACCACCAGCCTTCTGGTTAGCAGTCAAGTGCCTTAGGCTCTATGCTACCAGAGCTCCCTTTGTATATCCTAGAAAACCCCAAATTTCTGGTTTCCTGATATTCTAGATGAGATCCCTAACACAAAACATCTTCCCACACTACAGACCCTCTATTTTCATGCTTCTGTTCATGCAGCCGGCCACACACAGCCTCTCACTGCCACTGGGCCTTTGTCCTGTCTCCAGCACACTCCATCAAAGGCGTCCTCCTCCCACTGAAAGGGCCACAGGCCTAATCCTCATTCCTACCCTGTAACCTCACAGGGTTATTATCCCAGGAAGAAAATGTCCTGAACACTTTTAAGACTTGTTCTGCAAAACAATGTCTATAATAGACCAAAGCATATTTGGTAAAACTGTTCTTTGGCACAGGGTTTTTAACAATGCTTTCTTTGGCTAGATGAATATACTCATAATCTTGTCTCTTCCTGAGGCTTTAATAATTCCTTCCAAAGTATTAAAATACACTTATTAAAAAATATGGATGTACTAGTATCATAAACAACTAAATACCATGAAAAGGGGGGAGGAAGAAAAGAAAGATTCAGAGAGATATAAATCAAATGTAATATGTGGACCTTGTTTGAATGCTAATTTGAACTACAAAAGTATAAATAAATTATAATTTTATAAATTATTATACAGTCAGGAAAAACCAAGACTGAGTTGCGTATTTGATGATACTGAAATATTGAGATATTATTAATGGTGTGAGGCACAATAATGGTACTGTGGTTTTGTTTTTCAAAGGTCTTTTTCTGTTAGAGATACACACTGAAATATTTATGGGGAAATATGACTCACGTTTGGGATTTGCTACATTATAGTGCCACAAACACAACCTGAAAAGGTAGGAGGGGTGATGACTGCTAAAGATGGAACACATGTACATGGGGGTTCATTGTGTGATTTTTCATAATTTTGAATATCCCTCACTTTTTCTATATTAAGAAAATATTTTTTTTAGTATCTAGAAACCATTCCTAAACATAAAATTTACTTAAGTTATTTAATATAGAAGATTACACACAAAAAAGTAAAAAAATTTCATCTAGACAATGACACCCATTTTCTAGGTCCTGACGAAGTAAAGTAACTTGCTCTAAAGCCCTGAGATGAAGCAGCTCTTATGCAGGCTTGAAGTGGAAGTCCAAGGAAGGAGTTCAGGAAGGGAAGCCCTAATTGGGCTTCCCCTTATTATCTGGACTTGGTGGGTGGCCTGGGTATTTAAGCATAGTTTACTTAGATGGCTGGGATGGCTGAGGTCAAAAGGGACTGGGGTTGGAAGGGTGAGAGAAGCTGACAGATAATTACTGCCAGGCTTATGGTAAGACCAAAGAACCATGATATTTACTTTACTGTTCAAACATCACACACATTCTTTTTATTAGAAATACATTTAAATGTCAGGAGTCGTTATCACTGAATGGAATTTGTTGACATGTCCATAAAGCACAGTTCTATGAGATGCTCAGACCCAGATTTCTTTTTTTTCTATCTGTAATTCCAGTAAAAGCCTCAACACAGGGCCAACCTCACCGAGGCATAAAAGTTACTCAGCATTATTACTAACTACAATTTAAATCTATTATCTGGCATTATGTGTTGTTGTTGTTGTTGCTAGTTGCTGTTGAGTTGGCCCCTGACTCATGAACAAAGGAACAAAATTCTGTCCAGTCCTATGCTAGCCCTATGACTGGGTATAGATCAAACTGTTGTGATCCATAAGGGTTTCACAGGCTGAATTTTGCAAATAGATCACCAGGCCTTTCTTCCTAGTCTATCTTAGTCTGGGAACACCACTGAAACCTGCTCAGCATCATAGCAACATGAAAGCCTCCACTGACAAACAGGGTGGCTACACATGTGGTACAATGGGCAGGAGTTGAATCTGGGACACTCTCTCACATGGAAGGTGAGAATTCTACCACTCAACCACCACTTAGAAACTTCTAAGAGTTTAGAAAAGAAATTCCCAAGAACATTTAGAGAAAGGTACAAGTGACTACAGAACTAAACTATTCTAATGTGGTTTTGCACCTCAGAGGATAGGGCTGACCTCTGTCAGTCTATTCTTTATGCTCAGGAGGAAATAGCTATGGAGAGCTATGAGCCCCAACTTTTGACAGATCAGGAGAGCCAGCAGGGAAAGCTGCTCTGGCAGACAGAAACAGGCATTCTGACATCCTGTAACCAGCACACACATTGGTAGCATGCTCACCCTCGTGTTTACAAGTCCTCAAGAGTGTCCTTTCTCTTCGAGAATCTTTCCAACCCAAGTGAAATTTCTAGAGCCACCAGAGAATTATTATTTAAACTGCTATTTTGAAAGTCAACCATTCACATTTCCATCTCGTTAGCACCTCATCCCCACCCAATGCAAGAATTATAAATGGGAGGCACAGTCACATTATAAAAATGATGTCACTGGCTTTGACTAGCAAGAGTTGTCTCCAAAGTGAACAGAGTTATCAATCAGAGGACACTCTACAAGGTTCACTGCCACAGAGCACATGGGGATTGTTTCATTTACTCAGTATAGAATGTTCCACAGGCATGTTGATGTTGAGTGTCCTCAGAGGACCAGTCCAGTGTCTGCTACACCCTGGGGCCCCACCACTGGCCAAGAATGTCCTCCCTTCCTCAGACCCCAATGGTTTCCAAGGCACACCCTTCTTCAAAAAAACATCTCTCACTCCTTACACACCAACGTGAGGAGCGAGGAGAAAAATAAACCACTGTGTCCCCCAAAAGGAAAGAGAACAAATGGGAGGTTAAAACACCCTCAGGGTTCCTCACCTTAGAATCCCGCTTGGTCACCAGGGCAAATAAGGACTTTTTATTTAAATCAAAGTGGCTGCAGACATCCCTGGCAGCTTCGGTCCCCTGGGCCACCAGGGCCGCCATTAGGTTCAGACAGGCTCGAGCCAACCTGTGCAAGGACAACTACGAAATCAGTCACATCAGAAACAGCAAAAGCACAAAGCCATCTCGCCATGAAGCAAATGCATACCTGGTTCTACAATTCATTATCCCCTAATCAGAAAAAGAAAGAGGAGACACACTCTAAAAAATAAACAAAACAAAGCTTAACAAAAACTTTTAAAAAGCTAAAAAACTGAGAATGAGGAGGGTTATGAATACAAACTCAAGATACATAAAAGATATTTATCTCTAAGTAAATCATCGTGTAACCGAGAGACTATAAAATCTCACCCCAGTAATTGTGAGACACAGAGAAAGGCCACATCATCTGGGCCCTCCAAGAGTGACCTCTCACACTTTTCCATTCTACAGTTACCCAGAACCCATGGTTTACAGAGCACCCGCTATTACCAGGCCCTGTTCTAGGCACTGGGCAGATAGCAGGGCTCATCTTTGTAAGGCAGTCAAGGCATCTGCCCTTCTGTACTTTTCATGAAGGGAGATAGAATTAAGGAAAAAAAAAAAAAAGAAATAAAAGAGATTGTGTGGTTGTTGCCATTGAGTGGGCCCTGATTCATAGCAACCCCACGCACAACAGAACGGAATGCTGCCCAATACTCTGCCATCCCCATGATGGTTACAGATCAGAAAATGTTCCATTGTGATCCATAGGATTTTCACTTGCTGATTTTTGGAAGTCAATTGCCAGGCCTTTCTTCCTAGTCTGTCTTAGTCTGGAAGTTCCACCTGTTCAACGTCTTAACAACAGGCAAACCTCCACTGACAGACAGGTAGTGGCTGTGCATGAGGTATTGATTGGCCAGAAATCAAACCTGGGTCTCTATGTGGAAGGTGAGAATCCCACCACTGAACTATCACTGTACCCATATATCAAATATATAGCTATACAAACAGATAGAATGCTATAGAGAAAAAATAACAGGAGAAAGTGACAGTGGTTGTGATATTGGACATAGGATGGTCAAAGAGGCTCCCTGAGGTGAAATGTCTTTCTCTGGAAGACAGAAAAAGAAAGAGCAGAGACATCGTCATGACAGTTGTGGAAAATGGTTCAGTTCTCCGTTAGGAGTGCAGGTAATGGTCAAACACACTCTCACAGAGCTGAAGACAGACCAACCCAAAGGCTGGTCCTATGACCTAAAGACAGGCACACAGCAACTTACTTGTAGCCTGAGGCATACAGGGACTCACAGATGAGCTTCATGTGGTTATTCATGAGCTTTTTTACAATGTTGGTTCCTACAACATGAAAATGTGAAAGATCGCTTGCAGTTCGCAGTAATATGGCCTCAAAAACTTGAAATATTAGTAGTATCTGCAAAGACAGAATGGAAAACACTTATGAATAATATTTCTTTTCCTCTAGTACATATAATAATCTAGTTAAATAGAGATTAGCTTGCTTACAATTACATAAAATGAAATGAAAAAAGTAAATTCTATTAAGGATCAGGCCTCACTGCTTTGGGGCATATTCAGATCTACAGCCTTAGAGCAAACTCTGAGATTTCAAATGGTTCATTAATATCCTAAATTTTTAACACCTTTGTAACCAGAAGGAGCCCTGATAGTACAGTGATCAAAGTACTGGGCTACTAACCAAAAGGTTGGCAGTTCAAACCTATCAGTTGCTCCATAGGAGAAAGATGAGGCAGTCTGCCTCTATAAAGATTTATAGCCTTGGAAACCCTATGGGGGCAGTTCTACTCTGTCCTCTATGGTTGCAATGAGTCAGAATCAACCCAATGACAGTGAGTTTGGTTTGGTTTGGTTTCGTTTTGGAACCAGAAGACAAAAGTATGTTTCTGAGTCTGTAACACAAAATTTGTTACTATTTTCTTTTTGTTTAAACAAACCATGTTGACACCAAGTATACTTAGATTCTAAGAATCTATGATCCATCTGTTATTATTCACCAAATGTTATCAAGTTACTGTACTACAATGATTTTAAAGGTCATGAATGTCAAACTGAATGCATTCCTATAGCACAGGGACAAAGTATTTTGTGTAGAAAGCTGGTAATGTCTTGGAAATTTGTATCACATTTCTCATCATCAAGCTTAACACAATAGTAGCATTAATTTTCTTCTTGTCATAAGCAAGGTAAGGAACAACATACCTCACTTTCAGGTCGCTTTTCTCCACTCAGGAGCTGGAAAATTTCTGCACACTCAAGAGAAATCTTTATATATCCTTCCACCACATCATACACCCCTTCTTGAGGCAGCTTCTTGGCAGCAGAGACAAATGTTTCCAAGGCTGAAATAAAAATTGTGCCTGAATGTTAACAAGGACGGTCTCCAATACACAAGAGATGCCTTAGAAAAATCAGAACAACCACTACTGCACCCCACTATCCTGGGCAATGACCACTCCCCAACTCACCCGCAGCCTCAGGGGGCTACTGCTGGAAGTGAGGTGGTACAAGAATATAACAAACTGAGAGATGGTGTAACTCATGGGCTGGAATCCTGGTTCTCACAGTTGCTCACCTGGATCCCCCTCGATGCATCAATTCTCTCATCTACAGTAAGTAACAATGTGTAACATGGTAATGAAACACTACCAAGAGCTTTACCTATACCACATTTAACTCTCCCTGCAACCTCTGCACTAGGTATTAGGTTTTTTGTTTTTTTTTCCCCATGTTACAGTGCAACCTCTTTCCCACAGCTGGTATACTCATTCATTAAATATTTACCTAGTGTCTTTGATTTGTGGGCACTGCTCTGGGCACTGGAGACAGATTCCATCACTGCACATCTAAGGGTAAAATCTAGAGGTGACTCTAAGAAAGTGTTGACAGAGGTGATTGTGGGTCACATGAGCTCATGGGCATCTTCAGAGGCATTTGTAATGCCCCATTGTCTCACTCCAGAAAACTGAGAATGCAAGTGAGAGCAAAAGCTATTATTATAGAGATAGCATAGCTAATACTTATTCGTTTCTTAAGGAATCACTTGCCAATCTGTGACATACAGCTCCTGGCAGTCTGGATGTTGACGGTGAGAACTGCTGGCCTACTACCTTTGCCATCTCTCTGCTCATTTATTCTTCCAACCTTTACTGAGCAGTAACCATGTGCCCAGGCATCACATGAAATACTAGGATATGCTGGTGAGCAAACTGGAAATGGCCTCTACCCACATGGTGCTTGTAATACACTGGCATACTCCATCAAAAGCATCTTCCACCCACTGAAAGGGACACAGTATGAATACAACAAATTTCAAATAATTAAATGCACTCTTTCTTCTACCTCAAACACTCCTGCCCATGTTCCTACCCTATCATACCTGCTAAAAAGCCACTTCATTATGGGAGCCTTCTTTGATCCCCCAGACAAGGTCTGAGGCTTCTGTTAGGCACAATATATACAATTAAGGCATTTTTCTGCTAACCAGGTCAGTGGTTCAAACCCACCAGCTACTCCATGGAAGGAAGATGAGGTGATATATTTCCATAAAGACTGTTGTTGTTGTTAAGTGCCATCGAGTTGTTTCTGACTCATAGCAACCCCATGCACAGCAGAACAAAACACTGCTCGATCCCACGCCAGCCCCACAATCCCTGCTATACTTGAGCCCATCATCACAGCCACCGTGTCAATCCATCTCGTTGAAGGCCTCCCCCTC
>NW_006921665.1:7423277-7439510 GCF_000298275.1 Orycteropus afer afer | reverse complement strand
AGTAGATCATATGGTTGTCTGATTCAAAATGGCCAAAACCAGTCCATTTCAGCTCACTAATGCCGAGGATATCAATCTTTATGTGTTCCATTTCCTTTTTGACAACTTCCAATTTTCCTAGATTCATACTTCGTACATAGATTACAGCCTTGAAAATCCAATGGGGGTTGCTATGAGTCAGAATCGACTCAATAGCAGTGGGTTCTTTTGTTTTGAAGAGTTACAATTGGCACTCTACATATATGATTTTATTGATGGACATGTGTCTGGACTTTGTAAGCCCACAATGGCAGGACTGTGATCTTTACTTACCATTCTATCTGTAGCCTAGTAAATAGTCTACCACTGCTCATTGTCATGGAGTCAACTCCAACTCATGGCAACCCAATGTGTGTCAGAGTAGCTAACCTTTCAGTTGGTAGCCAAGCACAATAGCCATCTGCAAATCCTGTTGTTGTTGGGTGCTGCTGAGTTGTCATATATATAGGACAGAGTAGAACTGCCTTTATAGTTCCCTAGGCTGCAATCTTTATGAGAGCAGATCATCATGTTTTTTTCTCCTGGGGAGCGGCTGGTGTGTTCAAACCACCAACCTTTCATTTAGCAGCTGAACACTTAACCTCTGTGCCACCAAGCCTCCTATTCCAAATAATAATCACTAATAAATACTCGTGGAGCCCTGGTGGCACAACAGTTAGGCGTTCAACTGCTAACCCACAGGTTGATGATTCAAACCCACCCAGTGGTTTGAAGACCTAGTAATCTGCTTCCATAAAGCTTACAGACAAGAAAACCCTCTGCGGCATTCTCTTATAAAGGGTCACTATGGGTCAAAATCAATGGTACCCAACAACAATACATACTCAAGAGTCCCTCAGTGGCACAAACAGTTAAGCACTTAGCTACTACTGAAAGGTTGGTGGTTTGAATCGACCCAGAGGCACCGTGGAAGAAAGGACTGACAATCTACTTCCAAAGAAATTAGCCATTGAAAATCCTATGGAGCACAGTTCTGACATACGTGGGGTCTCCACGAGTTGCAGACAACGAAACAGTAACTGGTTTAATAAATACTTATTTATGGAGTGAATGAATGCATAATTATTTGCTAAAGCAAGTATCATCTTCCTAGCACTGACTAGCAATTGCAGACATTAAAAGTTTAAAGGCAAAATATATGAGAGGAAAATGCAAAATAAAGAAAATTCTGGTCATAAACCTAATAATTTCTTTCACTTGGGAGAAACAGTCATTATGTTATACTAGCACAATGTTTCCACATTCATGCTCAATTGTGTTTTTCCTCCTAACCTGACATCTTCCAAAGGATCACAAGTATTTGTGAAGGAAGTACACATTTTTCAAAAATGAAATTCAACGATAGAATCTGCTCCACATCAGTCACCGGTTCAATCCTGGTCAACTAACAGGTTACCTTGGTGGTTTCAGGTAATCTGTCCCATGTTGTCAAATGAGTGTGGTGTTGAAGGACCAATGCTGACAGCTCAAATAGTAGCAAACCACCTAAATAAACAGCCCAGAGCTGACTCACAGTACGGAATTAATAAACATTTGTCTACTTTCCTGACAAATCCAATAAAGAGCTATTTAACCTGTTGAGGAATGCTGCCCAAGGAAAGGAAAAGTTAAGTCATGCGCAAATGTCACAAACAAGCAAGTCGTGGTTCTCTTGCTATTGCTGACGGCTTAGGGAGGAGAAGCACCGCTGGCAGTTCTAGGGCTGCCCAGACCGGCCTAGGACCCTGACTCTGACCCTCGGAGACACAAAAGCTGCAAAAAGGAGAGGTTTTGTCTAGCATACAAACGCTACCCAGGTCAAGGCCGGGAGACCGCCTCCGAAGCACTTGCACCTGGACCCGGACCATCGCCCAGCACTCACCTGGCCCCGCGTTCTGTGAGTCCCTCAGCTGAGCCTTGAACTGCATGCCGGTGAGCTCGTCAGCGCGAGCCCGCTTGGCTGCACCCGCGAGGGAAGATGCGCCATCTTGGCCGTTGAGGGCCTTCCTCTTGGGGACCCTCATGGCTGGGAGGGGCGGGGGTCGCGACGTGAACCACACACTTGTGGGGATCTGCCCGGAAGACTGGTGCTGGGACCTGAAGCTCGTCTCAGGACCACACGTGGGCAGGGAGGGGCGGGTCTGCCGGAAGGGGCGGGGCCTAGAGATGGGAGGTCGGCGGAAGAGGCGGGCCCACGGGCGAAGGGATTGACGAAAGAGAAGGGGGTCTATGAGAGGGATTGGACAGCGAAGTTGAGGTGACTGTGCTCGCCCTGTCCCAGAGTTTATTTCTGTGCCTCACTTTCCTTCTGACTTGCGCGGGGCTCGCGTCAGGCCTGCGGCTTTTTAGGAGGACCTTGCCAAGAGAATTCACAGAGCTCCCGGCACTACTGTCCCCTCCAGACAGCGAGGGCAGGGGCCCCGGCGTTTGTAGGTGCGCCATCTATAACGGTGCAGTTTGAACAACAGGCGGCGGCTTGACATGCTCGGGTTTCCGTACTTTACCCAATTACAGGCCTTCTCGTTTGGCGACAGAGTGGCAGCTCGTGGCTGGATGCCAGGCGGACTTATTTCAGGGAAGTTTTTGCTCCGGCACCTGGGCCGAGCGCCGTACAGGTGCCTCTAACCGGACCCTAGGCCTGCCCAGAGCGGCCCAGGACCCCAGCACTGACCCTCGGAGACACAAAAGCTGCAAAAACGAGGAGTTTTGTCTAGCATATAAACGCTACCCAGACCAACGCCGGGAGACCTAGCTCTTATCACAACCGAACCCAGACCGGTTTGTCTGACTTCCATGCTTGACTTTGCCGCTTCAGAAGAAAAGCTTGATGATCTACTTCTGAAAAATTAGCCATTGAAAATCCTATGGTCAGCATCAACTCCACAGCAACTGGTTTAACTGGTTATCGTAAAAGGCAGATTGTCTCTTGGAATGCTGTCAAAAAGCCTCAGGATGCAGATTTCTAACTCAGTGAACTGGTGAACTGGTGAACTGGCCCCTGGACTGTGGTAAATTAGTCAATGAAAGTGTCCAACCTCTCAAACCAAAAAAAAAAAAAAAAACAATCTCACTGCCATCCATTTGGTTCCAACTTATAGCGACCTCCATTGGGTTCCGCAGAGCAGCTGGGTTTGAACCTCCAACCTTACGGTTAGCCGTCAAATGCCTTAGGCATCAGAGCTCCTTGTCTGGTCTGTAGTAAACAGTTTATTTCCAGTGGCAACACTTCCCCTTCATACCTGTTAAGTGTATTTATTTTTTGCTTATCCTATAAGATTAAATTCAGGTTCTGGAAAAGGATAAAAGGAGAAGCTCAATCACGTCTCATTAACAAGTTAATATTGAAGCATATTTAGCATGGACCCTCACAATGTGAGAAGTATGCATTATTGTACATAAGATGAAGTTATCTTTATACTATATCCTATATTATTTCATTGGTATAAAAGCTCCTTAATGCAATCACAGTATGAAGAGGAGGCTCATGGGATTCCTTTCTTCTGATAAAAGTTTTAATCTTTTTAGTGGTGATTTTTTTTTTCCCCTCTGTGGCATTTACCAAGATCAAGACAGTTCAGTTATCTGCTTGATTAGCAATTAGGAGAATGAAGTATTATTTCAAAGACAGTCACTGTGAACTCTATCAAAGGAAACAGTATCCCATGGACTAGAGCAGAGAAGCTATGACTTCCCCTCAGTTCAAGTCAACAAAACACCAAAACCCAATTCTATCTGCTAGATGCATTGCATTGTACACTTAGCCATAATAGATTTTAAAAAGCAGAACATACTGTACTTACCAGAAAGTGATTTACAGTATCATTGTGAATATGACACACATGATAAGCTCAATAGCAATAAAAAATTTGGCCAAGAATCTAAGATGATATGAGATATTACAAGGCTATATAATTATCAAATAAATTATCTGAACAATAGACACATGAAGTTAGTATAAACCAGGTTAGATCAGTGTGGACTTCTTACTGAAATGATGAGAAAGCAGAGAGAAAAACAGGAATATCCTTTTTTCTTCTTTGAAGCAAAATTGAAGTAGAGTAGAAAATGTTTTCCCCTTGTGCATTGTGGGATAAAATAGCCCTAACTGCAGGTCTGGGAGCTCTGGTAGTGTAGTGCCTAAGGCACTTGACTGCTAACCAGAAGGCTGATGGTTCAAACCCACCAGCCACTCCTCGAAAGGAAGATGGGGCAATCTACTTCTGTAGTGATACTGCCTCAGAAACCCAAGGAGGGGTCACTATGAGTTGGGTCCGACTCGATGGCACATAACAACTGTAGGTCTAATTGTGATACGAATCATGACATAGATGAAATTTATCTTCTTAACCCTCCCCAAACTCCCTCTTTGTCTACCTACCTCTTACTACACATTAACTGAGCAGCTTCTGCTTTCCCAGACCTAATCTCCCTAGGAACTGCCTCCTCCAAAATTACTCCTTTTCTGTCCCCCTTCCTTATGCTCAGTCTCCCTCTTTCTTTCATTCTTCCTCCATAACCTATTCCCTTCCAAAAATGATTTTAGCTAGTCATCAGAAAACAAAGGAATTGATAAATTCTCAATAAATTGTTGGAGGACACCAAGACCCCTCTGTCAGTTTGTTGTACTGTAATGTTTTGCATGTTGTGGTGATGCTGCAAGCTATGCCACTGGTATTTCAAACACCAGCAGGTCCCCCACAGTGGACAGGTTTCAGTGGTGCATCCAGACTAAGACAGATGAGGAAGAAAGACCTGGTGATTTACTTTAAAAAATTAATCAATTAAAAGATATAAGAAGACTAAGTTCTCTAGAGAAGCAAAACCAATGATGCTAATATATAGCTGACAACACAAGATCAGCAGGCAATTTAGCAGGCTGCCAACTTCAGAGGCTGACAAATCCAAGATAGGCAGGTAAAACGGTAGATTGTTGTCTCACAAAACTGCAAAGGCAACAAGCCCAAGATTGACAAGAATACAGCAGGCCCCTGGTTCAAGTCCATATGATGATGAATCAGATGCAGGATCTTGAACAAAAAGCCAGAGATCTTTGCCAGGATGTCCATACATATTGTACGTGGAATAGCTATGAGTTGGAGCTGACTTGAGGGTAACTAACAACAGTAACATTGAAGGATAATAATAATTTGCAGTCTACCATGAATATTTACACTTTAAAAGAAGATACTTGAGGATTACAACGCCCAAATGAATTTCTGGTAATGGAGTTTTAGTCAGTCTGGCATTGACTAAGGTTGGGGAGTGGGCAGAGATAGAGCATGGACAAGGAAGAAGAGGAGCGTCTATGCATAAATCTGCCTGTAGATCATAGCCATTATTACAATTTTTATAAATATACTTTGCAAATCCATTCCAGATCCATTCTAGAAGTATGTATTGATCTTGGCACTACAATGCCTACAAAGACCATGTCTCCATTTAATATGTATTTATGCTGATCTACAGAGTATCAGATTGTACTACTCAAAAACAGTGGGCTGTTGAGTTTATGGCCCTATTCTTAGAACAGAAAATGTAAAATCCATACCAGGTTTAGAGATTAAAATCTCTGTTATCAGTTGAATTGTGCCCCCACAAAATATGTGTTGTAAATCCTAACCTCTATAGCTGTGGTTACAATCCCATTTGGGAATGAGTTTTCTTAAGTGTCTTAATGAGGATGTATTAGTATAAAGTGTTTCTTAAATAAGTCCTTTGGAGATATGAGAAGAGCAGATTTAGCAAGCAAGCACAAATGGAGGTGAAAATGAGTAACACACGCTCTCCAAAAAACATAGGAATAGAAGCTGAAAACAGAGAAAATAAATTTCTGTTCATTAAAGCTAAAGAGCTCTGGTGGTATAACCAGAGGGTTGGGGGTTCAAAGCCACCAGCTGATCCACAGGAGGAAGATGAGGCAATCTACTTCCATAAAGATTTACAGCCTTGGGAACACAAGGGGTTGCTATGAGTTGGAATCAACTAGATGGCAATGGTCTTGGTTCATTAAAGCTACTCACTTGTGGTATTTCTGTTATAACAGCACTAGATAACTATGGCAATCTCAAATGATGATTTCCAAATCTACTATGTAGACTGATTTGATATCTTTGTCATTAGATTGAAATATTAACAATGGAGAAAATTTAAACAACAATGTACTAAAATTAATAGCTAGCAAGAAGACTTTGACTGATATGGCAAGAGACAAAATGAGTAGAAAGAGATGCAAACATCCATTAATTATTGGAACATAGAATGTAAGAAGTATGAATCTAGGAAAATTGGAAGTTGTCAAAAATGAAATGGAATGCATAAAGATCGATATCCTAGCCTTTAGTGAGCTGGAATGGACTGGTTTTGGCCATTTTGAATCAGACAACCATAAGATCTACTATGCTAGGAATGACAAATTGAAGAGAAAGGGTATGGCATTCATCATCATAAAGAGTGTTTCAAGATCTGTCCTGAAGTACAACACTGTCAATGATAGAAAAATATCCATACAACTACAAGGAAGACCAGTTAATACTACAATTATTCAAATCTATACACCAACTACCAAACCCAAACATGAAGAAATTGAAGATTTCTACCAACTTCTGCAGTCTGAAATTGACCAAACATGCAATTAAGATGTGTTGCTTATCACTGATGACTGGAATGCAAAAATTGGAAACAAAAAAAGAGTGACTGGTAGTTGGAAAATATGACCTTGGTGATAGAAATAACGCCAGAGATGTCATGATAGGATTTTGCAAGACTAATGACTTATTCATTGCAAATACCTTTTTTCAACAACATAACTGACAACTATACACATGGACTTCACCAGATGGAATACACAGGAATCAGCTTGACTACATCTGTGGCAAGAGGCAATGGAGAAGTTGAATATCTTCAGCCAAAACAAGGCCAGGAGCTATTTGTGGAATGGGCCATCAACTGTTCATATGCATGTTCAAGTTGAAGTGGAAGAAAAAACAAGTCCAGGAGAACCAAAATATGACCTTGACTATATCCCATCTGAATTTAGAGACTATTTAAAGAATAGATATAATGCATCGAATATCAACGACCAAAAACCAGAATTGTGGGATGATATCAAGAACATCCACGAAGAAAGCAAGAGGTCATTAAAAAGACAAGAAAGGAAGAAAAGACCAAAATGGATGTCAGAAGAGACTCTGAAACTTGCCCTTGAACTAGCTAAAGCAAATGGAAGAAATGACAAAAGAGCTGAACGGAAGATTTCAAAGAGCAGCTCAGAAGACAAAGGCAATTACTATAATGAAATGTGCAAAGAACTGGCATTGAAAATCAGAAGGGAAGAACATGCTCAGCATTTCTCAAGTTGAAAGAACTGAGGAAAAAAATTTAAGTCTCGAGTTGCAATATTGAAAGATTCTATGAGCAAAATATTGAATGATGCAGAAAACATCAAAAGAAGATGGAAGGAATACACAGTCACTGTACCAAAAAGAATTGGTCGATGTTCATCATTTCAGGAGGTACATATGATCAAGAACCAATGGTACTGAAGGAAGAAGTCAAAGCTGCACTGAAGGAATTGGTGAAGAACAAGGCGCCAGGAATTGACGGAATACCCATTAAGATGTTTCAACAGACGGATGCCGCACTGAATGCTTTCAGTTCACTATGCCAAGAGATTTGGAACAGAGCTACCTGGCCAACTGACTGGAAGAGATCTGTATTGTACCCATTCCAAAGAAAGGTGATCCACAGAATGTCTAAATTATTGAACAATATCATTAATATCACACGCAAGTAAAATCTTACTGAAGATAATTCAAAAATGCTCAGGTATAGCAGTATATTGACAGAGAGCTTTCAGAAATGCAAGCTGGATTCAGAAGAGGACATGGAAAGAAAGATATTATTGCTGATGTCAGTTGGATCTTGGCTGAAAGCAAATAATACCAGAAAGATGTTTACTTGTGTTTTATTGACTATGCAAAAGCATTCAATTGTGCAGATCCTAACAAATTATGGATAACATTGAGAAGAATAGGAAGTCCAGAACACTTGATTGTACTCATCAGGAACCTGTACGTAGATCAGGAGGCTTTCATTTGAACAGAACCAGGGGATACTGCATGATTCAAAATCAACAAGGGAGTGCATCAAGGTTGTATCCTTTCACCACACTTACTCAATTAGTATGCTGAGCAAATAATCCAAGCAGCTGGACTATATGAAGAAGAACATGGCATCAAGATTGGAGTAAGATTCATTAACAATCTGTGATATGCAGATGACACAACCTTGTTTGCTGAAAGTGAGGATGACTTGACTCACTTACTGATGAAAATTTGAAACTACAGTCTGCAGTATGGATTACACCTCAATATAAAGAAAACAAAAATCTTCACACCTAGTCCAATACCCAGCTTCATGATGGATGGAGAAAAGATTGAAGTTGTCAAGGACTTCATACTACTTGATTCTACAATCAACACCAATGGAAGCAGCAGTCAAGACATCAGAAGATGTACTGCATTGGGCAAATCTGCAAAAAACCTCTTTCAAGTGATGAAGAGCAAAGATGTCTTCTTGAAGACTAAGGTGTGCCTAACTCAACCCATGGCATTTTCAATTGCCTCTTATACATGTAAGAGCTGGGCAATGAATAAGGAAGACTGAAGAAGAATTGATGCTTTTGAGTTGTGGTGTTGGAGAAGAATACTAAGAGTACCATGGTCTGCTAAAAGAACTAACAAATCTATTCTGGAAGAAGTGAAGCTGGAATGCTCCTTGGCACCAAGAATGGGAAGATTTCATCTCACCTACTTTGGTCATGTCAGAAGGAACCATTCCCTGGAGAAGGATATCATGCTTGGTAAAGTGGAGGGTCAACAAAGAAGGGGAAGGCCCTTAATGAGATGGATTGACACAGTGGCTGCAAAGATGGGCTCAGGTATAGCAAGGATTGTGAAGCTGGCATAGGACCAGGCATTATTTTATCCTGCTGTGCATAGAGTTGCTATAAGTCTGCACCCCACCTAACAACAACAACAAAGAGGACTCTATACCTGTAAACAGAGAATGTGTTATTTATAAGCAAACATGAAAAGTTCTAAAACTGACCATATTCTAGGCTACAAAAGAGACCCAAAGAATTCCAAAGTATCAGCGTATTACAGACCGTGTTCTCTTACCATCAAACGCTAAACTTAGGCCTTGATAATAAAATGGTAGGTTTAAAAAGAAAAAAAAAAATATCATTTAAGTCAGGGAGGTGGTGGGGGTGGAGTGAGGGAGAAAAACTTCTAAGTAGGTCTGACTCGACAGCACATAACAACAACAACAGCTCTTGGAAAACATCTGGGAAATTACGAAACACTTGCAATGGAACAAAATGAACATTCTACATAGTAAAATATGTGGGATACAGTGATTAAAAGAAAATTTATAACCTTAAATTCATTTGTCAGAAAGCAAAAGAGAAAATAAATGAGCTAATAAGTGAGCCAAAAAATTGGAAAAAGTACAAAAAAAAAATCAACCCAAGGAAATAAGGTTGTTGTTGTTGTTATGTGCTGTCGAGTCCGACCCGACACATAGCAACCCCTCCTTGGGTTTCTGAGGCAGTATCACTATGGAAGTAGATTGCCCCATCTTCTTTCCAAGGAGTGGCTGGTGAAGAAATAAGGAGGAAAGGATATTCAGAATTCTAGATTAAATAGAAAAACATTGGCAAGATTAATTGGGGAAATTAAAGGAAAAGATGCAAATAAACAGAAGTAAAGGGAGGAAATTAGTACATAAACAATAAAGTCTTTAAAAAAAGAATATTATACATACAATAGGGAGCTCTGATAGCGTAGTGCCTAAGGCACTTGACTGCTAACCAGAAGCCTGGTGGTACACATCCATCAGCCACTCCTGGGAAGGAAGGTTGGGCAATCTACTTCCATCGTGATACCACCTCAGAAACCCAAGGAGGGGTCACTATGAGTCAGGGCCGACTCCACGGCACATAACAACAGCAACATACATACAATGGAAAATTATTCAATCATAAAGAGAATGAAATTCTGATACATGTTACGACCTAGAGGAAAACCTCAAAATATTTTGCTGAGTGAAATGTCAGACAAATATTGTATGATCCCACTTATATGAAATACCTGTTATTGTTGTTATGTGCCGTCGAGTCGGACCTGACTCATAGCGACCTCTCCTTGGGTTTCCGAGACGGTATGGAAGTAGATTGCCCAATCTTCCTTCTGAGGAGTGGCTGGTGGATTTGAACCACCAGCCTTCTGGTTAGCAGTCAAGTGCCTTAGGTACTACGCTACCAGAACTCCTATGAAATACCTAGATTAGGGAAATACATACAGACAAAAAGTCTGTTAGTGGTTACCAGAGACTAGTGGAGGAAGGAATGGTAGCTTTTGCTTAAGGGGCACTGATGTCTGGGGTGATGGAAAACTTTTGGAAGTTGACAGTGGTTATGGTTGCACAACACAGGGAATCTAATTATGTAATTTAATTGTATACCTAAGAAGGGTTAAAATCTTTTCGTTATATATTTATTTTACCATAATAATTTTTTAACAAAAGAATATTATAAACAATTATTCGCTGATAACTGTGGCAACTAAATGAAATGGACACATTTGCTGGAAAAGGTTATCTGAAGATTGCACCCCAAAAATAGAAAACTTGACCAAACCTCATTAAAGAAAATTATATGACAATTAAATTTTTTCCATGGTACAAGTAATTTTGGAGTTAAATGTGAACAGTTTTTTAAGAAAAAGACTATTCTTATTTTATTCAGTTTGTTTCACAGAACAGAAAAGAAGGAAGGCATTCCAACATCTTTTATGAAGCTAGTAACAACAACAACAACATAACCTAAAGTACAAAACTAGCTAAAAATAATAGAAAAGAAAGTAAATTGTGGGTTTATCTCACTTATGGGCATAAACCAAACCCAAACCTACTGCTATTGAGTCGATTTTGACGCTTAGTGACCCACATTGGGTTTCCAAGACTGCAAATCTTTACAGAAACAGACTGCTCCACCTTTCTTTGGTGGAGCTGATGGGTTTGAACAACTAACCTTTTGGTTAGCAGCCAAATGCCTTAACCACTACTCCACCAGAGCCACTTACAGGTACAGATGTATGTGAAAAAAATATTACCTGACTCCAACACTGCATTTAAAGGAAAAAAGAAAAGAAGTATAAGAATGGTTTAATCTCATGTCTGTGTAATTCACCACATTAATAGATTAAAGGAGGAAAATCTGTTATTATCTTAGTAGAGAAAGACATTGGAAAAAATACTTATTTATGATTTTTAAAAATTTACAGAAAACTGGGAAAAGAAGAAACATCCTTACCTTGGTAAAGTCTATATATAACAAAACCTTCCAGCAACTATTATGAACTATTATGAATAGAAAAATATTATTTTTCTATTATGAATAGAAAAATTTTTGATGCACTTCAATTATGACTGGAAACAATAGGAAAGACAGGTATGTGACTGCCTCTATAACTATCTTGGAGGTCCTGGCTATTGAGATAAGGCAAGACAAACAAATAAGAGATGGAAAATTAGGAGAGATACAACTGTAATCTACTTAGAAAAGGCAAAAGAAAAACAAAATAAATAAGAGTTGCCAGATATAAGATCAAGTTACCAATATTGGTATGCTAGATATGGCTAATTAAAAAATATAATGGAAAACAAGATAACATTCACAAAGGTTTTTTAAAAAAATAAAACCCTGTAAATTGTCTCAGAACTAAACAAAAACATTGATTGCACAATACCTTTAAGGAGAAAATTGTAAAGAAGATCTGACTAAATAAAGAGACATACTATGTTCATGGAAGAATGTTGTAAATTCTTCCTAACAATAATCATTCCAATCCAGATTCACAAACATATATATATGAAAAGAAACTCTGGTGGTGTAGTGGAAGGAAGCTGTTCCATGGAAGGAAGATGGGCAATCTCCTGTAAAGATATACAGCCTTGAAAACACAATGGGAGTGGCTATGAGTCAGAATCAACTTGATCTCAGTGAGCTATATATGTGAAGGAACTCTGGTGGTATAGTGGGTAAGGCATTTGGCTGCTAAGCAGAAGGTCGTTGGCTTGAACCCACCAGCTGCTCCACAGGAAGAAGATGATGCCATTTACTCCCTTAGAGATTTATAGCCTAGAAAACCCAATGGTGAATGGCAGTGAATGTGTGTGTGTGTACATATATATAGGGATTATGGTAGCATAATGCCTAAAGCACTTGATGCTAACCAGAAGCCTGGCGGTTCAAACCCACCAGCTACTCCTTGGAAGGAAGTTTGGGCAATCTACTTCAATAGTGATACTTCCTTGGAAACCCAAGGAAGGGTCGCTATGAGTCAGGTCCAACTCAACGGCACATAACAACAACAAATATATATATATATATATATATATATATATATATATATATATATTTTTTTTTTCAACAAAACAGGGGAAGGCCCTCAATGAGATGAACCAGAAACAGGCAGTGTTTTCATTCTTTTGTACATAAGGTCATGATGAGTCGGAGATGACTCAACAGCACATAACAACAAATATATATGTATATATACTCAGAAGGAAGGTTGGGCAATCTACTTCCATAGTGATACTGCCTCGGAAACCCAAGGAGGGGTCGCTATAAGTTGGGTCCGAGTCAACTGCATATAACAACAAAAAAAATATGTTATGTGCCGTTGAGTCATCTCCAACTCATAGCGACCTTACATACAACAGAACAAAAACACTGCCCGGTCCTGTGCCAGCCTCACTATCCATACTATACCTGAGCCCATCGCTGCAGCTACCATGTCTGTCCATCTCATTGAAGGCCTTCCCCTCTTTCATTGACCCTCCACTTTACCAAGTATGACATCCTTCTCCAGAGAATGGTCCCTTCTGACAACATGACCAAAGTAGATGAGACTAAGTCTGGCCATTCTCGCTACCAAGTAGCATTCTGGTTGCACTTCCTCCAGGACAGATTTGTTAGTCCTTTTAGCAGTCTGTGGTACTTTCAGTATTCTTCACCAACACCACAGCTCAAAAGCATCAACCTTCTTCAGTCTTCCTTATTCATTGTCCAGCTCTCACATATATATAAGGCATTTAAAAATACCATGGCTTGGGTTAGGCGCATCTTAGTCTTCAAGGAGATATCTTTGCTCTTCAGCGCTTGAAAGAGGTCTTCTGCAGCATATTTTGCCTAATGCAACATCTTTTGATGTCTTGACTACTGCTTCCATTGATGTGGACTGCAGAACCAAGTAATATGAAGTCTTCGACAACTTCAATCTTTTCTCCATCTATTGTGATGCTGCTTATTGGTCCAGTTGTGAGGATTTTTGTTTTCTTTATACTGAGGTGTAAACCATACTGTAGACTGTAGTCTTTAATTTTCATCAGTAAGTGCTCTAAGTCATCCTCACTTTCAGCAAGCAAAATTGTGTCATCTGTGTATCGCAAGTTGTTAATAAGCCTTCTTCCAATCCTGATGCCACGTTCTTCTTCATATAGTCCAGTTTCTCAGATTATTTGCTCAGAATACAAGTTGAATAAATATGGTGAAAGGATACAACCCTGACTCACTCCCTTCCTGATTTTAAACCATGCAGCATCCCCTTGTTGTGTTAGAATGACAGCCTCCTGGTCTATGTACAGGTTCCTCATGAGTCCAATTAAGTGTCCTGAAATTCTCATTCTTCTCAAAGTTATTCATGATTTGTTATGATCCACACAATTAAATGCCTTTGCATAGTCAATAAAACACAAGTAAACATCTTTCTGGTATTCTTTGCTTTGAGCCAAGATCCATCTGACATCAGCTATGATATCCCTCATTCCACATCTCCTTCTGAATCCAGCTTGCAGTTTTGGAAGCTCTCTGTCAATATACTGCTGCAACTATTTTTTAATTATCTTCAGTAAGATTTCACTTGTGTATGATATCAATGATAATGTTTGATAATTTCTGTATATATAAAACCAAACTCACTGCTGTTGAGTCAATTCAATTCAAAGCAACCCTTCCTTGGGTTCCCAGGGTGTTATCTCTATGGAAGTAGATTGCCCAACCTTCTGTATATAGCAAAAAGAAAACCGAACTCACTATCATTGAGTCATTTCCAACTCGTAGCAACCCCCATTGAGTTTTGGAGGCTGTAAATCTTTAATAAGTAGATCGCCCCATCTTCCTTCCATGGAGCAGCTGGTGGGTTTGAACTGCTGACCTTCCAGTTAGCAGTCAAGTACCTTATCCACTATGCCACCAGAGCTACACACACACACACACAAACTCACATGAAAAAAAGGAAGGTACATGAATAGCTAAATCAATTAAAAAAAAAAAAAAAAAGTAAAGAGGGTCCACAGACTACTCATCTGTAAGTTTGACATAATGCTATGGCTTGCATGTCACTGTGAGGCTGGAAGGTATGCCACTGGTATTTCAAATACCAGCAGAGTCACCGTTGGTAGACAGTTTTCACCTGTCCAGAGCTTCTAGACTATGACAAACTGGGAAGGACAAGGTCATCCGCTTCTGGAAAAAATGGCCACAGAAAACTTTATGAATAGCAATACAACATTGTCTGATATAGTGCCAAAAGATGAGTCCCTCAGGTTGGAAACATTTCAAAACATGACTGCAGAACAGCTGCCTCCTCAAAGTACAGAGTCGACCTTAATGGCATAGGTGGAATAAAGCTTTTGGGACTTTACTTTGCTGACGAGGCATGATTCAAAATAGGAAGAAACAGTTGAAATATCCATTAATAATCAGAATGTGGAATGCATGAAGTATCTATGAATCTAGGAAAGTTGGAAGTTGTCAAAAATGAAATGGGTTGCATAAAGATCGATATTCTGAGCCTTAGTGAGTTGAAATGGACTGGTATCGGCCATTATAAATCAGACAATCATATGGTCTGCTATGCTGAGAATGACAAACTGAAGGGGAATGGTATTACATTCATCATCAAAAAGAACATTTCAGGATCTGTCCTAAAGTACAATGCTGTTGGTAGTAGGATAACATACTACAAAGAAGATAAGTCAATATGAGTATTTTTCAAATTTACACACCAACAACTAAATCAAAGATGAAGAAATTGAATTTTTTTTTTTTTTTTTTTGCCAACTTCTGCAGCAGGAAATTGACCAAACATGCAATCAAGATGTCTTGATGATTATGGGTGATTGGAATGTGAAAGTTGGAAATGAAGAAGAATCATCAGTATTTGGAAAACATGGCTTTGGTGATAGAAATGACTCCAGAGATCATATGATAGAATTTTGCAAGATCAATGTCTTATTCATTGCAAATACCTTTTGAACATCATAAACAGTGATTATAACATAGACCTCAGCAGATAGAATGAACGGGAATCAAATTGACTACATTTGTGGAAAGAGCCAATGCAGAAGCTCAATATCATCAGTCAAAACAAAGTTCAGGAGCTGACTGGTACAAACTGTCAACTGTTCATATGCAAGGTCAAGCTGAAGCTGAAGAAAATTAAAACAAGTCTACGAGAACCAAAATATTACCTATATTATATCCCACCTGAGTTTGTTGTTGTTGTTAGGTGCTGTCGAGTCATCTCTGACTCATAGAACCTCATGTACAACAGGTAGAAACACTGTCCAGTCCTGCACCAGACCCACAATCCCTGCTATGCCTAAGCCCATCATTGTTGCAGCCACTGTGTTAATCTATCTTGTTGCAGGTATTCCCCTTTTCTGTTGACCTTCCACTTTACCAAGCATAATATCCTTCTCCAGGGAATGGTCCCTTCTAATAATATGACCAAAGTAGGTGAGACGAAGTCTGGCCATTCTCACTTCCAAGGAGCATTCTGGCTGCACTTCTTCTAGGACAGACTTGTTAGTTCTCTGGCAGTCCATGGTACTTTCAGTATTCTTCACCAACACAACTACTCAAAAGCATCACCTCTTCTTTGGTCTTCCTTATTCATTGTCCAGCTCTCACATGCATATGAGGTCATTGAAAACACCATGGATTGGGTCAGGCACACCTTAATCTTCAAGGAGATATCTTTGTTCTTCATTACTTGAAAGAGGTCTTTTGCAGCAGATTTGCCCAATGCAGTATGTCATCTGATGTCTTGAATGCTGCTTTCATTGGTGTTGATTGTAGAACCAAGT
>NW_006921665.1:7421451-7422592 GCF_000298275.1 Orycteropus afer afer | reverse complement strand
TATATATATATAGGAGCTCTGGTGGTGTAGTGCCTAAGGCACTTGACTGCTAACCAGAAGGCTGGCGGCTCAAACCCACCAGCCACTCCTCGGAAGGAAGACTGGGGAATGTACCTCCGTAGAGATACTGCCTCGGAAACGCAAGGAGGGGTTGCTATGAGTCGGAACTGACTCGACGGCAGTGAGTATTTTATTTTTGCTTTGACAATTTCAATCTTTTTTCCATTTATCGTGATGCTGCTTATTGGTCCAGTTGTGAGGATTTTTGTTTTCTTTATATTGAGGTGTAATCCATACTGCAGACCGTAATCTTTAATCTTTATCAGTAAGTGCTTCAAGTCATCCTCACTTTTAGCAAGCAAAATTGTGTCATCTGCATATTGCACATTGTTAATGACTCTTCCTCTAATCATTCTTCTTCATATAGTTGAGCTTCTTAGATTTTTTGCTTAGCATACAGGTTAAATAAGTATGGTGAAAGGATACAACCCTAACACACCCCCTTCTTGATTTTAATCCATGCAATATCCCCTTGTTCTGTTCCAAGGAGAGCCTCCTTGTTATGTACAGGTTCCTCATGAGTACAATTAAGTGTTCTGGAATTCCCATTCTTCTCAATGTTATCTACATTTTTTAATTATCCACACAATCGAATGCTTTTGTATAGTCAATAAAACACAAGTAAACATCTTTCTGGTATTATTTGGTTTCAGCCAAGATCCATCTGACATCAGTAATGATATCCTTCATTCCCCATCCTCTTCTGAATCCAGTTGGCATTTCTGAAAGTTCTCTGTCATTATACTGCTGCAACTGTTTTTGAATTATCTTTAGCAATATTTTATTTGTGTGTGATATTAATGATATTGTTCAATAATTTCCACGTTCTGTGGGTCACCTTACTTTGGAAAGGGTACAAATATGGATCTCTTTCAGTCAGTGGGCCAGGTATCAGTCTTCCAAATCCCTTGGCATAGTGGAGTGAGTGCCTCCAGCACAGTATTCATTTGTTGAAACATCTCCATGGGTATTTTGTCATTCCAGGTGCCTTGCTTTTTGCCAATTCCTACAGTGCAGCTTTGATTTCCTCCCTCAATACCATTGATTCTTTTTGTTTGCTTGTTTTTCTTTTTTTTTTTTT
>NW_006921665.1:7404619-7405938 GCF_000298275.1 Orycteropus afer afer | reverse complement strand
AAAAACTACTTCAAGAAACCATAAGAGATCTACATAAATGGAAGAACATCCCATGCTCATGGATAGGAAGACTGAACATTGTGAAAATGTCACTTCTACCCAAAGCAATCTATACTTTCAATGCAATCCCAATCCAGATCCCATCAACATTTTTTAAGGATATGGAAAAATCAATCACTAACTTTATATGGAAAGGAAAGAGCCCCTGGATAAGCAAAGCACTATTGAAGAAGAAGTACAAAGTAGGAGGTCTCACACTACCGGCTCTCAAAACATACTACATAGCCACAGTAGTCAAAACTGCCGGGTATTGGAAACATGGGTATAAGAGTGGGTAGATGGGTGGACAGACTGAACTATTAGGTATGTCTATGAAGTGGGCAGTGTACCCAAGACCATGTATAGGGCTGGCAGACAATGGTCCTATAAGTATATTTGTATGATATGAATTCCCAGGTGTATAGTAGAGCTGACAAGGGACAAGGTTGTAGTCACTTCTTGGTCACAGTCAGCTACTATAAGGGACCAAGTAGTTAAACCTGTGGGCTCAGGACCATAGTCACAGGGGACATCAAGCTCAATTGGCATAACATACAACACAAAACATTGTTCCACCTCCTACTTTGATGAGTGGTGACTGGGATCTTAAAAGCTTGCAAGCAGCCATCTAGATGCAAAGATGGGTCTCTCTTCAACCAGAGCAAAGAAGAATGAAGAAAACCAAAGATTCATGGAAAGAATTAGTCCTAGCGACTGGTACACCACGCGATCTGCAGCCTATATGACAATGAGACCAGAAGAACTAGATGGTGTCCGGCTACCAATGTCAACCACTTGGAAGGGGGATATATAATAGGAGACCCTGGATACAGAGAAAGAACAATATGGAACAAAACTCAAAACCATTCAGGAAAAAAAATGGTGGGGACCAGGTTTGCTGGTCTGATAGAGCCTGGTCGAACCACTGAGACTATGGCCCCTAGCTGCCCTTCAGGTCTGGAATTGAACCTACACCTGTGGCGTCCAGCCAAGCAAAAGACAGGCATAAGAGTTGAACATTTACCTGAGATAAATACACTCCTTGGAGAGAACAATCATGGGAGAAAGAAAGGCTGTTTATGCACAGGGAGACAGCTCTGGGGGCAGGGGTGCATGGAGGGATGGACACAGGGAAGAGGTGACTGTCAGGAGGAAGTGGGATGGAAGCTGTTGCATTGTGGTGAATTGTGGTCAATGCCATGAGACAAAGTGTATGTGAACTGCTGTATGGAAAGTGAATTTGCTCTGTAAATTTTCCCCCAAATCACAATAAAAAAAAA
>NW_006921665.1:7393753-7404019 GCF_000298275.1 Orycteropus afer afer | reverse complement strand
TTGTTGTTGTTGTTGTTATGTGCCGTCGAGTCGGCCCCGACTCATAGCGAAAGATGCAAATCAAAACAACAATGAGATACCATCTTGGCCCAGCACAAGCTGCAGAGTTCAACAAGACAGAAAATAACAAATGCTGGCGAGGATGTGGAGAGATTGGGACTCTCATATACTGCTGATGGGAGTGTAAAATGGTATAACCACTGTGGAAAGTGATTTGTTCAAAAGTTGGAATTAGAAATACCATTTGACCCAGCCATTCCATTACTAGGTATATATCCTAATGAAGTGAGAACCAGGACAAGAACAGACATATGCATACCTATGTTCACTGCAGCACTATTTACAATAGCAAAAAGTTGGAAACAGCCTAGGTGTCCATCAGCTGAGGAATGGATAACCAAATTTTGGTACATACACACAATGGAATACTATGCAACCCTAAAGAATAATGTAGAATCTGCAAGCCACCACATGATGTGGATGAACTTGGAGGATATTATGCTGAGCGAAATAAGTCAATCACAGAAGGACTAATATTGTATTAGTCCATTATTTTAAAAGTCAAGGAGAGGTTTCTATATGGAAGGAAATTTTCTTTATTGATTACCAAGGGTGGGTGGGGAAGGGAGGGAACACTGTTAGATAGGTAGACTTAAGTATTGATTTGGGTGAAGAGAAGGGCAATGTACCAAATGTAAGTGATCAACATGGTGGCAATGAGGAAAAGGAAGACATAGAGAGGTACATGGGATGAACCCTTTTTCACATACCGTACTGTGTTGTCAGTGAAGGCAAACATGGGTATATGGGTGGACAGCTGGGTGGACAGGCTGAATTATTAGGTATGTCTATGTAGCGGGGAGTATACCCAAGGTTATGTCTCTCCTCATCCAGAGCAAAGAAGAATGAAGAAAACCAAAGATTCATGGAAACAATTAGTCCTTGTGACTGGTACACCATGCGATCTAAAGCCTATATGACTATGAGACCAGAAGAACTGGGTGGTGCCCATCTACCACTGTCAACCACTTGGAGGGGGATCTATGTAGGAGATCCTGGATAGAGAGGGAGAACAATGTGGAACAAAACTCAAAATCATTTGGAAGAAAAAAAAAGGAGGGGGACCAGGTTTGGTGGTCTGATAGAGCCTGGTGGAACCCTGAGACTACGGTCCCTAGCTGTCCTTCAGGCCTGGAATGGAACCCACACCTGTGGCTTCCAGCCAAACAGAAGACAGGCATATGAATTTAACACTTACCTGAGGTAGATACACTCCTTGGAGAGAACAATCATGGGAGAAAGAAGGGCTGTTTATGCACAGGAAGACAGTTCAGGGGGCAGGAGTACATGGAGGGATGGACATAGCTAAGTGGTAACTATTGGGATGAAGTGGGAGGGGAGCTGTTGCATTCAGGAAATTGTAGTCAATGTCATGAGACAACGTGTATGTGAACTGCTGTGTAGAAAGTGAATTTGCTCTGTAAACTTTCACCCAAATCACAATAAAAAAATAAAAAATAAAAAAGAGAAAAATAAAGAAGACGATGGAAGGAATACACAGTGTCACTGTACCAAAATGAATCAATCCTTGTTCAACCATTTCAAGAGGTAGGATATGATCAAGAGCCAAAGGTATTCAAGAAAGAAGCCCAATCTGCACTAAAGAAATTGGAGAAAAACAAGGCTTCAGGAATTGACAGAATCCCCACTGAGATGTTTCAAATAACAAATACCACACTGGAGGCACTCACTCATCTATGCCAAGAAATTTGGAAGATATTCACCTGGTCAACTGACTGGAAGATATCTATCTTTGTGCCCATTCCAAAGAAAGGTGATCCAACAGAATGTGGAAATTATGGAACATCATTAATATCACATGCGAGTAAAATTTTGCTGAAGATAATTGAAAAGCAGTTGCAGCAGTGTATTGGCAGGGAACTGCCAGAAATTCAAGCCAGATTCAGAAGAGGCTGTGAAATGAGGGATATCATTGCTCATGTTCCATGGATATTGATTGAAAAGAAAGAATGCCAGAAAGATGTTTACCTGTGCTTTATTGACTATACGAAGACTGCATGGGTCATAAAGATTGTGTGGATCATAGCAAATCATGGGTAACATTTCAAAGAATGGGAATTCCAGAATACTTGATTGTCCTTGTGAGGAACCTGTATATAGACCAAGAGGTGGTCCTTCAAACAGATCAAGGGGATACTGCATGGTATAAAATCAGGGTTATATCCTTTCACCATGCTTATTCAATCTGTATGCTGAACAAATAATCCAAGAAGCTAGATTACATCAAGAATATGGCATCAGGATTAGAAGAAGACTCTTTCTCAACCTGCAGTATGAAGATGACACAACCTTGCTTGCCGAAAGTGAAGAAAACATAAAACACTTACTGATGAAGATCAAAGACTATATAGCCTTCAGTACCAATTACACCTCAACATTAAAAAAAAAAAAAAAATCCTCACAACTGCACCGATTAGCAGCATCATGATAAATGGAGAAAAGATTGAAGTTGTCAAAGATCATTTTACTTGTATCCACAATCAACACTCATGGAAGCAGTAGTCAAGGAATCAGACATTGTATTATTGCACTGGGCAAATCTGCTGCAAAAGACCTTTTCAAAGTGTTAAATAGTGAAGACTTCACTTTGAAGACTAAGGTGCACCTAACCCAGGGAATGGTACGTAAGTGTAGAATGAACCCTGTGGTACTGGATTAGAGTTGGAGACATCAGTATGATCTCATGTTGAACTTAATATAAAGATGGATAGGTACGGAAAAAATTTTGTTGTTGATGTTAGTTGCCATAGAGTCAGCTGTCTCATGTGACCCCACGTACATGGAATAAAATGTTGCCCATTCCAGTGCCATCTTCACGATCATTGGAATGCTTGAACCCATTGTTGCAGCCACTGTATATCTGGAGTGCCTTCCAATCTCAGGGGCTCATCTTCCAACTGTATATTGGACAATAGTGTCATGAGCCATAGGGATTTTATTGGCTAATTTTTGGAAGTAGATTACTAAGCCTTTCTTTCTAGTCTGTCCCAGTCTGGAAGCTCTGTTGTCATCATGGGCTGTAAATCTTTATGGATGCCATCTGTCACATCTTTCTCCCATGGAGCAGCTGGTTGGATTAGAACTGCCAATCTTTCAGTTGGCAGCTTACGGTGGGGACTTATCCACTATGCCACCAAGGGCTCCATTCCAAAGATTAGAGTACACAAAAGGAAAAGTAGTAAGTTTATAATGGCGAAACCTGGCAAGCACTGCCTTAACCAAGCTATCAAAGTTAATATCACCAGTCATGTCATGTCTGTATCATGTACCCTTGATATTATATGACAAGAAGGACACCTCATCTCTGTGGTATCATTCCCCAAAACCCAAAATCCCAGCCTAATCATGAGAAGAACTTCAGACAAACCCAAATAGAGGGGCATTCTTAAAACAAAAACAAAACAAAAAAAAACTCACCTCTCTAAAACTGGCAAGGTCTTGGAAAACAAGGAATGATTGAGAAATTGTCATTAACTAGAGGAAACTGGAGAGACATGACAACTAACTGAATGCAATGTGCTATTGTGGCCTGGATCCTAGAACAGAAAGGGCATTAGGGGAAAAACTGGTAAAATACACATGAAGTCTGGAGCTTAATTACTAGTAATGTTCCAATCTTGGTTTCTTAGTTTCAACAAATATACCATATAGCCATTTAAGATGCTAACATGAGACGAAACTGGGTGAGGGATAGACAGGATCATTCTATACGTTTTTGAACTTCTTTGTAAATCTACAATTATTCAAAATAAAAAGACCTATGAGTATATAGCAAGGAGCTGTGGTGGTATAGTGGTTAACACATTTGGCTGCTAACAAAAACTTGGTGGTGTGAAATCACTAGTCACTCCTCAGGAGAAAGATGAGGCTACCTGCTTCCATAAATGTTTACAGCCTTGGAAACCCTATGGGGCACTTCTACTCTATCCTATAGGGTTATTATGAGTCAGAATTGACTCGATGGCATTTTTTTTTTTAGTGGATATATAAGAACTTCATACATGATAAAGATGGCACCAGGAATCAATGGGTAAAGATGGTGTGGCAGATGGCAAAGTAAAGCCAGAAATTCCTTCCAGCCTGGAATAGATGCTAAGGAACTCTGGTGGCATAGCGTCTAAGGCATTTCACTGCTAACCAGAAGGTTGGCTGTTCAAACCCAGCAGCCACTCCATGGAAGGAAGATTGGGCAATCTACTTCTGTAAAGATTTACCACCTTGGAAAGCAAAGGGGGTTGCTAAGAGTTGGAATCAACTCGATGATAGTGAGATTGGTTTGATTGTTTGATGGAATAGATACCTCTTTGCAGTATGACTTTGCAGTTTCTTCCATGATGAGGCAGGGGACAGTACAGATTTCACGTGTCCATCTTCAGGAGCATCTCCTTATTTAGGGATAACTTCTCCTCTCAGACTATTCCTGGCTTGCTAGTTTTAACTGCAACAATTTTGTGCGTTTGCACTATTTTCTTTAGTCTTTTACGATTTAGTTTCCTTCCTTCATTTCTTGTATGAACATTTTAATTACATCAACACTGTAATTTTGCTTTGTTACTACTGAAGTAACCTTTCATCATTGATCTCAAAGGTAATTACTTTTTCAGAGAATTCACCTTCTGAAGGTTTGGTCAGGACAAGCCACTCCTTTGCATGCAGGAAGACTAATAGAATGTCAGGCAGGTTGCCATGAGTGCTGAGAAGATGGGTAAAGTGGGAAGACATGACTGGGGTGGACAGGGAACAGTAGACATTTGAAAGAGGTAAAGAAGAGAGCCATGGCATTCCAGGTAGAAGCCATGGCTAATACAAAGGCATTAAGGTGGGACCATGATCAAAGTGATCAAAGAACAATGGAAAGATCAGTGTGTCTGGAATGAGGGGTCCCTGTGCTAATATGTTCAGTTGCTAACCGAAAGAGCGGACATATGAGTCCATTCAGTGGTACCTGGGAAGAAAGGCTTGGAGATCCACCCCAGCCATTGAAAACCCAAAGGAGCACAATTCTACTCTGACACACATAGCACCACCATGAGTGAGAGATAACACGACAGCGGGTGGTTACAGGTTTGGAATGGAGGGAGGTGAGAATGGTAAAAATAAGATTGACTTGAGAGTTGTCAGCCAAGGAACACTTGATGCAGCACCTTGTTGGACAAAGTACAGACTTTCTATTTTTTGAATTGTATGGATACACAGTTCCCAAACCAGGCACTAATGTATGTGCCCAGAGCTCCGCAAGAAACTCACAGGGTGCCAGGGAATATTTTCAAGAGTTGAGGGAAATAGAGATTCTTGACATCTGTTGGTCACTGTGCAAATCATTAACTAAAGGTAGTTTATCATTTCAACATGAGATTGTGCTACATTCCTTTTGATGATGTCATATCTTTGCAAAGCTGTGTTGCTGTGATAAAAACAAATACTAAGCAAAAATATGTGTATTCATTTTTCAAATGGCTATTTAACTGTTACAGCAAAAATGTTATTAAGCTTTATGGACCTATTAATAATAAAACAGGAGCTCTGGTGGTGTAGTGCCTAAGGCATTTAACCAGAAGGCTGGCTGTTCAAACCTACCAGCCACTCCTCAAAAAGAAGACTTGGCAATCTACTTCTGTAGTAATACTTTCTCAGAAACCCAAGGAGGGGTTGCTGTGAGTTGGATCTGACTCAATGGCAGTATGTGTGTGTGTGTATATATATATATTGCCTGTGAGAAATTACTAAGACACTAAACGCTCTGTGAACTGAGAAAGTTTGGGAACACTATACCCGTAATCAGAGCTCACTTTTGTTGATTCTAAATTTTCTTTAATAGATTTTGATGTGTGTGTGTGTATATATATATATATATAGTTGTTATGTGCCATGGAGTTGGCCCTGACTCATAGTGACCCCTCCTTGGGTTTCCAAGGTGGTATCACTACGGAAGTAGATTGCCTAGTCTTCCTTCCAAGGAGTGGCTGGTGGATTTGAACCACCAGCCTTCTGGTTAGCAGTCAAGTGCCTTACGCACTATGCTGCATATATGTATGTGTGTGTGTGTTTAATATTTATAGTTATTTTTGTTAATCTCCTACATCTAGTATATCACTTCAAAAGATATGCTCAGAAAATGCCTGCAACATAGAAAAACATGGAACACTTCACAAATTTGCATATCATCCTTGTGCAGGGGCCATACTAATCTCTGTATTGTTCCAATTTTAGTATATATGCTGCTGAAGTGAGTACAGATTTTGATACATTTTTAGTAGCTTTAAGCTTTCTCTTGAAAATGACCTTTTAATAAATTTTATATCTGAAATTTATGGGCCATGGTCAACATCCCTAAATTAAGATTTAAGATTACTACCTACAGAGGGAGCCATTGACAGTTCCAGTGGTGATCCAGCTTGGGTGTGCAGGAACTGCAGCCCTCTGAAGCTGCCTTCCCAGACCCCTGTGCAACTGCCTTGGGTCTCCCAGTCTCTGCCACCTTGCTGAAATTTTTCAGAGATTTTTCCTGCTGCTGACCAAAGGGAAACTGACTGGACGTATTCATAACTACCCCTCTTTTCTTCCCTCCCAAAACCCATTGCCATCTAGTTGATTCCGACTCAAAGTGACCCTATAGGACAGAGTAGAATTGTCCCATAGGGTTTCCAAGGCTGTAATCTTTACAGAAGCAGATTGTCACATCTTTCTCCTGAGGGGAGCTGGTGCTCTTCCATTAGTAGCTGAGCACTTAACCACTGTGCTACCAGGGCTCCCTTTTCTTCCCTCAAAAAAAAACCAAACTCACTGCCGTTGAGTCAGATCCAACTCATAGTGACACCTCATTGGGTTTCCGAGGCAGTATCTCTACTCTGAAGTGGATGATCCAATCTTCCTTCCGAAGAGTGGCTGGTGGATTTAAACTGCCAGCCTCCTGGTTAGCAGTCAAATGCCTTAGGCATTATGCCACTACAGGGTCAGACACCATGCCTTTGAGGACTGGAAGAGCTAAAGTCAGACTTGCTGACGTTTTAGAGAAAAGCCAGGTCCTAAGAACTCAGGAGGAGCTCTGGTAGCATAGTGGCGAAAGCACTTGACTGCTAACCAGAAGGCTGGCGGTTCAAATCCACCAGTCACTCCTCGGAAGGAAGGTTGGGCAATCCTACTTCCGTAGTGATACTGCCTTGGAAACCCAAGGAGGGGTCGCTATGAGTCGGGGCCGACTCGACGGCACATAACAACAACAACAACAACAAGAACTCAGGTATATTATAGAGGGCTAGGGACAGTGGTGCTGCTGGGTACAGGAGGAGGTATTCAGGGAATGATGTGGGAAGGGAAAGGAGGTATTCAGAGACTGGAATGGGGGAGAGTATCCCAGGCAGTTCACAAGGAAGAGAAAACAAAATTCTGGTGGAAAAACCTATCCAGTGGCCTTCCAGAGGGTCAGAATAACTGCTACTACAAGGAACAAGTTGGAAATTAATTAATTGAGTAGGCAAAGTATATTTGATCACAAAGACATTCCTTGGAGTTCAAATTAAAACCAAACACTGTCTCATGAACAAAAATAATACACCAAAGTCACAAAGTAAATATATTTATTACCGTGGGTACTCTTTAATTGAATTTCTACTCCAACTATCTCTTGTAGCTCTAAGCTGCACCACAATCCACAACATAAGTACAATGAGTGGCAGAGCTGGGATTTGAACCTTTATGCTCTGATCATAGAGCCCATACCGTTAACCACTATCCTACACCATGTCAACTCACAGGGACAAGCTTGTTTTTTGTTTTTTGTTTTTTTCCTAGAGCCACCAAATCAGCTTCTTTCCAACACACCAGACACCTTTCCTTCTATCAGTATTCCTTTCTTGAGACAGAGAGCTAGGGAGAAAGAACATCTGGCCCCAAAAAGGGGAGGGAAGAAAACAAGGGAGGGGTAAGAGAAGTGGTATCTAGAGACATACATTCTCTTCCTCTCAGGTGGGACCCTGCTGGTCTGGGTCCCTGCTGCATTTACTGAGGACAAGAGTGATGCCTTAAGGCTTAAGAGCAAGAACAAGGGCAGGATATGCCTTAAGGCAAGAGCCACTTTAAGGCTTCTGTCCCAACTCAGGCCACTGCAGCCTTGGAAGGGGGAAAGTGTCTGCTTCCTCCAGAATGGAATCCATGCTCTCCACCAGAAACTGAGTGTACCACTTTGAACACTTGGGAATTTTCACCCTGAAAACTCATGGATCAGAATTCAATCATTCAGGTGCTTCAAGGATTCCTAAAAGTTTATTTGTGCTGCACTCTTCTTTCACAAAGAGAAAAATACGAATAATAGAAAACAAACCATTAGTACATACAAGCAATAAGTGAAAAACAATATTTAAAAAAATGTTAACTAATCAGTTGCTGTAGAGTCCACTCCAACTCAGGGCAACCCCATGTGTGTCAGAGAGAGTGGTGCTCCTTAGGGTTTTTAATGGCTGATTTTTCAAAACTAGGTCATCAGGTCTTTTTTCCAAGGCATCTCTGGGTGTTCTCAAACCTCCCACCTTTCAGTTAGCAGCTGAGTGTGTTAACTATTTGCATTGGGGACTCTATGTTAAGGAATCAGTATAGATGTAGCCCAATCTTTTAAAATTCTACATCTGTTTAAAATAGATGAAGGGCTTTTAGAGCCAAAAAGGACTTTAAAGACCAATCTTTTCATTTGGCAGATGTGAAAAATGAGAGGGAGGGAGGTTAAATGCCTCTGTAGGTGCCTGTCTCACAGTGGCAGAACTGGGACTTGAACAGAAAGGAGTCTCCTAAGCTATTCGAAGACGGTTGTTCAAAATTCCTTTGACCAATGCATAGAGACAGAAAGTAGACTAGTGGTTACCAGGGGGCGGGAGAGGGAGGGATGGCAGTTATTGCTTAAGGGATACTGAGTTTCTGTTTGAGGTGATGAAAAAATTTTTGGAAATAAATAGTGGTGATAGTTGCACAGTTCCAACACCATTGGTGACACAAATAGTTTGCACTAGATTACTTACCTAAAGGTTGGTGCTTCAAATCCAGCCAGTGGCACCACAAAAGAAAGGCTTGGTGATCTGCTCCTATAAAGATTATAGCCAAGAAAAGCCTAGGGATCAGTTCTGCTCTGCAACACATGGGGTCTTCATGAGGCAAAATCAACTTGGCAGCTATAGGTTTCATGTACAATATTGGGAATATAACTAATGCCACAGTGAATATAATTAATGTACACTTAAAAATGGTGCAAATGGCAACTTTTATGCTACATATATTTTATCATTAAGAAAATTCCTCTGACCTTGAATGAGATGTAGGTACAGATATCAGTTCACGATAGCACACACATTTTTTAAGACCTCCTCTTGCAGGCTTTCTGGCCAAACATTACCCTCATACCCTCTCTAATGCTGTCCTTGCTGAGCAGGCCCTTTGCTATTGATGTGGCTCTTGGTGCCAGTTCTGTAAACAAACCATCATTTGTTGCATTCTAAAAATAAGCCTTTTAGTTCTGGACAACATTCGGCTCACTCTCCTGAACTGAAAAGTTGGTTATTTATGATGCTGATAAATGGTGGCTTATGTCTCCTTAGAATGGTTACAGTTGGCCTTCTTGGAAACAAAAGCCTTACCTTGATGGCAGAGGTGACAGGATATGTTCAGGGCTGAGAGTTCAAGTGTAAAACTCACAAACAGTTTCTAAAACAAGTTTGGGATGGATATGTACAGAGAGAAGAAGCCAGGATATCAAGGAAGGACAAGAGGGATGCAATTTACAGCTGAAAGAAAAGACGGGGATTACTTCAAAAAAAAGAAATATGCCCCGAGAATTGAAAACACAACTCAAACAGATGCCTGTACACCAGTGTTCATTGTAGCTCTACTCACAATAGCCAAAAGGAGGAAATAATCCACCTTAAAGAAGCCAGTCACAAAAGTCAACTTCCTGTATGATTCCATTTATATGAAATATCTATAATAGGCAGATTCATAGAGACAAAAAGTAGATTAGAAACAGCCAACATTATTCTCAATGGAGAGACTGAAACCATTCCTCTTGAGAACAGGAACCAGACAAGGATGCCTGCTATCACCACTGCTATTCAACATTGTACTGGAAGTCCTAGCCAGGGCCATAAGGCAAGAAAGGGAAATCAAAGGCATCCAAATTGGTAAGGAAGAAGTCAAACTATCCCT
>NW_006921665.1:7364046-7384439 GCF_000298275.1 Orycteropus afer afer | reverse complement strand
TGGAAAGTGAATTTTCTCTGAAAATCTTCACCCAAATCACAATTTGAAAAAAAAAGAAAAGTAGATTAGAGGTGGCCAGAAGTTTGGAGAATGGGGAGTTATTATTCAGTGGGTACAGAGTTTCTGCTTGAGGTAATGAAACAGTTTTGGAAATAGATGATGATGGTTTTACTACATTCTGAGCATAATCAGTGCCACTAAATTGTACACTTAGAAAAGAAATAAAACAAGCTCACTGCCTTCGAGTTGATTCCGACTCATAGCGACCCCTCCTTGGGTTTCTGAGGCAGTATCTCTATGGAAGTCGATTGCCCAACCTTCCTTCTGAGGAGTATATTGAAACTTGTAATATTTTTTAAAAAAAAAACAACAACCATATTTTCACTTTGTACTTATCAATAAATTAGGTAGCCAGTTCTGGTTAGTACCTATCTCTAAAGGTTGTTATGAATATTAATATTTTGGGAACATTTTATTACTTGTCCCATCCCTCACAGACTGGATTCACTTTGATTTCAACTACTGTCATGTTGCTGAATAACCCAGTGGTTATGACTGCTTTTTAAGGAGTTATGGTGGCATAGTGGGTAAGGCATTTGCCTGCTAACCAGAAAGTTGGTGGTTCAAATCCACCAGCTGCTCTGCAGGAGGAAGATGAAGCAATCTACTTCCATAAAGATTTAGAAACCCAATGGGGGTCACTATGAATCAGAATCAACTATGGCAATGGGTTTGTTTGTTTTTAGTTTATGACTGCTTTTTATTGTTCAAATTCTATCATAGGATAAAGAAATAGGAGAAATATCATTTCCACTGCCTTCGGGGAAAAGATGACCCCTCTTCTTGCCCCAGATTAATTTCATAAGCGTTCCCCTTCTTTGAAGCTGGCACTTCCTTCCCCACTTTTCTTTCTTCTGAGTTTCTATGTTGTTGTTGTTGTTATGTGCCGTTGAGTCGGCCCGACTCACAGCGACCCCTCCTTGGGTTTCCCAGGCGGTATCACTACAGAAGTAGGATTACCCAACCATAGGGTTGAATAAACATTTTTTTTTGAGTGCCTCCTAAGTGCTAGGCATTCTTACCTATCCCTCCAAGCTTCAGTTTCCCCAACCTAGAAAGAGTACACTAATACCTATCTATGTCAAGTGGTGTAGTAGCTAAGGCATTTGACTGCTAACCAGAAGGTTGGTTGTTCAAACCCACCAGCCACTCCAAGGAAGGAAGACTAGGCAACCTACTTCCAGTAAAGATTTACCGCCTTGGAAAGTCAAAGAGGGTCGGTGGGAATCAACTGGATGGCAGTGAGTGAGTGAGTGAGTGAATACCTATGTCAGAGATTATTGAAAAGTTTGAGTTCTTATTTTAATGTAAGTTTTTAAATAATTGTGCTTGGCAGACTACTCCCCCACAACAAATAAGTGATGTTTATCACTTGCCAACCCACCTCCAGATGGAGGAAGAAGGACAAGGACTCCCTTTTCTGCCCAGGCAGTCCTTGCTGGAGCACTCGGCGGGACCCAATGTCACCCACCCCTCTGGAATCCTTGCAGCCCTCTCCAGGAGGGTTTCACACGGAGCCAGCGAGTCCCAGTTTCCTTTCTTTAGGCCTTCTCGCCTTGCTCAGGGCGTCCGGAGCTTGCCGGCCGGTAAGGGCAGTCCGCCTGGTCCCGCCCTTGGGCCTCTTTACGTTTCCGCGTCGGGCCCGCCTAGAACTTGGCAGCTCCCCCGCGGTGTTCGAGAGCACTTTGTGCCTTGCGCTTGCCCGCCAGCGGGCTCAGCTCTCTTTCCTCCCGCCTGTGGTGCCCGGGCCGGGACTCCCCGTAGTGCTCCTGGTTTGGGTCGCTCCGCCCCGGGCACCCGCACTCGGCACGCAGCCGCAGAACCCCACGGACTTGCCCTGGATTCGCCGTAGAATAAGCCACACAGGTCGTTCCGCGCCCACGGACTAGGCGTTCAAACATTGGTCCGCGTGTAATAGAGAGGTTCAGAAAGTTGTTGTGGCCCATTTCAAAACAAAGCCCAATTATTAGCGCTCGGCAGCTGTTTACTCCCCACCCAGGTCAAATCCTCTGCGCGCTGCAGTCAACCAGTGCCAAAGGAAGCGCGGTCCTAGCTCAAAGAAACCGGCTCTGGAGCCATCTGTTCCGTCCTAGCTCCGTGAGCTTGGACAAAGCACCGGGACTCAGCCTTCTCTTCTGTGAAATGGGGATAACTGTGTGTGTCTCGCCTCCAGACTGAAGCACTTGAAAGCACGGAGTGGTCGCAGAGATGTCAGTGCTGGGGTCCAAAGGTGCGCTGGCGGCCTTCATACCCCCAGGACCCACCTTTCCGCGGCGTCCGCCCCTCCCTGGGCGCCCCAGCTGCACGCGCGGCGCTGGCTCCAAAGTGCGTCACGGGCACCGGCCGCGCTCCTTCAGCGGCCAGGGAGAGGCTGGCGCCAGGCCAGCGCGGGCCGGGCCGGGGGTGCAGGGCCGTCTCCGGGGCGGGGACCCAGGCGTGAAAGCCGCTCAGGTTGCGCTGCCCTCTGCGCGCTGTTGGGGGCGCTCTCCGCGGTGGGCGGCACGTCGGGGACCGGTCTCGCCAGCCGCGGGGCACGAAGGCTACGCTTTCTCTTCTGCCCCCCTTCGCTTCCTCCCGCGCCGTTACGGCGGAGATTTCTTCCTCGGGAAACTACGCGAATCCTTCCCGGGACTCCTCGCCCCGCCCCAGTTCTCCGCCCCCTACCCTTGACTGGGGTGCTCCAGCTGGCGGCGCCGGGGAGAGGCACCGGCAGCTGGGGCGAGGAGCCGGAGTGGGGCCACGGAGCTACTGGAGACAGACTCGCCCCGCCATGTGACGTTGCCCTCGGCTCAGCGATCCTCTAGCACCCCGCATCATGCTCCTGCGGGGACAAGAGCGCCGGTCTCTTGCGTCCCAGCCCCTTCAGCATCCCGGCCTCCGCAGGCAGGTAGAGCCCCCCGGACAGCTCCTGCGCCTCTTCTATTGTACTGTCCTGGTCTGCTCCAAAGAGATCGCAGCGCTCACGGACTTCTCCGGTAAGAGCCACCTCCCTACCCGTGCGCCCCGGGGTGGATTGCACGGCCGGGTTGGATTAAAGTTGGGACGCGCTCATAGACAGTTTTGTTGTTGTTGTTGTTTGTTTTCCTTGTGTGAGCCCTTGGCATGCAGATGGCTGCATCGGGGTGGCAGCAGGAGAGGTCCCCTAGAAGGGTAGGTGATATGTTTGGAGTTTCTCGCCTAGCTATTGACTTCGTCAATTTCCCAGCACCTCATCCGGGATCTGGCGGACGCTTGTCCGCTGGTGGCTCGGTGAGCTGAGCCTGCACCGCGCCCAGCGCTGTGAAAAGCACGTGCAGTGGTCCAAGGAGTCGCACTTGATTGCGCTGTGACCAGCGTTCTTGGTGGCCATGTAAGGAGAGTGCCCAAGGGACTCAAAGTACGCGCCGGCAGTCTGGGAGGGATGCTGGTGGGGACCGGGGTCTGGTAGAGATGCAGTGAGAGAGGAGAAGCTTACAGAAGAGAGACCATGACGTTACTGCCAAAGGGTACCAACCTTTCCTCTCCAGTACCAGTCTCCTATAACAAAAAAATAATGGGGCTTTTCTTTTGGGGATTCAGGCCAAGGCTCCAGCTGTCTCAGGTAGTTATAGTGTTGCAAGTGTAGCGATACGAAGTGAAAGAAGTTTCTGGGTTGATGATGGCTGGAGAGCAGCATTCTTTCAGTGTTGTGACTGCTTGGGGTCACAGAAGTCCTTACAATTGATTGTAACAGACCTGGGTCTCCCTCTGGAGAGGCTGGAGGCCTTCACCTTTCCCCAGCCCAACCCAGGCCAGCCTCAGAAGTAGCTTTCAACCCCAAGTTCCCTTCCCCCAGGGACCTTCTGCCAAGTCCAGACTTTGCCTAGTCCCATAGGGCTCTGAAGCGCAGGGCCTTTTACAGTATAATCATGGTAAAAGAGTTGCTTCTTAGCCCTGTTTGTACAGTAGACTAGTACATGGCAGAAAACACTGACAAACCAGAAGCTAAGTTGAGCTTCTAGTTTACTTACAGAGAATGTCATTGTTAGCTGAGAGCCCTTAGGTCAGAGGTCTTTTGCTTTGAATATTTAATACCAAGGCAGTTTTCCCACATGGCAAAGGAAGCCAAGATATGCCTATTTGGCAAGCAAATTGAAGCCTTTAAAATCAAGCACCATGAGGTCAGAACGTTGTGATAAATGTGCTAGGAAAATGCACTGAGTTTTTCAAGTGCTATTGACTTTCTATTTTAATAGAATTTTCATGACTGCAAGAAAAGTTTGGTATTTGCTGATTTGAGCTTTGGAGAGCAATGCTGAACTCAGTCACTTTCTTGCCCTGAATATTGAAAGAGTTGAAACCTGACAAACCCTTTTTGGTGACATCATTCCATGAACAAATATTGCTTTAAGTCAATTGAGGTGCAACCATTAGTTTGTTCTCACAGATTATAGACACTTAGAGTTTGTTTCTTTAGTGAAGCAGCTGTCATACTTGTAGCATCCTACAGGTTATCACACAAGTTTGTGGCAACTGTTACAAATGGGACTGGAGCTTGTCAGAAACAAGACAAACAAAACAAAAACAATCCATTGCTGTGGGTCGTTTCTAATTCATGGCAACCCCATGTGTATCAGAGTAGAACTGTGCTCCACAGGGTGTTCAATGGCTGTGATCTTTTGGAAATAGATTGCTAGATCTTACTTCCAATGCGCCTCTGGGTGGATTGAAACTGCTAATCTTTCCGTTGGTAGCCAAGCGAGCACTTAACAATTTGCTCCACTCAGGGATTCCTGGAGCTATCAAAAACCAAAAACCCACTGCCATCAAGTGGATTCCAACACATAGCGACCCTATAGGACAGAGTAGAACTGTCCTGTGGGATTTCCAAGGCTATAAATCTTTACAGAAGCAGACCGCTTCATCTTTCTCTTGCAGAGTGGCTGGTAGGTTCAAATCACTGACCTTTTGGTTGGCAGCCGAATGTCTAACCACTGCACCACCAGAGGAGCTACCAGCCAGGCTATATATCCTGAGGGAAATGGATGCTTTGATGCACGTTCTTTGAAATAACACAAATGATAACAGGAATTCCTTCTGCTTTCTGTGGAGAAATAAATCTCAGGGTTTAAAACTCCTTAAGCCAGCAGTAGGTGGTGATATTGCCAGGTTGATCAACAACCAGACCCCATTTTTCCTCCAAGCAATGTGGCTCTCTGGAGACCTGCAGACTAGGGAGCTGATCCTAGTCTTTTAAAAGTGTCCTTTTAAAGAGAAGTAATGTCCTCCCAAACCACAGACATACTCAAGTTTAAACTTCAACTTTGTGTGGAAGTGGGAAAACATCAGAAAAGTCTCAGGGAGGAAAGATGTATCTCCCAAAGGTGACTACTTTGACTTGAAACTTAATGAACTTTTAGGGACCTCTAGCCATGTGAACTGCAGCATACAAGAAGAGTCTTAAGCTCCAAAGATGAAACCACCTGAGTGTTCGGTTGAATGTTTAATTGAAGCGATGGATCCTGGTCAGTAACTCCAAACTGCCTACAGCCTCAAAACCCACTGCCTGCCTTCCTGGGATAGCCAGTCCTGTTTGTTTTTATGAGCTTGGAAGAGTATACAGAAACTAGAAATCCATAGAGGAACAGTAGACTTATCTCCTTATCCCCACACCTCTGCTGAGCCTTACAGCAATATCCCTGGTTGGAGATCTGTGTTTCTAAACAAGGGAAATATGAAAAACTGAAACCTCGGGGGGATTGAAGGGAACTTAGAACCCCTTTGCCCTGTGAACAGGGGATTCAGTGAGGCTGGGATGTCCACCCACCTGAAAGAAAATGCCAGAATGTCAAGGGTCCCAGCTAGCAGTGCAGAATTTTGAAAAGTGATTTAGTCTGAAGAAGTTCTCTTCTTTGTAACTCTTCCTTGGGCCTTTTACTAAAGCTGTCAGCTGGTGTCATTTTCCTGGGTCATTGATTTTTTTCCCTGGGGATTCCAGCATTGGACCTCCCACTTAATAAGCCAGAGGCTGCATGGTGGCTTCCTCCTCCCTCTACATGCTCGTGACTTGTGCTAATCACCTCCAAGCCTGCTGGGAAACAGGCGTTCAAAACACCCCCTTCTCTCCCATGGCTGGAGTTGTTGAGGTACTGCCAGGGGCCACTGGGAGGCTATCATTACTGCATTAAAAACGCATCCCAGGGATGGCAAGAGCAATTCATGCAAAATTAGTGTCTCTGATCCTTAATCCCATGCTCAATGTGCTTGGCTTTCTTCCATTTTCTTCCTTGAGATGGAGTTCTGCTGACTACATTCCCAAGCTGAGGATTTGGCCCAGGAGGTCCAAATGTATCATTGATTTTTTTTTTTTTTAAAGAATAATGTTATCCCATCATTCTCTTTGTTTAGAGAACAAGGCAGGGCATTGGAACTGGGCGTAATAGCTGAGAAGAAGGAGGGGTACCCTTTTGAGTTCCCTCCATCAAAAGCAAAGGATCTCCTACACTTCCCTCTCCCTTAAAGAGTGACTTTTTGCTGTGTCTCTCAGACTTAGTTTGTGATAGTTCCTCAGTTTGTGCTCACTTTTTTTGTTTTATTCTATTCTTTTCTTCTGAGAGCATATAGTCTCCTCATTCCTTACTTTCTGTACTGTTCTTTTTTTTTTTTTTTCTTTTCTTCGTTCTCAAAGAAATTCAAAGTGATTGATGACATGACAAGGGAGGGAAGGAAAGGGCGGGAAATCCTCCTGGTTCCCACTTGAATTCCTAGAGACCTCCTGACTTTTGATACAGTAGTTGTTGTTAGGTGCCCTTGAGTTGGCTCCAACTTACAATGACCCTCTGTACAACAGAAACATTTCTCAGTCCTGTGCCGTCCTCACAATCCTTGCTATGCTTGAGCCTGTTGTTGCAACCACTGTCTCAATCCATCTCATGGAGGATCTTCCTCTTTTTCATTGACACTCTACTTCACCAAGCATCATGTCCTTCTCCAGGGACTGGTCCCTCTTGATAATATCTCTAAAGTATGTGAGGCAAAGTCTCCCTATCCTTGCTTCTAAGGAACATTCTAGCTGTACCTCTTCCAAGAAAGATTTGTTCATTCTTCTGGCTATCCATGGTATATTCAATATTCTTTACCAACACCATAATTCAAAGGCATCAATTCTTCTTTAGACTTCCTTATTCATTGTCCAGCTCTCACATGCATATGACGCAGTTGAAAATATTATGGCTTGGGTCAAGTGTACCTTTGTCCTCAAAGTGACGACTTTGCTTTTTAACCCTTTAAAGAGTTCCCCCCCCCCAGCAGATTTGCCCATTGCAATATGTCATCTGATTTCTTGACTGCTGTTTGCATGGATGGTGATTGAGTATCCAAGTAAAATTAATTCCTTAACAACTTCAGTCTTTTTTCCATTTTTCATGGTGTTGCTTATTGGTCTTGTCCAGTTGTGAGAACTTTTGTTATCTCTATGTTAATATGTGGGAGCTCTGGTGGTGTAGTGCCTAAGGCATTTATTTGACTGCTAACCAGAAGGCTGGCAGTTCAAACCCACCAGCCACTCGTCAGAAGGAAGGTTAGGCAATCTACTTCAATAGTGATACTGCCTCGGAAACCCAAGGAGGGGTTGCTATGAGTTGAAATTGACTCCACAGTGAGTTTGGTTTTTTTGGTATGTTAATATGTAATCCATGTTAAAAGCTTTGATCTTCATCAGTAAGTGCTTTAAGTCCTCTTTGCTTTCAGCCAGCAAAGTTGTGTCATCTGCGTATCACAGGTTATTAATGAGTCTTCCTCTAACCTGATGCTGAATTCTTCTTCATTTAATCTAGCTTCTTGGACCATTTGCTCAGCATTCAGATTGAATAAGTATGGTGAAAGGATACAACCATGACACACATCTTCCCTGATTTAAAACCATGCAATATTTCTTTGTTCTGTTTGAACAACTGTCTCTTGGTCTATGTACAGGTTCCACATAAGCACAATTAGGTGTTCTGGAATTCCTGTTCATCACAATGTTTTACACAATTTGTAACAATCCACAAAGTTGAATGCCTTTGCATAGTCAATAAAACACATATGAACATCTTTCTGTCACTCTCTGCTTTCATTAAGATCTTTCTGACATCAGCAGTGGTGTACCTCATTCCATGCTTGAGTTTTTGGCAGTTTGCTGTTAATATACTGCTGCAACCAGTTTTGAATTAACTTCACCAAATTTTACTTGTATGTGATATTAATGATAAAAACCAAAACCAAACCAAACTCACTCCTGTCGAGTTGGATCTGACTCATAGGTTTCCAAGGCAGTATTACTATGAAGTAGATTGCCCAACCTTCCTTCTGAGGAGTGGCTGGTGGGTTTGAACCACCAGTCTTCTGGTTAACAGTTAAGTGCCTTAGCCATCGAGTTCCTGATATTAAATTGTTCGATAATTTCTGTATTCTGTTTGATCACCTGTCTTTGGAATGGACACAAATATGCATCTCCTCCAGGTGATTGTTGATGCCAATAGAAGCAGCAGTCAGGACATCAGACGATGTATAGCACTGGGCAAGTTGGCTTCAAGGGACCTCTTTCAAGTGCTGAGGAGCAAAGATGTCTCCTTGAGGACGAAGGTCCGCCTGACACAAGCCATGATATTTTCAATCGCCTCATATACATGTGAGAGCTGGACAATGAATAAGGAAGACCGAAGAAGAATTGATGCTTTTCAGATGTGGTGCTGGTGAAGAATGCTGAAAGTACAATGGACTGTTAAAAGAACTAACAAATCTGTCCTGGAGGAAGTGCAGCTGTAATGCTCCTTGGAAGTGAGAATGGCCAGACTTTGTCTCACCTACTTTGGTCATGTTGTCAGAAGGGACCATTCCCTGGAGAAGGATGTCATGCTTGGTAAGATGGAGGTTGATGAAAGAGGGGAGGGCCTTCAACGAGATGGATTGACACAGTGGCTGTGGTGATGGGGTCAAGTATAGCAAGGATTGCGGAGCTCGCGTGGGACCAGGTGGTATTTTATTCTGCTGTGCATGGGTCGCTATGAGTCGGAGATGACTCTATGGCACCTAACAACAACCAGTTGGTTGGCCAGGTAGATGTCTTCCAAATTTCTTGGTGTAGACAAATGAACACCTTCAGTGTTCCATCTGTTTGATGAAAACATCTCAATTCCTAGAGTCTTTTTTTTTTTTTTTTTTAATCCTGTGCCAATGCCTTTCAGTGCAGCTTGGACTTCTTTCAGTACCATTGGCTCTTAATCATATGTTACCTCCTGAAATGGCTGAACATCAACCAGTTCTTTTTGAAACAGTGACTCTGCATATTCCTTCCATCTTCTTTTGATGTTTCCTGCATTGTTCAATAGTGCATCATTTGAATCCTTCAATAGTAAATCTTGAAGCTTCAATTTTTTCTTCAGTTCTTTCAACTTGAGAAAAGCTGACTGTGTTCTTCCCTTTTGGTTTTCTAATTCCAGGTCTTTGCACATTTCATTATAGTACTTTACTTTATCTTCTCAAGCTGCCCTTTTAAATCTTCTGTTCTGAGCTTTCAGTTCATTATTTCTTCCATTCACTTTAGCTATCCTCCATTCAAGAGCAAGTTTCAGAATCTCTTCTGACATCCATTATGGTCTTCTTTTCCTTTCCTGTCTTTTTAATGACCTTTTGCTTTCTTCATGTATCATGTCCTTGATGTCGTCCAACAACTCATCTGGTCTTTGGTCATTAGTGAAATCTATTCTTGATATGGTCTCTAAATTAAGGTAGTATATACTCAAAGTCATACTTTCACTTTCATGGACTTGTTTTAATTTTCTTTGGTTTCCACTCAAACTTGCATATGAGCAATTGATAGTCTATTCTGCAGTCAACCCCTGGCCTTGTTCTGACTGGTAATATTGAACTTCTCCATCATCCTTTTCCACAGATTTAATTGCTTTGATTCTTCTGTATTCCATCTGGCAAAGTCCACGGGTATAGTCACCGTATATATTGTTGAAAAAAGGTATTTGCAATGACTAAATTGTTGGTCTTGCAGAATTCTGTTATAAGATCTCTGGCATCATTTCTATCACCAAGGCCATATTTTCAAACTATTGATCTTTCTTGTTTCCAACTTTTGCATTGCAATCATTAGTAATTATCAGTGCATCTTGATTGCATGTTTGATCACTTTTAGACTGCAGAAGTTGGTAAAAATCTTCAGTTTCATCATATTTGGTATTAATGGTTGATGTATAAATTTGAGTAAGAGTGGCATTAACTGGTCTTCCTTGTAAGCATATGGATATTATCCTATCATGGACAGTGCTGTACTTCAGGATAGATCCTGAAATGTTCTTTTTGATAATGAATCTGACATCATTCCCCTTCCGTTTCTCATTCCCAGCTTACTGGACCATATGATTGCCCAATTCAAAATGGCCAATACCAGTTCTTTTCAGCTCACTTATGCCTAGGATATTGATCTTTATTCATTCCATTTCATTTTTGACAACTTATAATTTTTCTAGATTCACACTTTGTACACTGCATGTTTTGATTATTAATGAGTGTTTGCAGCTGTTTCTTCTCATTTTGAGTTGTGCCACACCAGCATATGAAGATCCTGAAAGCTTTACTCCATCCCTGGCATTAAGATTAACTCTCCTTTGAGGAGGCAGCATTTCCCCATTCATATTTTATCAGACAATGTTCTGCTGGTATTCATAAGATTTAGCATAGTGCCTAAGGCACTTGACTGCTAACCAGAAGGCTGGCTGTTCAAACCCACCAGCCACTCCTTGGAAGGAAGGTTGGGCAATCTACTTCCATAGTGATACTGCCTCAGAAACCCAAGGAGGGGTTGCCATGAGCAGGGTCTGACTCGAGGGCACATAACAACAACAACAACAACAATAATAACAATTTTTTTAGAAGTAGAATACCAGGTCCTTTCTTCTAGTCTGTTTTAGTGTGGTAGCTCTACTGAAACCTGTCCTCTATGGGTGACTATGCTGGTATTTGAAATATTGGTGGCATAGCTTCCAGCATCACAGCAGCATACAAACTGACAGACAAGTGGTGGGACACAGTAGTACTTACCATATATTTGTACCTTCATTTTACCTTACAGCATATAGTGATGGATGTGGGAAAGCAGCAGGGAAAGGAAATGAAAACAAGGACTACAGGGCAGCCTTCAAGGCCTTCGTTGTTCTGAGAGGTCCCCAGACTTCAAAGAGATTTCCCTGTGTGACAGAAGGGGTTCCTTGGGCTGACAGTTCACTCCCAGCCATTGGTAACCCAAGCAAGCAATAAATGGCATTGTTACCATATCATTTGCAAAATAAACCCACCAAACAAAAAAAACCACACCAGTCGCAATGAGTCAACTCATGATGACCTCAATTGTGTCACAGTAGAACTGTGCTCCATACAGTTTTCAATAGCTGATTTTTGCAAGTACATTGCCAGGCTGAAAGGCACCTCTGGGGGCAACCTTTCAGTTAGCAGTGAATGTGTTAATTGCACCACTCAGAAACTCCAAACCCACCCAAACCACAAAACCAATTGTTGTCAAATAGATTCCGACTCACGGGGACCTCATGCACTTTCAATAGCTAATTTTTGTAAGTAGATTGCCTTTCTTCTGAGGACCCTCTGAGTGGGTTCAAACCATCAACCTTTCAGTTAATACTGAGCACCTATGCAATTGCACCACCCAGGGACTCCTCCACCATGTCCCATATTCATTGGCTGAGGATTTTAGAATGTGGAAATACAGTGATTCAATTGTTCTTGGGAACAACAGTGTGAGAACTAGGTCCTGATGGAGGGGACACAGTTGTCCATTTGGGAGGGATTGAACCATCCCATTCTCCTCAGGCAAGCAGTGAATCTCAGCCCTAGTTGTACATTGCAATCACTTGAAGAATTTTTTAAAAAATATATAGAAGTGTAGGTTGCACCCAGGGATGCTACTTTAATTGGTCCAGGAAGGAAACTCAAAAATAAAACCAAACTCACTGGCATTGAATTGATCCCGACTCATAGTGATCCCTCCTTGGGTTTCCTAGGTGGTATCTGTAGGGAAGTAGATCACCCAATCGTCCTCCTGAGGAGTGTCTATTGGGTTTGAACTTCCAGCCTTCTGGTTAGCAGTCAAATGCCTTAGGCACTACGCTGCTAGAGCACCTTGAAACTCCCCAGGTGATTCTAAATTTGCAGCTAGCATTGAACTTCTGCTCTGGTGCTCAGAGGGGAAGGGTACTACCTACCAGTACATCATTTCACCCAGGTGCACACAGGCATGATGACCAGGTGACCCCTCTCTTACTTACCTAGTGCTGTTGTAACAGAAATACCACAAATGGGTGATTTTAAAGAATGGCAATTTATTTTCCTACAGTTCAGGAAGGAGCTCTGGTGGTTAAGTGCCTAAGGCATTGGACTGCTAACCAGAAGGCTAGCAGTTCAAACTCACCAGCCACTCCTCGGGAGGAAGGTTGGGCAATCTACTTCCATAGTGATACTGCCTTGGAAACCCAAGGAGGGGTCGCTATGAGTCGGATCCGACTCAATGGCATATAACAACAACAACAGTGGCTAGGATTCCAACATATTTTTGGAGGACACAATTCAATCCTTAACACTCCCTTTCTCCCTACTCCAAGGCTTATGGCCAGAGAGACCAGGACTGTATTTTCCCAGCTAGAAAATCATTACTCCCTTCCCAAACACACACACACATCTTTGTATTTTATTATGTCTTAGTCACATCATCCTTTTATTCAAGGGTTGTCTTCACATTCAAAAATTTTACGGAGTGAAAAGCCAGCTCGTAACCAAAGACAAACAAACTGCGAGTCTGAAGGAGTTGTCCAGCTGCCACAGAAGAAAAGAGACGAAGAACAAGTGTCTGAATGCACTCATCTGTTTCCATGGAAAGTACCTACATTTTACGCTGGCTCTTTCTGTAGCAGAGAAGAGGAATCTCATCAAGCAAGTGATCCTGTTATTGATGGCTTTGGTCTCCTGGCCCTTTATTGGAAAGGGCAGCCTAGCAGCAGTTTTAGGGTAGGAACAGAAAGGAAGGGAGTGTAAATTAATGGAGCACAGTGTTATCTGCTTTCATCCTCATAGCAACCCTACAAAGTATTAGTAACATTACAGATGAGAAGACAGTCTCAGAGAGGTTAACTAACTTGCTCAAGACCTCCCAGCAAAGAAATGAGTTTTTAACATCAGGGTGGGGGATTCAGCTTCCACTGTTGTTGAGTGGGGAGAAAGGTAGAAAACAAAGTGTCACCTTTTGATTAGCTTTTCTAGATGGTTCCTGGAGTGACCACCAATGTCTTGATTGCCCACTGAGTAGAAGGACCTTTACCCATTTTTTCCTTCAGCATCTTCCATCACCATCAAACCAAAGTGGGTGCGTGCACAGGGTGACACAGGAGAAAAATATTAGAACTTCTGTTTCTTTCTGATCTTGAAAGGGAGTTAAGTTTTACTTCTAATTAATGTACATATTGACACTAGAACAGTATGTAATTTATAAATAAATGTACATATATGAGAGGTATGTTCTTGAATTTTTTTAATGATGGAATTCTTGGTTTTAAAAATTTGGAGGTCATTAAGGTCCCTCTCTGGCACAGATGATCTGTGCTCAGCTAGTAACCCAAAGGTTGGCAGTACCAACCAGTACCGCAGAAGGACCTGGTCTGGTGATTGGCTTCCGTAAAGATCACAGCCAACTAGACTGCATAGCCAGTGGAGTCTCTCCAAATGAACCCATTGAAAAAAAAATGCTTCAAAAATAAAAAATTTGGAGATCATTGATATTTGCAGTCAATTATGTCAGTGTGGTATTGTCATTGTTAGTTACCATCAACTTAACTCTGACTCATGTCCAACAAATTGAAATGTTGCCCAGTCCTGTGCCACCTTTTTTCTTTAAATAAATAAACCTTTTTATTGTGATTTGAGTGGAAGTTTACGGAGCAAATTAGTTTTCCATTAAAAAATTCATACATTTTGTTTTGTGACATAGATTGCAATCCCCACAACGTAATAAATATCACTCTTCCCACTTATTCCCTGTGTTTTGTATTTCCACTTGTCCTACTCTCCTATCTCTTCCTGCCTTCTGAGTTTTACCCCTGGGCAAAGACCACTCTTGTTCTCATATGGCCCATCATTAAGAAGTGCATATCCCTCTAGTGTTATTGTTCACCTTGGAGGCCTTGGCTTAAAGTTCAGACACTGAGGTGAGTTCAGTTCCAGGCTTGAAGGGTGACTAAGCCACAGTCTAGGGGGTCCCACCAATCTCTATCAGACCAGTAGGTCTGGTCTTTTTCTTTAAAGTTTTGTTCCACGTTTTTCTTACACTCTATCCAGGACTTTCTGTATGACCTCTTTTAGAGTGGTCAGTAGTGGTAGCTGGGCACCATCAAGTTCTGGACTTAGGGTTGATGAGGCTGAGGTTCCTGTGGTCCCCTAGTCTTTTGAACTATTTCTTTCTATGTGCCTTTGATTTTCTTCTCTCTTCCTTACTTCAGACAGAGAGAGACCAATAGCTGTGCTTTAGATGGCTGCTTGCTAGCTTTTAAGACCCTGGTCATTATGCACCACAGTAGGATGTAGAACATTGTCTTTGTAAACTATATCATCCAACTGAGTTAGCTGTCCCCTGAGACTGGGGTCCTAAGCCTGCAAACCCAGTGATTTATTACTTCAAGGTGGTAGGTTATGGCTAAAAAGTTTTTTTAACGTTGCCCTCTGATTTACTATATGCACGGATATATTTATATCACATATAAATAAATATGTAGAAATATTCTCTGCCAAACCTATATATGGCCTATAATCCCATTCACCTACCCATACGTTCCCAGCTTGCCTGTGTATCCATCCTGTGCCACTTTCATAATCATTGGCATACCTGAGTCCATTTTTGTGACCACTGTGTATTTTTAGTGCCTTCTAACCTGGTGGGCATGTCTTCCAGCACTATATTGGACAGTATTCTGTTATAATCCATAGGGTTTTCATTGGCTAATTTTTAGAAATAGATTCCAGGCCTTTCTTCCTAGTCTGTTTCCATCTAGAAACTTCACTAAAACCCGTCCATTATGGATGAGCCTGCGAGCTGTGGTAGTGTAGTGCTGAAGGCACTTGACTGCTAACCAAAAGGCTGGTGGTTCAAACCCTCCAGCCACTTCTCGGAAGGAAGATGGGGCAATCTACTTCTGGAGTGATACTGCCTCGGAAACCCAAGGAGGGGTTGCTATGACTTGGGTCAGACTCGAGGGCACATAACAACAACATGGGTGAGCCTGCTGACATTTAAAATACCAGTGGCATAGCCTCCAGCCTCACAGCAACACACAAGCCACCACAATAAAGCAAACTGACAGATGGGTGGTGGCATGTTAGCTTAAAAAACAAAAACAAATCTATTAATGCCAAATTCATTCTGACTCAATAGTGACCCTACAGAACAGAGTAAAACTAGCCCATAGGGTTTCCAAGGCTGTAAATCTTTGCAAACAGTGCCACATCTTTCTCTCATCGAGCTACTGGAGGGTTCAAATTGCTGGCTTTTCAATATTAGCTTAGTACTTCAAAACAGGGCTTCTAACCAGTTCATTCCAGTTTGACCCTGTGCCGAGAATTTGCATTTCCACCTCAGATGTTACTGAATCATAATCTACATTTTCACAGGATCCCCAGGTGAGTCTTGCCTATCCCTAGGTGAGTCTTATGTATGTATAAGAATCACCTGGGATCTTGTTGAAATGTAGATTGTGATTCAATATATCTTTGGTGGAAATGCAAATTCTCAGCAGGAGATTGAACTGGAATGAACAGTTTGAAGCCCTGCCTTAAAAATTCTTGAAAAAACACCACTTTAGGAATAACATGCGGGGAGGGGGGGGGGACGGACACACTTGTTCCTCATGTTACCTATACCCACTTCCTGCCTTGCACACTAACCATTCTCTCCCCCACCCCAAACTCCACAACTGTTAGTAAAACTTACAGGCTGGATTCGAACCCAGAATCTATCTGGTTTAGCCATTTGAACTGAGCAATGGACCTAGAGGAAAGGGGAAGGGGACTGTGAAACTTGGGTGATACTCTGTCCATATTTAATGAGGTTGGTGTTTTTGCATCTTCCTTTTAGGAGCTCTGGTGGCGTAGTGCCTAAGTCATTTTGACTGCTAACCAGAAGGCTGGTAGTTTAAACCCACTAGCCACTCCTGGGAGGGAAGATTGAGCAATCTACTTCCATAGAGATATACTTTGGAAACCCAAGGAGGGGTTGCTATGAGTCAAGTTGACTCAACGGCAGTGAGTTTGTTTTTTGGTTTTGGTAAAGAAATAAAGCAAACCAAACTCACCGAGTTGATTCTGACTCATAGTTACCCCTGTTGGGTTTCCAAGGTGGTAAATTTTTATGGAAGTAGATTGCCCGGTCTTCCTTCCACAGAGTGGCTATTGAGTTTGAACCACCAACCTTCTGGTTAGCAGTCAAATGCCTTAGGCACTGTACCACCAGAGCGCCTCCCTTAATATAAATGCTAGACTCACCAAGATTTTATTATTGGAAGGAAAATCTAAGTTGTGAAAAGTGGTAGACCAGTTTGTTCTGAGTTTCCACATCCCCTTTGGGGTTATTTCACTCTTTTTACCACTGCCACCCCTAAGCCGGGGTGTGTGTCTGTCTCCAGTGAAAGCTGTGGACCAAGCACAGGCAGTAAATTCTTTCTTAGCTCCCTTCAGCACAAGTAAGAGGAGCTGATGAGTTGAAAAAATACTGTTAATTTATCAAACACATAGCATAGACACTATTATAGGTACTTCGTGTATATAAATTATTTAGTCCTCACAACCATATCATGAGGATACTACTATCATAAATTGAAAAATTTGTGGCAAAGAGAGGTTGTTTTGGTCCTCTAGTGCAGCTCTCAGGTAGTGTAGTGCCTAAGGCATTTGACTGCTAACCAGAAGGCTGGTGGTTCAAACCCACCAGCCACTCCTCGCAAGGAAGGTTGGGCAATCTACTTCCATAGTGATACTGCCTCAGAAACTCAAGAAGGAGTCGCTGTGAATCGGGTCCGACTCGACGGCACATAACAACAACAACAGTGCAGCTCTAAAGAAAATACCACAAGCAGATGGCTTTAACAAACGGAGTTTTTCTCTTACAGTTTAGGAGGCTAGACGTCTGAGTTTAAAGTGCCAGCTCCAGGGGTTGGGTGAAGGCCCCTTGACCTTGGGCTTTGTTTCTCCCTCTTGCCCCCTGGTGACTGGTCACTAGTCGACAGGCTGGATCCACACATGCCAAAAAAGGCTCAGAGATATGTCTCAAAGCTGCTTCTTTTATACTGGAAGGAGACCACATCCCTAAGGCTGCTCATAGCAGATTCCGCCCTGGAGTTAATTACCAGCCTCATCATGGGGAATCACTACCTCCAGCTCCCCAGCCATTCAAAACCAGACCCAGCCAAGTAGACACATAACCTTAACTACCACAGAGTTTAAGTAATTCTTTGGGATTTGAACCCAGGAAGCTTTTCTAATACTAATGAAAGTATTAGAAATTATTAGTATTAGAAAGTATTTGTATTGTTAAAAGAAAACAAATGAATGAGAAGTAGTTTAAAGCAATGATACTTCTGTAGTGTTTATCTCTTAATCAAACAGAGTCACATCTCTCCCAGAACTTGCAAGTATTGTTCATTCCATATCCTGTCTAAAGATAGACCTGCTCAGTCCCAAAGAACTGATTACAGAATAGAATCTGTAATCTGTTTCAGGAACTATGATGGAACTGATGTTCTGAAAATATTTCCCCAACAAACAAAACACCTAGAACTTCTGGATAAAATAGACCACACACCCTTTAATGTGTAAATGAGTGCCTAAGTATGAGGATAAAACCAGGGAAAGAAAACAAAGAAGGAGCAAAGAACTAAAGAAGTTAGCTGGTAATTCTCTATGGCTACACTGCAACCTTATGATAGTCTTGATAACCAGAATTTAACAATTGCATAAGGCCAGGAGACAAGGCACTAGACCAATGTAAGGTTAGGAGTTAGAACTAAGACCTCTAATAAGAGCAGGACCTTGATGGGTTAAACCTTCATAAAAAGGTGGATGAGAAACACATCAGCCAGCCTGCAAAGAAAGATGACAAGGAAACCTTGTCTCAGCCTGGATTCAGGGTTAGAGGAAAAAAAAGAAAAACTTCCCTTGCGAATATGTAGCCACAGATTTGTCCTATCAAGAATCCGAGTTTTGAATTTACATTACTTCACTGAGAAACTCAAGCTGAGAAACTAACATAAAGTTGTCCCAGGGTTAGTAGTACTCCAGGGTACCTGGAAAAAAACAAACATATAAACATTCCTACTTGGAAATAGCATCCCACTGATTATGAACATAGAATCCAAAAGCACATTATATGAGCAATAAAAAACTCACTGTCATTGAGTTGCATCTGACTCATAATGACCCCTCCTTGGGTTTCCAAGGTGGCCCAATCTTCCTTCTGAGGAGTGGCTGGTTAGCCTTCTGGTTCGCAGTCAAATACCTTAGGCACTATGCCGCCAGAGCTCCCATGTGAGCAATAGTCAGCATTAAAAACCAACAATAGACTTCAAATAATGGAATGATCCATTAGAGTGATAAAATAACTATGTTTAAAATACTTAAAAGAGGGAATATAAAACAAGGAAGGAGCAAAAGACTATCAAGAAAGAGCAGGCATATTTGAAAAAGAGCTAAATATATCTATTTAACATGAAACATATTCATCGAAATCAAAAGTTTATAATCTAAGAGTGGATACATAGACACATAGCTGAACATGTGTGTGAAAGAGAATAGCACTATATCCACAAATACATATAGGTTTAATAGAGGATATTTTTTCATATATATTTACGTATGTTGCAAATATATCCAGGAATATACATAGAGCATACAGGGGGCAAAGTTGTGAAAACTTCTTAGCCACAACCAAAAACCTTGAGGGAGTGACTTGCTGGGCCTGAGGACTCAGGACCATAGTCTCAGAGGACATCAGGGTCAATTGGCATAACATAGTCCACAAAGTAAATGTTTTACATCCTACTTTGGTAAGTAATGACTGGAGTTTTACAAGCTTGGAAGTGGCCATCTAAGGTACAACTATTGGTTTCTCTGTGTCCAGAGCAAAGAAGAGTGAAGAAAGTCAAAGACATATGGAAACAATTAATTCAAAGGACTAATAGACCCCAGGAAACTTAGCCTCCATGACCCTGAGACCAGAAGAACTAGATAGTGCCTGGCTTCTACTACCAACTGGATCACATTAGAAGGTCTTGGATAGAGTGGGAGAAAAATGAGGAACAAACCTCAAAATTATAAAAATTAGAATAGGCTTACTGGTCAGATAGAGACTGATGGAACCCCCAAGACTATGACTATTGGCCATCCTTTGGACCTGGAGTTGAACTCACTCCAGTAGCTGAAGTCAAACGGTAGGTCTACAAGGTAAAAAATAACTCTAGGAAGGGTGATACTCTTTAGAACAATCAACCATTTGAGATCAAAAGAGCAGCATGTGTCCAAGAACAAAGTTCAGAAGGCAGAGGTGTTAGGAGAGAAAGAGGAATGGAAACAAGAAACAGAGAGAATGTGGTGGGAGTGATGTTACATTGAGCAAATTGCAATCAATGACATACAACAAAATGTATGTGAATTGTTGAATGAAAAACTGATTTTCTTTGTAAACTTTCAACCAAATCACAATAAAGAGTTATTTTTTTTAAAAGAAAGAAATGAAAAGCTTAGTGGATAGGTTAAAGAGAAGATTTGGGAATTGGAAAATAAAACTGGATTATTCAGCATGAAGCAAAAAAGATTAAATGATGAAAAAGTATGAAAGAAAGTTTATAGGACATGGAGGATGGAATGAAGGTTCAATACACACTTAGACAGTGTTCCAGAAGCAGAGAATAGGGAAAATAAGAGGAGCAGCATTCAAAGAATGTTAAATTAATTTTTAAGAATTATGAAAGATTCAGCAGCAACCATCCCAAGAAAGACAGATGAATATGTGTATATATATATATACCTAGATGCATCATATTGAAACTATTAAATACTAAAAACCATTCAATAGTCTTAAAGAACAATTATTGTTGTTAGGTGCTTTTGAGTTGGCTCCAACTCATAGCTACCCTATGAAACACTGCCTGATCTTGTGCCATCCTCACAATCTTTTTTTTTTTTTTTTATTGGGATTTGGGTGAAGATTTACAGAGTAAATTCACTTTTCATACAGCAGTTCACATATACTTTGTCTCATGTCATTGACCAAAATTTACAAT
>NW_006921665.1:7358432-7361326 GCF_000298275.1 Orycteropus afer afer | reverse complement strand
TTCCTTACCAATATGGATGCCTTTGTTTTCCCTTTCTTGCCTTATGGCCCTGGCTAGGACTTCCAGTACATTGTTGAATAGAAGTGGTGATAGCGGACATCCTCCAACTTATAGCTACCCTATGAAACACTGCCTGATCTTGTGCCATCCTCACAATCATTTTAAAAAGCAGTTAAAGAGAAGAAAAAAAGTTATCTGTGAAGTCTTTGCAATAAGAGTGAGAGCCAGAAGACAATGACATAATACTTTCCAGGTTTTGAGAAAAAAAGTAACTCTCAGTCTAGAACTACATACCCAGCTAAACTATCTTCAAGAATGAGTGTGAAATAAAGATAAATTTACCAGTAATAAATCTTACTGAAATGACTATTAAAAAATGTACTTCATGAGGAAGGACACTGGACCTAGAAGCAAGGCCAGAGATAAACATAAAAGAAATGGCAAGTTAAGAAATGGTGCAACTTCAAACACACTTTGCCCACATTCCTTGCTTACTATCTCTGTCTTTCTACATACAGAGTATCACCTTACTCCTTGCTCTGAAGAATATACTCTCCAAGAAATCTTGTCCTTTTGTCAGCTAAAACCAAGAAAGACTTTTATTTACCCACTTGAGCTCTTCCATTGACTTATGCCTTTCAGCCTAAGGTACTAAAGACACCTGCCAGGTATCTATAAGTTCCAAGGTGACTACACAGAGGAAGTTCTGTAAGAAAGAACAAAAACATTCTGAAGTCCAGATGCTATATTAGATATGATACAGGGCACCTCCAAAATGCCAGTTCTGTCAGAAGCTTCATTTTCAGTGAACTTACAGACACATAGATAATAAAGGAATTTGAGGGATAGACAATAGATTTGGCAGCTTGCTTTCTCCAGGAATGGTAACCAAATCACAAACCTTGAAACCTAAGCTTGCTTGTGTCCCACAGACCTACCAGCTGACTTTGCATCTGTAGATGTTGCACTTCCATATCGACATTTCTGATCCTTATGTTCTCTCTGACTCTTTTATCATTGCTTACTCAGGCCCTTGACATTGACTTTCTCCTGCGTTAATAAATTTGAGAACCCATGTTTGGGGCTCATTTTGACCTGAGAGCCAGGTTTTCTACACACAGAGAGTTGTTGTTGTTGTTGTTGTTGTTATGTGCCATCGAGTCAGACCAATTCATAGCAACCCCTCCTTGGGTTTCTGAGGCAGTATTAATTACTACAGAAGTAGATTACCCCATCTTCCTTCCGAGGAGTGACTGGTGGGTTTGAACCACCAGTCTTCTGTGCCTTAGGCACTATGCTACCAGAGCTCCTACAAAGAGAATTAGGCAACATTAAAATTCAAAACTCAGCCCACGGAGTCTAAAATGTATGTTTGTGAACTGTCTGATTTCCTGTCTGCCTCAGATGTCCACTGAATACAAATCACTTCATTTGGGGTTGGAGGAACAGGGAGGAAGAAACTTAAGAATGATCTCCAAAACAAATCTTTAATTCGGATGAGTATAATAGAGTGTAATCCCGTTTCAAGTCTGTCAGCATTCCTTTGATGATTACAAATGAGTCCCTTTCCCCCTGCAATGTAGGGGAATAATCTGGATAAAATAACCTTTTTTGTCTGAAAGGGCCCGTGCGATGCATACTTGTGACAGCTTTCAGAGTCGTGTTTCAGACCCTAAGAAGAGCATGCTATGTGACCAAGTCCACTCTTTTCCCCCCCATGACTTAGAAGATTTTTCATTCTTTTCATGTCCCGTGGCTCCTGAAGTTCTCAGGCTTAGAAATCATAAATCATTGCACTGTACTCAGGAACAAGAGCCTCGGGTCACCCAGCCTCTTTTCTCTCTACCTGTTCTACATGAAACAGGTGGAAAGACAAATGCACGATCTTATCTAAAAGGCCAATTTGTACAGCTTTTGAGGAATACACTTTAAGGAAGGCACACCATTTTGCAGTCTCTTTTCCATTAAAAAAACGTACACTAAACCCAATTATCAGGAGGTACCGATCTCTGGAAAAGGATCTCATGCTTGGTGAAGTAGAGGGTCAGCAAAAAAGAGGAAACGCTGCCACAAGATGGAGTGACACACTGGCTGCAACAATGGGCTCAAGCATAGCAATGATTGTGAGGATGGCACAGGATGAGGCAGTGTTTCTTTCTGTTGTACGTAGGGTTGCTATGAGTTGGAACCAACTCTGCAACACCTAAGGACAAGGAACCCAAGCTCAGGCATTCACACCTCTTTCTATCAATTTGGTTGTGAAATTAAGGGACAATTATTTTTAAATACTACCCTCTATTGAGGTCGCTATGAGTCAGGGCTGACTTGACAGCACATAACAACAACAACAACATTCTCTGAGGCCAGAACTACTAAACACTCCTTCCAAAGCCAACACCACCAAAAGCTGTGTGGACAAGTCAGACAGGATGTGAAGATTCAGCTCCATTCACTACCTCAGAAGGAATAGTATCCTGAATAGCAGTGCTGCAGGTCCTGTTTCCTGTGAGCAGTTGGTCACAGCAGGCAGTGGGGAATTGAACAGATCATGTCCTTTTGCCTGTTCTGCCACTTTACCCCTTGAGGTTCAAGTGTAGAAGTTTCTAAGAGTTTCTGTTTTGCTTTGGACACCTGTCTTCTAGCACTTTTTTTTTTTTTTTAATATCTTGAGATTATTTTAAAATAGGGTTAATGTGCTCAGTTGCTAACCAAAAGGTTGGAAGTTTGAGTCTACCCAGAGGTGCCTTGGAAGAAAGGCCTGGCTATCTACTTCCAAAAAATCAGCCATTGAAAACCCTGTGGATTCCTCAACATAATAAAAGGCATTTATGCAAAACCAACAGCCAATATTACCCTCAATGGAGAGAGACTGAAACCATTCCTCTTGAGAACAG
>NW_006921665.1:7351954-7355587 GCF_000298275.1 Orycteropus afer afer | reverse complement strand
AGCTGTTAACATAAGGTTGACAGTTCAAACCCTCCAGCTAATCCATGGAGAAAGATGTGGCAGTCTGCTTTTGTAAAGATTTACAGCCTTGGAAACCCCAAGGAGCAGCTCTACTCTGTCCTTTAAGGTCCCTGGAAGTTAGAATGGACTCAATGACAGTGGGCTTGGTGGGTTTAACACTATAAATTTTAGCTATGATTATGAATGTGTTCCTTTTCCCTTTGAGAGAAAGGTCTACCCTCATCTCAGACTTCTTTGTTTCTCTGTGGCTGTTCAAGACAGATTACTTGAGGTTGTCAATTTCCATCAACACTGTTGTATGGTACTTTCAGTAGATGACTATTTTTGTCTGATGAAAATGTGTCTTGTTCTATGATTAGATTTAAAGGCAGTGATGATTCAGTTGTAGAATTCTCACCTTCCAATGGGAGACCTGAGTTTGATTTCTGGACAATGCATCTTCTATACAGCCACTACCCATCTGTCAGTGGAGGCTTGTGTGTTGCTATTATGCTGAACAGGTTTCAGCAGAGCTTCCATACAAAGACAGACTAGGAAGAAAGACCTGCTGGTCTACTTCTGAATATCAGCCCATGAAAACCCTATGGATCACACCAGTCCAATCCACAAGTGATTGTGGGGATAACAAGGGATGGGGCAGCTTTTTGTTCCTTTGTGCATGGGGTAGCCATGACCGGGGGTTGACTTGACCACAGCTAACAACAATGTTTAGATTAAATCAGTGGTTCTCAACTGAGAAGCAGGATTTTGTCCCCTACCTACCACACAAGGATATTTGGCAATGTCTGGAGGCATTTTTTATTTGTCACAGCTAGGGAGGAGGGCCCTATTTGAGGAGGGTGCTATTAGCATCTAGTGAGCAGAGGCTAGGGATGTTGCTAAATATCCTGCAATGCACAGGACAGCCCTCTCAAGAAAGAACTATCCATCCCCGTGTCAGGGCAGAGGGATGCAGAGCTAACCAGCAGGCTTGTTTCATTTGCTGTCCTTCTGGAACATGAAGAAGGGACAAAACCTGAGGCTGGACTGCCTAGAGACAGCTCTATGGCTCTTGTCTCAGGCCCACCTTGTCTTGTGCAGTGTGTTGAGCCTGATGAAATGAAAATCCCACTACAGTTCTTTAAAACTGACAAAACGAAAATCCCACCACAGTTGTGCTTCTGCTCACTCTCTAGCCCATTGTGTTTATATTCGGGCTTTTTGTTTGTTTTTCTTCCCCTTACGAAACCTGCCTATGTCTTTGGACCTTTTTGCCCTCCTCATTACAAATTGGGAATCTTTGCCATCATTAACTCTAAACTAGACTATCACTCTGGAGAAGTGTTTAGACTTGAAGTTGGTTGCTCACTCCCAGTGCAATGATGCTTTTGCAAGATATCTGAATTATTTCACAACCTCAGTGTAATAATTGTGTGGGTGGGCAATGTGATCTGAATTTTAAAAAGCAAGAGAGTGAAAATCACAAGACTGTGTTGCAAGCTGCTTTGTTATAAAAATTTTTTTTTTTGTGGTAAAATACATATAAAATGTGCCATTTTAGTATTGTTGAGTGTATAATTTGGCGGCATTAATTACACTCACCAATTTGGTGCTACATCCTCCACTACCCATTTCCAATCTTCAACTGTGAATCCTGGGACTGTGCCATTGTAGTTGTCGGCCTTGGGTTTGTCAGCCTCAGCAGCCAACAGCTGCTTGAGTTAAGAGAAGCCTCTAGCTTCAGTGGGCCAGGAGCAAGAGGCAGAGCTGAAATCCAAGGTTGAGGGGCACTTTGACCTAGGACAAGAGCTGGCACTTTGAACTAAGACTTCTAGCCTCTTAAACTGTAAGAGAATAAATCCCTGTTTGTTCAAGCCACCCATTGTGGTTTTTCTCTTAGAGCAGCACTAGAGGACCAAAATGCTTGACTATCCTAGATATCTCATATGATTAAGATCATACAATATTTGTCATTTTGCATCTGACTTCTTTCACTCAGCATGTTTTTGAGGTTCATTTATATGTCGTAGCATGCATCAGGACTTCATTTCTCTTTATGACTGAGTAATATTCCATTGTATGAATATACCATGCTTTGTTTACCCATTCATCTGTTAGAAAACACTTGGTTTGTTTCGACTGTTTGGTTATTGTGAACAGTGCTTCAGTTAACATTGACATACATGTATCTATTTGAGTCCCTGCTTTCAAGTCTTTTGGGTATATACCTGCGACCTGGTGTCTCCTACTGCCTCATCCTACTTCCTATTTTCCTGCCCTTGTTCCTCCTACACCCTCTCCCTACCTTCCACGCTTGCCCACTTTTGCATAACCACATAGAGACATATCCTGGCATATATAGACTCACATCTTAGGGCATATTTGAAGCTTTTGTTTTTGTGGGGCTGAGCCCCTTTGCAGAACCAGTTTCAGTAGGAGGATGGATAATCAAACCAATCTCTTTGCAGTGATAACCCCCACTGCTGCTCAGAGGCCGTGAGATCTCAGAACAGGCCCCAGCTTTCAGAGCGTGCCTTCCTCCATCACCCATCTTTCAGACAGAGCACTGCTCTAATTAAAATATTTCTTTCCTTCTGCAAAACACAGAGAAAATACGGTATTGTTTCCAAAAGAGCAAGCTGGGGCACCAGCAGCAATGGGTGTGCAGTATTTGTACAGTTTTGTGAGTCAGTACATCTGAATTTCCAAGTATTTTAAGAGCTTTGTCCAAAAAAAAAGGTCTATTGTGTGCCTTTTGGCACTGAAGAAAATAGCAGGCCTGTCAGAACTCTGTTTCAGATTTAATTTTAAAGTGGGTGATGGAAGAAGGCTGTCCAAAAGGAGAATGGGAAGGCTTTGCTTATTTTCTTATGCCTGCTCATGCTGGTGTGATAGGATTCAGTTTCAGAATCTGTTCATGTTAAGAACTGAAGCATCAGAGTCAACTCCTGGCTCCATCTGAACTGTGAATAGATCATAAGTATCTGAGTCAGGGGAGGGTCGGTCCTTAGGTAATGTAAATAGTTTGCACTTGACTGCTAACTGGAAGTTTGGCAGTTCATATTCACCCAGTCATGCTGCAGAAGAAAGGCCCAGTAATGTTTCTATACAGACCCCTCCTTGGGTTTCCGAGGCAGTATCACTACGGAAGTAGATTGCTCAACCTTCCAAGGAGTGCCTGGCGGGTTTGAACCGCCAGCCTTCTGGTTAGCAGTCAGATGCCTTAGGCACTACACTACCAGAGCTCCTATAAAGATTACAGTCAAGAAAATTCTATGGAGCAGTTTTTTCTGCCATACTGGTTTTCCATGAGTCAGAATCTACTTGATGACATTGGGTTGTTTTTTTTGGTTTTAGAGCTAGAAAATTGCTTGTAGTATTGCCAAACATCATTTTACATTATGGAAGGGACTTTCTCCCCAAACTCCTGTCTTAGTTTTCTGTTGTTGTTAGATGCCATTGACTCAGTTGTGACTCATAGTGGCCTTGTTGTTTTTGTTGTTATGTGCCATGGAGTCAGACCCAACTCATAGAAACCCCTCCTTGGGTTTCCAAGGCAGTATCACTACAGAAGTAGATTGTCCCATCTTCCTTCTGAGGAGTGGCTGGTGGGTTTGAACCACCAGCCTTCTG
>NW_006921665.1:7319907-7351405 GCF_000298275.1 Orycteropus afer afer | reverse complement strand
TTTTTTTTTTTTTTTTTAACATTTCAAGGAGGTTTTTGCAGGAGATTTTCCCAAAGCAATGTGTCATTTGATTTCTTGACTGCTGCTTTCATGGGAATCGATTATGAATGCTTGTAAAATGAAATCCTTGACAACTTCAGTGTTTTCTCAGATTATTACGATGTTGCTTATTGGTCCAGTTGTGAGGATTTCTGTTTTCTTTATGTTGAAGTGTAACCCATACTGAAGGCTCCAGCCTTTGATCTGTGCATCATGTCTTCCTAGCTTTCCACAAGCAAGGTTATGTCATCTGCATATCACAGGTTGTGAATGACTCTTCCTTCAATCCTGATGCCATGTTCTTCATATGGTCCATCTTGTTGGATTATTTGCTCACTTTACAGATTGAATAAATATGATGAAAGGATGCAACCATGACACACACCTTTTTTATTTTAAACCACCCAGTATTCCGTTCTGTTCAAATGACTGGCTCTTGGTCTATATATGGGTTCCTCATGAACACAATTAAGTGTTCTGGAATTCCCATTCTTCCCAATGTTATCTATAATTTGTGGTGATCCACACAGTTGAATGCCTTTGTATAGTCAATAAAACACAAATAAACATCTTTTTGGCATTCTTTACTTTCATCCAAGACCCATCTGACATCAGCAGTGATATTCCTCATTCCATATCCTCTTCTGAACCCTGCTTGAATTTCAGCAGTTCCCTGTTGATGTAGTGCTGCAAACGTTTTTTAATTATCTTTAGCAAAAGTAAAAATACTCTGCTGGTATTTGCATATCCAGCTGGATATTTGACACACAAGCCACCACAGTGCAACAAACTGACAGACGAATGGTGGTCTTGGTTATCTAGTGCTGCTATAACTGAAATGCCACAACTGGATGACTTTACCAAACAGAAATTTATTTTCTCACAATTAGGAAGCTGTAAGTCCAAATTCAGAGTGCTGTTCTAGAGGAAGGCTTTATTTCTCTGTCAGCTTTGGAGAAAGATCCTTGTCTCTTAAGCTTCTTCTGCCTCCTGATCTTTAGAGATCATGTGTCTTAGCATCTGTTTTACCCAATCTCTCTTCTGCTCACTTGTTTAATCTCTTTTATATTTCAAAAGAGATTGACTGAAGATATACTCTGTGCTAATCCATGCCTCATTAACATAACAAAGACACCCCATTCCCAAGTGGAATTCTAGCCACATTTACAACATTTACTTTGAAGTGAGGAGCTTTGGTGGCTCAGTGCCTAAGACATTTGACTGCTAACCAGATGGTTGGTGGTTCAAACCCACCAGCTGCTCTTTAGTTGCTGTAAGTCAGAATTGACTCAATGTCAGTGAGATTTGGTTTATTTTGAGGGGACATAATTCAAGGCAGGAAGGTGAGAAAAGCCAGGGCCAAGGGCAGCAGGATCCAGGTAAGAGGAGGGCAGAAAGGTTTCGAACAGCTAAGGGAGACGAACTTATCTGTCAATTTGTCATACTGTGGTGGCTTGTGTGTTGCTGTGAGGCTGGAGGCTGTACTAGTGTTTCAAACACCAGCAGGGTTGCAAAAGGTGCACAGGTTTCAACACAGCTTACAGACTCAGAAGGAAGAAGCCATCCATTTCTCAAAGAATTGGCCAAGGAAAACCTTATGAATAGCAGAGAAACACTGTCTGATACTTTACTGGACAACTCTATGAATAACCCTGAAACACTGTCCAATATAGTGCAGGAAGACCAGCCCCTTAGATTGGAAGGCACTCAAAATATATGACTGGGAAAAGAGCTGCCTCATCAGAGTAGAACCAGCCTTAATGATATGGATAAAATAAAGCTTTAGGGACCTCCATTTGCTGACATGGCATGACTCAAACTGAGGAGAAACAGCTGCAAACATCCATTAATAATCAGAACATGGAATGTACTAAGTATGAATTTAGGAAAATTGGAATATGTAAAAAATGAAATGGAACACATAAAGATGGATATCCTAGGCATTAGTGAGCTGAAATGGACCAGTTTTGGCCATTTTGAATCAGACAACCATATGATCTACAATGCTGGGAGTGACAAATTGAAGAGGAATGGCATGGTATTCATCATCACAAAGGATGCTTCAAGATATATCCTGAAGTACAATGCTTTCAGTTGATAGTATAATATCCATATGCCTACAGGAAGACCAGTTAATACTATGATTATTCAAATTTACACACCAACTACCAAAACCAAAGATAAGGAAATTGAAGATTTTTATCAACTTCTGCACTCTGAAATTGACCAAACATGCAGTCAGGATGTGTTAATTATCACTGATGACTGGAATGCAAAAGTTGGAAACAAAGAAGAATCACCAGTAGTTGGAAAATTTGGTCTTGGTGATAGAAATAATACTGGAGATCGCATGATAGAATTTTGCAAGACAAACAACTTATTCATTGCAAATACCTTTTTTCAACAACACAAACGGTGGCTATACATGTGGAGTTTGCCAGACAGAGTGCACAGGAATCAGGTTGACTATATCTGTGTTAAGAGGCTATGGAAAACCTCAATATCTTCAGCCAAAGCAAGGCCAGAGCTGACTGTGAAACAGACTATCAACTACTCATGTGCAAGTTCAAGTTGAAGCTGAAAACAATTAAAAGAAATCCACGAGAGCCAAAATATGACCTTCAATATATCCCTCCTGAATTTAGAGACCATCTAAAGAATAGATTTGATGCACTGAACACCGATGACTGAAAACCAGAGGAATTGTGGGATAACATCAAGAACATCATCCATGAAGAAAGCAAAAGGTCATTAAAGAGACAGGAAAAGAAGAAAAGACCAAAATGGATATCAGAAGAGACTCTGAAACTTACCCTTAAATGGAGAGTAGCTAAAGGAAATGGAAGAAATGACAAGATAAAAGAGCAGAACAGAAGATTTCAAAGAATGGCTTGAAAAGACAAAGTCAGTTATTATAATGAAATGTGCAAAGACCTGGAGCTGGAAAACCAAAAAGGAAGAACATGCTCAGCATTTCTCAAGCTGAAAGAACTGAAGAAAAAAATTAAGCCTCAAGTTGCAATATTGAAAGTTTCTGTGGGCAAAATATTGAATGATGCAGGAAACATAAAAGAAGATGGAAGGAATGCACTATACCAAAAAGAATTGGTTGATGTGCATCCATATCAGGAGGTGGCATATGATCAAGAACCAATGGTATTGAAGGAAGAAGTTTAAGCTACATGGAAGGAAGTGGTGAAAAACAAGGCTCCAGGAATTGATGGACTACCCATTGAGATGCTTAACAAACGGATGCCACACTGGAGGCACTAACTCAGTTATCCCAGGAGATTTGGAAGACAGCTACCTGGCCAACTGACTGGAAGAGATCCATATTTGTACCCATTCCAAAGAAAGGTGATCCCACAGAACATGGAAATTATCAAACAGTATCATTAATATTGCATGCAAATAAAATCTTACTTAATTAAAAATGATTGCAGCAGTATATTGACAGAGAACTTCCAGAAATGCAAGCTGGATTCAGAAGAGGACGGAGAATGTGGAATTTCATTGCTGATGTTGGATGGGTCTTGGCTCAAAGCAAAGAATACCAGAAAGATGTTTACTTATGTTTTATTGACTATGTAAAAGCATTCGATTGTGTGGATCATAACAAATTACGGGTAACATTGAGAAGAATGGGAATTCCAGAACACTTGATTGTACTCATAAGGAACCTGTACATAGACCAGGAGGCTGTCGTTTGAACAGAACAAGGGGACACTGCATGGTTTAAAATAAAGAAGGAGTGCATCAGGGTTGTATCCTTTCACCATACTTATTTAATCTGTATGCCGAGTAAATAATCTGAGAAGCTGGACTATATGAAGAAGAACGTGGCATCAGGATTGGCGGAAGAATCATTACAATCTATGATATGCTGACAACACAACTTTGCTTGCTGAAAGTGAGGATGACTTGAAGCAATTGAATAAGATTGAAGACTACTGTTTGCAGTATGGATTACACCTCAATATAAAGGAAACAAAAATCCTCACAATTGGACCTATAAGCAGCATCACGATAAATGGAGAAAAAGCTGAAGTCAAAGACTTCATATTACTTGGTTCTACAATCAACACCAATGGAAGCAGCAGTCAGGACATCAGACGACATATAAACCAAACCAAACCAAACTCACTGCCATCGAGTTGGATCCGACTCATAGTCACCCCTCCTTGAGTTTCTGAGGCAGTATCTCTAGGGAAGTAGATTGCCCAATCTTCCTTCCAAGGAGTGGCTGGTGGTTTGAACTGCCAGCCTTCTGGTTAGCAGTCAAATGCCTTAGGCACTAAGCCACATAGCTCCTCAGATGATATATAGCACTGGGCAAATCTGGTGCAAAAGACCTCTCTCAAGTGCTGAAGAGCAAAAATGTCTCCTTGAGGACTAAGGTGTGTGTGACACAAGCCATGGTATTTTCAATCACCTCATGTGCTTGTGAGAGCTGGACAATTAATAAGGAAAACTTATTCAGTCTGTATGCTAAGCAAATAATGGCGAAGAATGCTGAAAATACCATGGACTGCTAAAAGAACAAATCTGTCTTGGAAGATGTGCAGCCCGGAATGGTCCTTGGAAGAGAGAATGCCAGACTTTGTCTCACCTACTTTGGTCATTTTGTCAGAAGGAATCATTCCCTGGGGAAGGATATCATGTTTGGTAAGGTGGAGGGTCAACGACAGAGGGGAAGGCCCTCAACGAGGTAGATTGACACAGTGGCTGCAATGATGGGCTCAAGTATAGCAAGGATCATGGAGCTGGTACAGGACTGGGCAGTGTTTCATTCTGCTGTGCATGGGGTCGGTATGAGTCAGAGACAACTCGACAGCCCCTAACAATTCAGTCCATAACACCCTCCATCCAATGCCACTGGTCTTCAGTGAAATAAACTCTGTTTTCTTCTTTCTGGCTTCTGGAAGCTCCTACAAAGCCCTAGGCAGTCACTGAACTTATTTTGGTACATCATTCTTTTTTATTTTTATTGTGATTTTGGTGTAAATTTACAGAGCAAATTCACTTTCCATACAGCAGTTCACATACACTTTGACTCATGACATTGACTAAAATTTACCCCAATGCAACAACTCTCTTCTCACTTCCTCCTGATACTTACCTTTTCCCTGTGCCTATCCCTCCATGCACTCCTTTTGTTTGGCTAGAAGCCACAGGTGTGGGTTCAATTCCAGATCTGAAGGGCAGCTAGGGGCCATTGTCTCAGTGGTTCCACAGGCTTTATCAGACCAGCAAACCTGGTCCCCCACACTTTTTTCTTCCAAATGATTTTGAGTTTTGTTTCACATTGTTTTCCTTCTCTATCCAGGATCTCCTCCATAGATCCCCCTCTGAGTGGTTGACAGTGGTAGCTGGGCACCATCTAGTTCTTCTGGTCTCATAGTCATATAGGCTGCGGATCACATAGTGTACCAGTCACTTGGACTAATTGTTTCCATGAATCGTTGGTTTTCTTCTTTCTTCTTTGCTCTGGACGAGGAGAGACCCATCATTGTATCTAGATGGCTGCTTGCAAGCTTTTAAGATCACAGTCACTACTCGCCAAAGCAAGAGCTGGAATAATGTTTTGTGTAGTATGTTATGCCAATTGAGCTTGATGTCTCCTGCAGACAATCACTGAATTTAAAAGTTTTTTCTTTTTCTCTACCAGGAAATTTAACATGGAGATCCATATACAACATAAGTTAAATCATGCTGAGTTCAAAAACAAAAAAACAAACAAACTGTTGACAAGAAGATTAATTCTTGGAAGCAGAATACAGATAAAAACTCCCCATAGCCCTGAGTCAGTTATTGCAAGGAAGCCCTGATTAAAGGGAATGTCTGCATTCATTACTGCTGTGTGTCTAACTAAAACATGAGCAAGAGGGCTTAGACCCTAAGAAAGCAATTGGCCAATGACATCTTGCTGTTATTGTTGTTGTTAGTTAACTTCTAACTCATGGCAGCCCCATGGACTATGGGATCAGACTATTGTGATCCATAGAATTTTCAAAGGCTGGTTTTCAGAAATAGATTGCCAGACCTTTCTTCCTAGTCTTGTCTGAAACCTCCGTTGAAAACTACTCAGGATCATACCAACATGCAATTCTTTTGGGCATGAGGTGCATTGACCAGGAATTGAACCTAAGTCTCTTGCATGGAAGGCAAGAACTCTACCACTGAAATACCAATGGCTTTAATCATGGCATCCTATCCAACTTCAAACCACAACCTACCCTGGGATCTTTTGGAACATGACTCATTACTCCCAAAGTTTCTGTGGTGAGTGTCTACTCTGCACCTTTTATCTCTATTACTTACTTACATATCATTCTCTTTCCCTGGGAAGGTAACTTATTAGGTGGAGCATAAAAAGCCAGTTGCAGTCGAGTCAACTTGGACTCATAGCAATTCTGTGTGTGTCAGAGTAGAACTGCGCTTCATAGGGTTTTCAGTGGCTGATTTTTCAGAAACAGATCACCAGACCTTTTTTCCAAGGCACCTCTGGGTGGACTTCAGTCTCCAAACTTTTGGTCAGCAGTCAAGCATGTTAACCTTTTGTACTGCTCCGGGACTCTAGGTACAGTATACGCAGTCTAATATCTCAGGTGAGAGCATTACTTTAAACAATGCCAAATGTTTGTGATTCAGGTCTTACAGGCTGAATTAAAATTGCAGTGTAGGTTGTAAATTCATAAAATTATAATAATTATTATTCATGCAAACTGCAAGAAATGGACAGTGCCTGACAATATCTGCACATCTGTGAGTTGTGAAATAGAAATATAATAATAACAGGCACATTTGTAATATTCAATTTTCTGGGAACCACATTAGAAAATGTAAAATGAAACAGGTGAAATTAATTTCCATAGTGTATTTCATTTAACCCAGTATATCCAAAATATTAAAATTTCAATATTGTTGTTATTGTAAGCTGCTGCAGCTCATAGCAACTCTGTGCACTACAGGATCACACTTTTGTGATCCGCAGGTTTTTACTGGCTAATTTTCAAAAGCAGATCGACAGCCTTTCTTCTAGCTCATCTTAGTCCAGAAGCTCTGCTGAAACCTGTTTAGCATCATAGCAACATATAGGTCTCCGCTGACAAATAGGTGGTGGCTCTCCATGAGGTTCATTGGCCAGAAATCAAAGCTGGGTCTCCTGCATGAAAAACAAGAATTCTACCACCGAACCACCACTATCCCTATATTTCAATATTAAAAAAAAAATTATTAATGAGATATTTTACATTCTTTTTTTGCTTATGAAGACTTGGGAATCCAGTGTGCGGTGCACATATACAGCACATGTCAATTCAGACTAGCCACATTTTATTTGCTCGATAGCCTGATGTGGCCTGCAGTTACCATTCTGGCGAGCACAGCTTTAGGTGAGTCTAGGATAGAGATAGAGGGCTTGAAGTCTGGGATCAGGGTGAGAGTCTCGGCCTTTTACAGCAGCACCCCTTGCTCAGGGCACACTGATAGCAATGTCCAAAATCTGTCAGTCCTACTTTTTGGAACTCCATACTGTCAACTGGACATCACCAAGATGTCAGGACTATTGTGCAGTCTAAAACCCCACTGCAAGGGCATTTGGGCCCAGGAATGAAAGAGCTACTGGGCTGTGCATTCTCCCTTCTTTAATGCTCTCGAAGCTTTGGAGGCAGGTCTTGGTTAGCCTTATTCTACAGCTGTAAAAACCTAGGTCTAAGTAAGTAAATGATTTGCCCAGATGTTTATTAGTGGTGGGACCCAGCTGGAGCAGGACTGTGCTCCTATTTTGAATCACCATACTGCTCCCAGCATCACTTCACAATAGGAGCTCAGAAAGACCCCAACCCAGAAATTGCTCATCACCTGACAGTATCAGGGGCTGAATAGGCTCCATATTATTCTTCTGGGCTGCATGTTGGAATCACCCCGGGGAACTCTTGAAATACACTGATATCTATCCTCAGCCTATACGACTATGAGACCAGAAGAACTAGATGGTGCCTGGCTACCACTGTCAACCACTCAGAGGGGGATCTATGTAGGAAATCCTGGACAGAGAGGGAAAACAATGTGGAACAAAACTCAAAATCATTTGGAAAAAAAAAAAAAAAAAAAAGGAGGGACCAGGTTTGCTGGTCTGATAGAGCCTGGTGGAACCACTGAGATTATGGTTCCTAGCTGCTCTTCAGGTCTGGAATTGAACCCACACCTGTGGCTTGCAGCCAAACAAAAGACAGGCATATGAGTTAAACATGTACCTGAGGTAGATACACTCCTTGGAGAGAACAATCATGGGAGAAAGAGGGGCTGTTTATGCATAGGAAGACCGCTCAGGGGACAGAAGTGCATGAAGGGATGGACACAAGGAAGAAGTAAGTATGGAGAGGAAGTGGGAGGGGAGCTGTTGCACTGGGGTAAATTGTAGTCAATGTTATGAGACAATGTGTGTGTGAACTGCTGTATGGAAAGTGAATTTACTCTGTAAACTTTCACTCAAATCACAATAAAAGAAAAGGAGAAAAAAAAAAAACACCGAAATCTGAAGCTTTGTCTTGGGCTAATTAAATGTGAATCTCTGGGGTAGAACCTGGACATTGATATTTTTTTAAAAAAATTCTGTGGTGATTCTAATGTGTTGTCAGGGTTGAGATATGTTAGAAACCATTGCAGACATTTAAATTTATCTATGTATTTACTTGGAGTCCCTGGGTGGTGCAAATGGTCAACATACTGGGCTGATACCAGACAGCTGGAGGTTCAAGTCCACCCAGAGGTACCTCAGAAGTAAGCTCTGATTGTTTGGTTCAGGTGGTGTGCAGACCTCTGTTACATTGTAGATGCATCATCAGCCATGCTAGCTCAGATTAACTAATTATTTCTAGTTAGCCACTGTTATGGGTTGAATGATATCCCCCTAAAATATGTGTTGCTGAAAACAATTCAAAAATGGTTGCAGCGTTACATTGACAGGGAACTGCCAGAAAGCCTTCAGAAGAGGATGTAGAACTAGGGATATTATTGCTGATGTCAGGTGGATCTTGGCTGAAAGCAAAGAATACCAGAAAGATGTTTACTTGTGTTTTATTAACTATGCAAAGGCATTCAACTGTGTGAGTCGTGAGAAATTATGGATAACATTGCAAATGGGAATTCCAGAACACTTAATTGTGCTCATGAAGGAGCTCTGGTGACATAGTGCCTAAGGCATTTGGCTGCTAAACAGAAGTTCAGTGGTTCAAGTCCATGAGCCACTCTGCAGAAGGGAGATGGGGTGATCTATTTCCATAAAGATTTACTGCCTTGGAAACCCTGTGGTAGTTGAGTTGGAACTGACTCAATGGCAGTGAATTGGTTTGGTTTAATTGTGCTCATGAGGAACCTGTACATAGACCAGGAGGCAGTCGTTTGAATAGAACAAGGGGATACCACATGGTTTAAAGTCAGGAAAGGTGTGCGTCAGGGTTTATCCTTCCACCGTACTTACCCAATCTGTAAACTGAGCAAATAATCTAAGAAGCCAGGGTATATGAAGAGCGTGGCATCAGGACTAGAAGAACACGTTAACAATCTGTGATATGCAGGTAACACAACCTTGCTTGCTGAAAGTGAAGAGAACTTGAAGCACTTACTAATGAAGGTCAAAGGCTAATAGCATTCAGTATGGATTACACCTCAACATAAAACAAAAATCCTCACTACTGGACCAATATGCAACATCACGACAAATGGAAAAAAGTTTGAAGTTGTCCAGAATTTCATTTTACTTGAATCTACAAACAACGCCAATGGAAGCAGCAGTCAAGAAAGCAGATTATGTATTGCACTGGGCAAATGTGCTGCAAAAGACCTCTTTAAGGTGTCAAAGAGCAAAAATGTCACTTTGAAGACTAAGGTGCACCTGACCCAAATCATGGTATTTTCAGTTGCTTCATATGCATGTGAAAGCTGGACAATGAATAAAGAAGACTGTAGAAAACTTGATGCCTTTGAATTATGGTGTTGGCAAAGAATATTGTCTATGCCATGAACTGCCAGAAGAACAAACAAATCTGTCTTGGAAGAAGTACAGCCAGCAAGCTCCTTAAAAGCAAGGATGGTGAGCCTTTGTCTCTTGTACTTTGGTCATGTTATCAGGAGGGCCTGTTCCATAGAGAAGAATCTCATGCTTGGTAATGTAGAGGGAAGAAGAGGAAGACCCTCAATGAAATAGATAAACACAGTGGCTGCAACAATGAATTCAATCAAAGCAACCATTGTGAGGATGATGCAGGACTGGCAGTGTTGTGTTCTATTGTACATAGGTCACTATGTGTTGGAACTGATTTGACAGTAGCATAGTGCCTAAGGCACTTGACTGCTAACCAGAAGGCTGGTAGTTCAAACCCACCAGCCACTCCTTGGAAGGAAGGTGGAAAATCTACTTCCGTAGTGATAACGCCTCGGAAACCTAAGGAGGGGTCACTATGAGTCGGTCCAACTCGATGGCAAATGACAACAACAACAACAACTTTCTTTGTTATGTTAACAAGGCTATGTCAGCGTAAGAGGTGTCTTAAACCTAATCACTTCTGAGTGATATAAGGAGCAGCATAGACACAGATATAAGCAAGCATGAACAGGAGTGGTGGTGGTGGTGGTGGTGGTGGTGGTAGATGCCATGTGGAGATCACCAAGCAGAAAGGAATGTCAGGGCTACAGAAGCTGACACAATATCTTTCCCTAAAGCTAACAGAAAGAGAGCCTTTACCTAGAGCTGTTCTTGTTGTTAGGTACCGTCCAGTTGTTTCTGACTTACAGATATCCGGTGTACAACAGAACAAAACACTGCCTGGTCCTGTGCCATCCTCACAGTTGTTGCTGTGCTTGTGCCCATTGTTACAGCCACTGTGTCAGCCCATCTCATTGAGGATCTTCTTTTTCCCTGACCCTCTGCTTTACCAAGCATGATGTCTGTGGTAGTTAAGTTTGTGTGTCAACTTGGCTAGGCCTGGTTGAGTGGCTGGGCAGCTGTATGTAGTTATTCCCCACGGTAAGATTGGTAATTACGTCCACAGTGGAATGTATTGGAGCAGCTGAGTAGCTGCTTTAGGGATGTGGTCTGCTTCCAGTATATAAGAAGTAGCTTTGGGAATGGTCTCTAGCTTATGGCACACTTGAACCCTGCATGTAGCTGTGTCGTTGTTCAGCAGCCTGCCACGCTCTGCTGACCTTAGGACTTTCAATGGACTTGAAATAATGGCCTGCAGTGTGGTTTGGTAGCATCAGGACTGTGCCATTTTGTCGACCTTTGGCCTGTCAGTTTTAGCAGCCAGTAGCTGCCTGAGTGAAGAGATGCCTCTAGCTTCAGTAAGCCAGGAGCAAGAGGTAGAGCTGAAGCCCAAGGTCGAGGGGCTTTCACACAGCCCCTAGAGGCTGGCACTTTGAACTTGGACTTAAAGCCTCCAAACTGTAAGAGAATAAACTGTTCAAGCCATCCCATTTGTGGTATATTCTTGTCAGAGAGGCACTAGATAACCAGAACAGTGTCTTTCTTCAGGGATTTGTCCCTATTGATAACATGTCCACGGTACATGAGACAAAGTCTTACCACCCTTGCTTCTAAGGATCATTCTAGCTATACTTCCAGGACACATCTGTTTCTTCTTCTGGCAGTCCATAGTATATTCAGTATTCTTTGCCAACACCATAATTCAAAGGCATCATTCTTCTTCACTCTATATTGTTCATAGGTCAGGTTTGCATGCATAGGAGACCTTTGAAAATACAATGACTTGGGTCAGGTGTCCTTTAGTCCTCAGAGTGACACCTTTGCTTTTTAATACTTTAACGAATTCTTTTGCAACAGATTTTCCCAATGCAATACATCATTTGATTTCTTGACATGGGCATTGATTGTGGATCCAAGTAAAACGAAATCCTTGACAACTTCAATCTTTTCTCCATTTATCACAATGTTACCTATTGGACCATTTGTGAGGATTTTTGTTTTCTTAATATTGAGGTGTAATCCATACTGAAGGCTGTAGTCTTTGATCTTCATGAGTGTTTCAAGTTCTATTCACTTCAGCAAGCAAGGTTGTTATCTGCATATCACAGGTTGTTAACGAGTCTTCTTCCAATACTAATGCTGTGCTTGCGCCCATTGTTACATTATTAATCCAGCATGTCAGATTATGTGCTCAGTAGCTCTGGTGGCGTAGTGTCTAAGGTATTTGACTGCTAACCAAGGAAGATAGGGCAATCTGCTTCCATAGAGATACCACCTCGGAAACCCAAGGAGGGGTCATTATGAGTTGAATCTACTCAACAGCAGTGAGTTTTGTTTTGTTTTTTGTATACAGATTGAATAATAATAATAGCAATAATAAAAACCCATTGCAGTCGAGTCCCTTCTGACTCATAGTGACCCCACTGGGTTTCTGAAGCAGTAAATCTACAGAAGTAGATTGCCCCATCTTCCTTCTGTGGAGATGCTGGTGGGTTTGATTAGGAGTCAAATGCCACTAGAGCTCCTTACAGATTGAATAACTGTAGTGAAAGGATACAGCCTTGATTGACATTATTCCTGACTTTAAGCTATGCAATATCCCCTTGTTCTGTTCGAATGACCGTATCTTGGTCTATGTACAGATTCCTCAGGAGCACAATTAACTGCTCTGAAATTCCCTTGTAGCTGGTGCCCTGAACTTGGAATTCTAGATTTCTGTTCTTTAAAGCTGCCCACTGTGGTATTTCTTTAGTACAGCAGCACTAGTTAACTAAGACACCCACTTATCTAGCAGCCACAAGGGTTGAACTCAGGACCAGCATGTCTTAAAGCAGAAAAGGGGAAAGAAGGAGAGATTGGCCCAAGGAAGGCACCGCCATGTGGCTCCTGATGTTAGAATGAAATAGCAGGAGACTATTTGGAAATGGCTTCAGATTGCTCTTAAGGGCATGGAAGAGTTAAACTTTGTTCACCTGTGGCTTTGTGGAGGGCTCTGCTACTGGCTAAAAACAAGCAAATAAAACAAACAGGTTGCCATCAAATCAATTCGGACTTACGGCAACCCCAAGTGTTACAGAATAGAACTAACCCATTGGGTTTTTTTGGTTGTAATCTTCATGGAAGGAGATTACCAGGCCTTTATTTCTGTGGTTCTGCTGTGTGGGTTTGAATGGCCAACCTTTAGCAGTCATATGCAAACCGTTTGTGACACCTAGGGAACTAAACAACAGCCAATGGAGATAATAATAAGAAAGATGGACATTTAATTAGAGTTTGCTATGGGCAAACATGGGAGCTCTGGTGCGTAGTGCCTAAGACATTTAACTGCTAACCAGAAGGCTGGTAATTCAAAACCACCAGCCACTCCTTGGAAGGAAGGTTAGGCAATCTACTTCTGTAGTGATACCACCTAGGAAACCCAAGGAGTGGTCGCTATGAGTTGGATCCAACTCGACAGCAGTACATCTCATTTTTTTTTATGGGCAAACATTTTTCTAAGTGTTTATACATTAATAGGTCATTTAATCTTCACAGTAACCCCCATGATTAGTATTGTTAATATTATGTTCATTTTATAAATGGCAATTGGAGGCACAGAGAGGTTGAGCGATTTGCTCAAGATGACTTGAGCTAATATAAACCTACTGTATCAACTCTCTCATCCCTGCCTCTGGCTGTCATCTTAGTTCTCTTTCCTTCACAGACAGCCTGTTTGTTTTCATTCCATCTCTTGCCTCTCCTTTCTGGGTCCGACTTTGTTGACTTGTCTCTCTCTCTTTCTTCTTCTTCTTCTTCTTCTTTTTTTTTTTTTTTTAATTTGTATTGTGATACGGGTTAAAATTTACAGAGCAAATTTATTTTCCATACAGCTGCTCATACACATTTTGTTTTGTGACATTAACTGCAATTCCCCACAATGTAACAGTTCTCTTCCCAATTCCTCCCTATACTTAACTCTTCCCTGTGTCCTTCCCTCCCTTGCACTCTCACCTCCCCACCCCCCATCTCCCTGTGCAAACACTGCCTTTCGATTCTCCCACAAGCGATTGCTCCAAGGAGTGTATCTGCCTGAAGTAAATGTTCACCCCATATGCCTGTTTGGCTGGAAGCCACGGAGTGAGTTCAGTTCCAGACCTGCAACGTAACTAAGGGCCATAGTCTCAGGCTCTATCAGACCCTCAAAGCTGGTCTTTTTTTTATTTTAAATGATTTTGAGTTTTGTCCCAAATTGTGCTCCCACTCAATCCAGGATCTCCTGCACTGATCCCCCTCCAAGTGGTTGACAGTAGTAGCCAGGCACCATCTAGTTCTGGTTTCATCATCATATAGGCTGAGGATCATAGGGTCTTCCAATCTCTGGAATAATTGTTTCCATGCGTCCTTAGTTTTCTTCATTGTTCTTTGCTCTGGATGAGGAAAGACCCATCATTGCATTTAGATGGCCACTTGCAAGCTTTTAAGACTCTAGTCGCTACTCACCAAAGTAGGATGTGGAACAGTGTTTTTGTATAGTATTTTATGACAGTTGAGCTTGATGTCCCCTGCAATCATGGTTCCCAGCCTGCAGGCCCAACTACTTGCTCCCTCAAGGTAACTAGTTGTGGCCAAGAAGCTACCACAACTTTGTCCCCTGTCAGCTGTACTATGCACCTGGACATTCTTATAGCACATACAAATATGCATGTAGAAACATTGCTGACATACATGGTCCTGAGCACAATCCCCCCTGCCTAGACATATCTGATAATTCAGCCTGTTCACCCATCTGTGTACCTGTAGATCAATGTTTGCCATCACTGACAATGCAGTACTGTACCTGCAAAAGGGTTCATCTTTGTTGTCTGTTCCTCCCATGTACCCTTTTTGTCTTCCTCTTCCTCAATGCCACTGTGTTGATCTCTCACCTTTGATACATTGCCCTTCCCTTCACTCAAATCAATCTATCTAGCAGTGTTCCCTTCCCTTCTCTCCCAACAAAGAAACAAAGAAGGCTTCCTTCCATATATAAACCTTTCCTTGACTTTTTACAATACTTAACTAATACAATATTTGTCCGTCTGTGATTGACTTATTTCACTCCAAGTTCATCTACATTATATGGTGTTTTTCAGACTCTGCATCATTCTTTAGTGTTGCACAGTATTCCATTGTGTGTACATACCATAGTTTGGTTATCCATTCTTCTGTTGATGGGCACTTAGGTTGTTTCTGTCTCTTGGCTGTTGTGAATAGTGCTGTGATGAATGTGGGTGTGCATATATCTGTTCTTGTCATGGCTCTCACTTCTTTAGGGTATATACCTAGTAATGGGATGGCTGGGTCAAATAGTATTTCTAATTCCAACTTATGAAGGAATCGCCATACTGCTTTCCACAATGGTTGTACCATTTTACAGTCCCACCAGCAGTGTATGAGAGTCCCAATCTCTCCACAACCTCGCCAGCATTTGTTATTTTCTGTCTTGTTGAATTTAGCTACTAGTGCTGGAGCAAGATGGTATCTCATTGTTGTTTGGATTTGCATCTCTCTAATAGCTAATGATCATGAACATTTCTTCATATGTTTGTTGGCCGCTTGAATATCCTCCTTGGGGAATTGTCTATTCATGTCTTCTGCCCATTTTTTAATTGGATTGTTTGTCTTTTTGTTATTGAGGTGTTGGAGTGTTCTATAAATTCTAGAGATAAGTCCCTTGTCAGATATGTTATTACCAAATATTTTTTCCCAATCTGTAGGTTCTCTTTTGACTCTTTTGGAAAAGTCTTTGGAAGCACATAAAAATTTAATCTTTAGAAGGTCCCAATCATCTAGTTTCTCTTCTGCTGTTTGTGCATTTTGAATGATGCTTGGTAGTCTATTTATGCCATGTACTAGGGCCCTTAAATTTGACCCTAAATTTTCCTTGAGGAACCTCCTGTAGAGTTCTAGGTTTCACATTTAAGTCTTTGATCCATCTGGAGTTTGTTTTTGTGTGTGGTGTGAGGTACAGATCTTGTTTCATTTTTCTGCAAATGGATCTCCAGTTTTGCCAGCACCATTTATTAAACAAACATTCTCTTCCCCATTTAATGGATTTTGGGCCTTTGTCAAAGATCAGCTGACTATAGGTCGATGGATCTATATCTGGGTTCTCAATTCTATTCCATTGGTCTATGTATCTGTCATTAAACCAATACCAGGCAGTTTTGACTACTGTGGCTGTATAGTAGGTTTTGAGATCTGGCAATGTGAGACCTCCTACTTTGTTTTTCTTCTTCAGTAGTGCTTTGCTTATCTGAGGTTTCTTTCCTTTCCATATAAAGTTAGTGATTGGTTTTTCTTTATCCCTAAAGAATGTTGATGGGATCTGGATTGGGATTGAATTGAATGTATAGATCACTTTGGGTTGAACTGACATTTTCACAGTGTTCAATCTTCCTATTCATGAGCATGCTATGTTCTTCCATTTATGTAGATCTCTTATGGTTTCTTGAAGTAGTGTTTTGTAGTTTTCTTTGTACAAGTCTTTTGTGTCACTGGTAAGATTTATTCCTAAGTATTTTATTTTTTTGGTAGCTATTGTAAATGGTAAGGAGCTCTGGTAGCATAATGCCTAAGGCATTTTGACTATTAACCAGAAGGTTGGTAGTTCAAACCCACCAGCCACTCTGCAGAAGGAAGATGGGGCAATCTATTTCCATAAAGATTTACAGCCTTGGAAACCTAATGGGGGTCACTATGAGTTGGAATCAACTTGATGTCAGTGAGTTTGGTTCTGGTTTGGATTGTAAATGGTATTGATTTCCTTATTTCCTTTTCAGCAATCTCTTTGCTGGTGTAGAGGAATCCAACTGATTTTTGTATGTTGACCTTGTATCCTTGTTGGCTTGTCTCTTACATGTCTGTATTCTCTACTGTCCCTATCAATACTTTGTTTCAACCAGCTGTTCTCCCAGGCTTCAGGCACCACTTAGGTGCTGATGAGGAATCCCCGAGTAGTACAAACCGAAAGGTTGGTGTTTCAAACCCACCCAGCCTCACTGAGCGAGAAAGGCCTGATGATCTGCTTCCAGAAAAATTACAACCATGAAGCTCAGTTCTACTCAGTAGCATATAGGGTTGCCATGAGTTGGACTCTGTGGCAGTAGGTTTGGGTTTTTGGTTATGTGCTGATGACTTGCTGGGCCCCCTCCCTCCAAGCTTCTCTGAGAAGTTTCTGCCCCTGGACACTTCACTGAGGTGCCTTATAGGCCTTGCTGGCTCAGCCTGTTCAGAAAAGAATACCAAAGCCTACTTGCTTATATTTTGTGAGGGGAGGATAGGAGGGATAACTCTGAGACATGCTCTATACCATCTCTTCCAGGTCCCTAGTGGCACTGAGCTTATCCAAGGTGCTACTTCTTAAGCACTCTGTGTTGGACTCCTTCCCTCCCCATCTCGCTGCTTCTTTCTCTTCCTGGTACTTCCTGACATTACTTCCTAAATAAGCTACCTCTAAAGCCTGTTTTCTCCCCCCAATAATTTATTTTATTTTCTTGTTGTAAAATATATACACAGCAAAACATACATCAATTCAACAACTTCTCCATGTACAATTCAGTATAGTTTTCTCCTTACTTTTCTGAATTGTTTCCCGCCATTTAACATAAACTCACAAGCTTCCCCTCTAACCTTTTGAGTTGCAGTTGTCAATTTGATCCCATACAGAGAGTTTTTAAAACAACGTCAATGCTCAAGGTAGACTTCATTACTAATTGAGCTAAACTATTGTTTGGTTTAAAGAAGACCTCAGGGGCCATTTGTGGTTTAAGGTTTAAAAATTATCTCAGAAAAATGCTCTGTTTTTCCTGAGTGAATGGAAGCACCAGTTTAAAACCCCGGAGATCTCCCTAAGTCTTCCCTCTTCCATATCCTCTGTATCTCATCACCTACTGCCACCAATCCTAGGGCTAATTCACTGTTATTTTAGGCCCAACATAATTTGCAGGGTCCAGTGCAGAATGAAAGTATGGGGCCCCATATTTAAAAACCAGGGGGAAAGTGCTATAAAAGACACTAAACTATGAAGTCTTTTCCTTTCTTCTGTGATCTCTCTCTTGACTTGTCATGGCATTTTTTTTATTTGCTATTTAATGTCACTCTAAGTAAGGCAAAATTAAAGCTTTTGATTATTAGCGTGGATTTTACTGTTCATCTTCATCCTGTGCAAAGCCAGTTATAAATGCAAGTACCCAAACCAACTCACTGCCATCGAGTCAATTCCAACTCAAGGTGACCCCCATTGGGTTTCTGAAGTGGTAAATCTTTAGTAGGTTGCCTGGTCTTCTTTCCACGGAATGGCTGGTGGGTTTTAATCTCCAACCTTCTGGTTAGCAGTCAAATGCCTTAGGCATTATGTATGCCACCAGAGCTCCTTTTAAATGCAAGTATAAGAGCACTATTTATCTTGTATGTGAGATCACCAAAATCACATAATTTGTATCTAATACTTCATATGCTAGTAGCCCCTGGGTGGTTCCCGCTGCCATCAAATTGATTCCAACTCATAGCGACCCTTTAGGACAGAGTAGGATTGCCTCATACAGTTTTCAAAGCTGTAAATCTTCACAGAAGCAGACTGCTTCATTTTTCTCCCATGGAGCAGCTGGTGGGATCAAACCGCTAACCTTTAACACCACCAGTGCACCACCCTGGGTGATGCAAATGGTTAAGGCACTCAACTACTAAACAACAGGCTGGAAGTTCAAACCTACTCAGAGCTGCCTTGGAAGAAAGTCCTGGCAGTCTGTTTCTGAAAGTCTGCCATAAATACCCTGTGGAGCACAAGTCTGCTCTGCACAGATGGGGTTGCCAAGAGTTGGAATTGACTCCATGGCAACCGTTTTTTGTTTTTTTGTAAAATGCATATGTATTTTGTTCTTATTAGAATGGTGAAAATAGTGCAAACTCAGGGCTTTTTATTTCACATCTTCATAGCTGCATGTTTTACCAACACTCTCTGCCTTTGGCTTACCAATATGCAAGGAAGGATTGAAAGGAGAAAGAACTATGGGTTGCTCTATCTTTCCCTTTCCATCTATGTCCTCATTTTCAGTGTAACTGGTTGGTTAATACAGGGAAGAGGGTCTGATAAGGCTAATTGGTCATTCTGTTGCTTAGAATGCCATTGACTTCTTTCTGCATTTGAAGGAAATTCTGATTCTAATGGACTGTGGCCTCTGGGGGCTGTCAGCACCCTGCCTTCAGTCATGCGGCTAACAGGTTTACCTAATACTGGCTTTGAGTCTTGCTGTACCCCCATATATTGTGCGCCCCCCAGAATTCTATGCTCAGGACATGGCAAGCACACAGTTGCTGTTGAGTGGATCCCAGGAGCCAATAGCCAGAAAACAATCCCTGGATGGTGGTGAATAAAATAGGTGTTACAGAGCTCACTGATGAGGACACGACTACTCAGCTGTCACCCAAACACATGGCAGCAGGTTAAAAATAGCAAGTGTAAGATGAAGGCAGTCAGAAGTCATAGCTATCAACAAAGGAAGGAATACGGAGGATGAATAAAAAGCCCTCAGGAGAATTAAGAAAGTGTGGGTGCCTGGGACTGTTTAGTGAAGGTGCCTGTACAGAAGAAGGTTTAGAACACCCCTTGGGCGAGTGTGCCAGGGAATCAATTAAGGATGGATAGAAAGATCCAGGCAACCCAGCTCAATTATTGTGTGGGTGTGTTTCTTTACATCTGCAGATTGTAGCAATCCAGCCTCCCATGTATCTGAAATACAAAGGAAGAAATGCTATTATTTCCCCTTATTCTAAGGCTGAACCAAAGAAGCTAAATGACTTGTCCGAGAATCTTACATTAAGCAAATGCGGAAGCTTGTAATAGATACAGCAGGTCACCCAACCTGTTCCTTAACTACAGTGAGCCTTTTGCATTCTGGATAGGCTGTTTACATTGTGTTGCAAGATTTAGAAACTTTCCCACTCTGGTTTTGTTAACTGCTTAGTAGACAAAGCATGATCGGTCAAACCAATTGCTGCCAGGTCTACTCCAACTCATAGCAACCCCATGTGTGTCAGCGTCGAACTGTGCTCCGTGGAGTTTTCAGTGGCTGGTTTTTTGGAAGGAGGTCACCGGGCCTTTCTCCTGAGGTACCTCTGGATGGACTGGAACCGCCAACCTTTCAGTTAGTAGCCGAGTGCAGTAACCATTCTCACCGTCTAGGAACTCTGGAATTTCTCTAGCTCTCCCTTTATCCACCTCCCTCTCCACCTGCTCTGCCCGGTGACGGAATCTGAACTTCTAACACTAGAGATTTATGCTGTTGGATAACCATTGTCCTCTTTCTATATTTTTCTTTTAAAATTTCAGTCCATTAGGAAGGGGCTGGGGGGAAAAAAAAAAAAGCCAGATCAGTTGCCATGGAGTCGACTCCTTCTCATGGTGACACTTGTATGTCAGAGCAGAATGGTGCTCCATACGATTTTCAGTGGCTGATTTTTTTGGAAGTAGATTTCCAGCCCTTTCTTCTAAGGTGACTCTGGGTGGACTCGAACCTCTAACCTTTTGGTCAGCAACTGAGTTCATTAACTGTTTGCACCCCTCAGGGTGCCCTGCTCCTAAATCCAATAGTTTTAAGCTCCAAGATAGGGTCTTGAAGTTTATAGTGCTACTCTCATAACACGATCATCCCTAAAGCAAAAAAAAAAAAAAAAAAAAAAAACCACTTTTCATTTTTATGAGCAGTGAAATTACTATATAATTTTCCAATTAACTGAATAAAACACAGAAGCATGCCCTCAAGCCTGTATCATGCTACCTTGATCATCCTACACACCCTAAAAGGAGGCAGGAGTGAAAGGAACAGTCTAGAGTTGAAAGACTTTCACAGGAGGGCAGGCGGGAAGTGCGGGGGTGGGGGGAGGCAAGTGAAGGGAAGGAGGGGTGCTGCGGCATAACCTTTCTGCCCCTGGGCATGCCATGTGTTGGACTCTGTTGGTCCTCTTGGTTGGTTAGCTCTCCTAAGTGTTTCTGAGAGCCTTTTGTTATACATGGGGATAGAACCACTAATTTAGCCAATTCCAAGCAGAAAAGATCAAGTATAGATTTCATATCCAAGTTTTAAGTGCTGGTAAAAAGTTGCATTAAGTTACCAAATGCACTCTGATCCCAGCTTCATCGCCAAGTGGCTCTGTAGTTTGAAGGTTACTCTGCATCCAAACGAAAAGGAAAAGAGTTTCGTTTAGATGCTTGGGGCAAGTGTGGATTGATCCAGTTACTTGCAAACTAACGTAATCCAGACAGTGTGCACTGAATAACTTTCTGGGATTGGTACTTGGTCACTGAACAAGGTGTTCATTTTTATAGGACTTGAAACCTTTGGTTGAAAAGGCATGAAGGAACATTACTCCTGCCAGACTTGTTCAAAATAAAGTAGTATAATCAAAAGATTGTAATTAAAGTCCAACACCGTATATTTAGAGTAATTTTTAAATGATTGATTCATATCCTCTCCTCATCTCTCTCGTACTACACACACACACAAGCACACATATATACATGTGTGCTTGTGTGTGTGTGTACATGTTGTTGTTGTTATGTGCCGTCGAGTCGTCCTCGACTCATAGCGACCCCTCCTTGGGTTTCCGAGGCAGTATCGCTACAAAAGTAGATTGCCCCATCTTCCTTCCGAGCAGTGGCTGGTGGGGTTGAACCACCAGCCTTCTGGTTAGCAGTCAAGTGCCTTAGGCACTACGCTATGTATGTATGTATATGGACTCCCTGCGTAGTGCAACAGTTAACACACTCGGTTGCTAACTGAAAGGCTGCAAGTTCAAGTTCACATAGAGTTACCTCAGAAGAAAGGCCTCATGATCTACGTCCAAAATATGAGCTACTGAAAATCCTCTGGAGCAGTTTTACTCTGATACATGTGGTATTGGCATGACTCAGAGTTGAATCACCTGCAACTAGTATATATGTGTGTGTATATAGGGGTGTGTGTGAGTGTGTGTGTGTATTTGTAAGTTCTGGGTGATATTGGTTGCTTCACAGTCTACTGCTCATTCATTCACCTTTGCTTGGCCCTTGCTCTGCTGACTTCCTCCTTCTCACTCACCCATTCATTCATTCAAAAACTATTCATTGTCCTCTTGGTATATGCCAGACTCTTACTGGTGTTGGGGATACAACAGTAAATAAAACAAAATCTCTGCTTGCATTCAAAGGGGAGAAGTAGATAGTATGTCTCAATGTGCTGAAATACAGCAGAGTCGGGGGCGATGGTCAGGGCGGTGGGCTATTTTTTTGAGTCAGCAGAGGAGGCCTGTCTGATAAGGCTATATTTTGACAAAGGCCAGAATGAAGTGAAGGAGAGAGAGAGAGCAGATAATCTGGAGGAAGAATGTTTCAGGCAAGCAGAATAGCCAAAGCAAAGGTCCTGGGGTGAGAGTATGATTGGCATTTTTGAGAAATAGGAAGAAGGCCGTAGTGGTTGGAGCTAAGGGGGCAAATGTAGGAGATGAGGTCAGGTAAGTAGAAGGGGTCTAGATCTTGTGAAGACTTTGGAGTTTGGTTTGAGTGAGTTGGGAAGCCATGTGAAAGATTGCCACGTGTAGACAAATGCGTAGGCAGGCACAAGAATCTGGAACCCCAAAACCTAAATATGCACACTGGCACTCATGCAGAAAAATCTACTTTAAAGAAATCTGGATGGATAGGGGAAAGTGTGGGGCTTGATGAATAATAGGTTTGATTACAGAAAGAAAAAGGAAGGGAATGTTGGGAGAAAGAGTAACAAGGTAAGAGATCTTTTGTAAGTGACTGCAGAAATACTTATATGAAATATAAGTATGCAAAGTCCAGGGGAAATGGAAAAGTCTTCCTCTGAGCATAGAAAATGGCTGGGTGGCCCTCCCAAATGATGCCAGAATGTTTACAGAAAAGTCACAGAGCTCGAGGGGCCAATTTCCAGATTAGTTTTTTCATTTTTGATTAGAAATTTGGGAGCATTTTAAACACCTACCCTTTGATAACCAGTTGCTGTCCAGACACCTCTGACTCAGGCAACCCCATGTGTGTTGGATTAGAACTGTGCTCCGTAGGGTTTTCTGTGGCTGATTTTTTGCAAGTAGATTGCCAGGCCTTTCTTCTGAAGTGGTTCTAGGTGGATTCAAACCTCCAATGTTTCAATTACATTTTGGGGTGCCTTTAAATGCTTTTGGAACAATGGCAAGCATAGAAGTTTTGGGGGTTTTATTTATTTCATGCTTTTGGAAATAGGGTTATCATTTGGCTTTCAGAGAACCAGACAGTTTTATTGTCAAAGAGAATAGCCGAGTTTGTCAAGAAAGAGTGCTTGGAAACTGTATTTCAGGAATTTGTAGACTCAAAAATAACATACCAGAAGCCAGAAAATTCATCCAAATTACCACTTATCTGGTTCTTTTCATTGTGCTAATTTTTATAAAAGATACTTCTAAGACATCCTCATACCTGGGGATATAAATGATTAATGGCATAATCCTTACTATGAAAATGAACCTCTCCTTTGGTGCATTTTTCTAGAACATGAAAGCAAACATCATCTGCTCTTTCCCCAAATGTCTTAGCTGTAAAGTCAAACTGATGGTAAGCTGGGAAGCAGGGGGCTTGGGGTGCTCCAAGACTTTCCCCTTTTGTGGATCTCCTTTGCCAAAAAGATTGAACTCCCAATCTCTTTTCCTTCTCGTATATTCATGCTTGCCTGAGAGAATGAAACTGGCTGACCAGCCACTGTATAAGGGGCTTTACTTTGTTTCTTATCATCTGCACATGAACCTCACAAAAAAGTAAGCACGAATCCCCTCCACTTTACAGAGGAACAAACTGAGACCCAAAGTGATTACATATAATCCACCCATCACACATCTGTCAGTTTATTTTACTATATGGCTTGCATGTTTGTATGATGCTAGAAACTGTGCCTCTGGTATTTCAAATACCAGCAAGGTCACCTATGGTGGAGGGGTCTCAGCAGAGCTTCTAGACTAAGACAGACTAGGAAGAAAGTTCTGGCAATCTATTTCTGAAAATTAACCAATGAAAACTCTACGGATCACAGAAATTGTCCAAGACTTTGACTCACTTACTTTAGATGCATCTTCTGGAGGGACTTATCACTGGAGAAGAGCATGATGTTTGGTAAAGTGGAAGGTCAGTGAAGGCAAGGGAACTCCTCACTGAGATGGATTGACACAGGGCTGCAACAGGGAACTCATACATACCAGCAGTCATGAAGATGGTGCCGGGCTAGGCAGTGTTTCTTCCCGTTGTACACATGGGGTCACCATGACTCCCAACCAACTCAACAGCAACTAACAACAACTACAACAATACCTGATCTGAAGGGTTCCAAAGCCTAATTCACTCCATCATAGCCCAGGCCTCCTCCATCCTCCCTGTTTTGTCACATCCTTTACAGGACCAGCACCTCTGGAGCATCATACCAGTCTGTCCACAATCTCTATCCCCTCTCTCACACATTCATCCAAATATTGCAACTTGCCTGTCCTATGAGCCATTCCTTCAGAACTCACTACTCTCTCTCTCTCTGCTTTCTGTTTTTGCTAATGAACTTTTTAAAAGTCAATAGCATTGTGAAGAGTGGTGCCCAGTAGACTAATTAAGGAGACTTGTAACCCTGTCTGCCTAGTTAGTAATTTAACTCACTTCAGGTGTAGCTTTTCAGGAGCAAGGTCTTAACTCCAAGAAATTATCCTCCCAATGAGGACTCAGGTCACATGGAATGGTGTCAGCAACACCATCATCACAAACCTAGCAAAACTATCATCTGCACATGAACCTCACAAAAAAGTAAGCACGAATCCCCTCCACTTTACAGTTTGACTTTACAGCTAAGACATTTGGGGATTGATAGATCAATAAGATGTTTTTGGAGAAAACTTTTGGTACTTCCCAAAGTCCTGCCACCTTTCTACTTAATACAAGCACAGTTGACAGAATGCTGGAGTCAGAGTAGGCTAGCTGCTGAAACAAACAGCCCCCACATCTCAGTGACGTAACAGAATAAAGGATTATTTCTTGTCCTTGCCAGGGTCCATTGTGGTTGGAAAAGGTGGAGGCTCTGCTCCATGCAGTCATTTGGGTACCCAAGTTCCTCTCATCTTGTGTCTTTCCTATCTTCTGAGGCCTCAGAGTCTGTCCTTGCCCCCTCCATCTTCCAAATGTGACAGCAGGAAGGGTTAGAGAGAATGAGTGGAAGGTCACACTGAAGTCTCAAGTGGCAAACACCACTTCTGCACTCCTAGAACTCAGTCACATGGTCCACCTTATACTGCAAGGTGGCTGGAAATTATCCTCCACCTGTGTGCTCAGGAAGAGCATATGTCATCTCTGGTCCAACTACCCTCATTCACCTTCTCTTTGGTTTGTCTTGGGACCAGGATCTGACCTCATCACTTAAGAGCAGTAACAGTCACACTTGATCATTTCTTGTTGTTGTTAGCTGCTATTGAGTCAGTCCTCAATTCATGAAAATGCCATGTACAGACACCATGCACAATGGAACATGCACAGACACCATGCACAATGGGATGAAACTCTACCCAGTCCTGTGCCATCACCGTGATGGGTTGTAGATCTGACAGTTGTAATCTGGAGGGTTGTCATTGGCTGGTATTCAGAAGTGGACTGCCAGGCCTTTCTTTCTGGTCCATCTTAGTCTGGAAGTTCTACTGAAACCCGTTCAGTATCATAGCAACATGAAAGCCTCCATTGACAGACAGGTGATGGCTGCACGTGAGGTGCATTGGCAGGGAATTGAACCCAGGTCTCCCGCATGGGAAGGGAGAATTCTATCACTGAATCTCTAATGCCTTTGGTCATCTCTGCTTCTTGCAATTTCCTCTCAAATATGTAAGCAACAATCTGATGGCTCTAGCTCTTCATACATTAACCTCTAGGTTCAACTTAGTTTCATACCTGGGACTCGAGAAAGGACTTAAACTGGCTCTAACTCTGCTTTCTGATCTTGATGCTCTTGCCCAGTCATCAACCCTTTATCCACTATGGAGCCTTTCCTTCCCCTTAGATATGGCTGACTCATTGCTCCAAAGCCATGTAGGCCGCCCTCTCCTTGTGCTTTGCCAAGCCTCTAAACATACAAATACAAAAGAAAAAAATAACACTCTTTTCTGGAAAAGAACTTGAAACGTGTAGAAACACCTTTGAGTATTTGAGAATGAAAGGGTGTGGTATCTTATCTAAGGCTTTAACTGAGTGGAGGGTGCTGCTTTATTTTTAAAAGGAGGGGAGGAGGCAAGGACAATGCAATTGAATTCCATTCTTTTCTCAGAAGTGAGGTTGTGAAATCGGCCCCTGGTGATTAGGAGACTTGAGCACAGGGATGGGGAGCCAGTGACTTATGTCCTTATATCCTGTGCTGAGAGTGACTCAAGCAATGCCAGCCCCAGGGAGACTTGGACTTGTGTGGAGGGGTTGGCTTCAGGAAAGAAAGGATGAAGTTACAGCCTGTTGGCCTCTTCTAACAATTAGCAATGAAAACCTAACTATACAAGGCCCAAAATGGAGTCACTTATGCTAAGCCTCATGTCAGCAAACTTAAACTTAGCTAGTTTTTATTTCCTATGAAGGCTTGACCTTCCCAGGAGCTGAAACCTTAGTCAATCAATTACCTCCCCTAAAATGGAAAACTACACTAACCTATTTAAAAAACAAACAAAAAAACACCTCACTGCCATCGAGTCGGATCCAACTCATAGCGACCCCTCCTTGGGTTTCTATGGCGGTATCTCCATGGAAGTAGATTACCTAGTCTTCCTTCCGAGGAGTGACTGGTGGGTTTGAACCACCAGCCTTCTGGTTAGCAGTCAAGCTAACCTATTAGCACTTGATTACTCAGCTTAACCTAGTTCAAAATTCCCCTTGATCCCAAATAAGGAAACGAAATATCCACCCAAAACAAAACAAAACAAAACCCACCACCATCAAGTTGATTCTGACTCATAGTGTCCCCATAGGGTTCCAAGTTGTAAATCTTTATGGAAGAGGACTGCCTCATCTTTCTCCCAAGGAGTGACTGATGGGTTCGAATCACCAACCTTTTAGTTAGCAGCCAAACTCTTTAACCACTACGCCACCAGAGTTAGTCTGAAATGTGGCCAGTATAGCTTCCTTGTTCCTGTGTGCCTGAGCTTACAAAAACTTTTTTTCTTTGTACCATTCTTGGGAGTTTTTTTTTTTTTTTTTTAATTGTGATTTGGGTGAAGGTTTACAGAGCAAATTTACTTTCCATACAGCATACAGCAGTTCACATACACTTCGTCTCATGACATTGACCACAGTTTACCACAATGCAACAGCTCCCCTCCCACTTCCTCCCCATAGTTACCTCTTCCCTGTGTCCATCCCTCCATGCACTCCTGCCGCCTGAGCTGTCTCCCTGTGCATAAGCAGCCCTTCTTTCTCCCATGATTGTTCTCTCCAAGGAGTGTATCTACCTGAGGTAAATGTTCAATTCATATGCCTGTCCTCTGCCCAGCTGGAAACCACAGGTATGGGTTCAATTCCAGACCTGAAAGGCAGCTCGGGGCCATGGTCTCAGTGGTTCCACCAGGCTCTATCGGACCAGCAAACCTGGTCCCCCCCCCCGTTTTTTTTTTCTCCAAATGATTTTGAGTTTTGTTCCACATTGTTCTCCCCTTCTATCAAGGATCTCCTACATAGATCCCCTTTCAAGTGGATGACAGTGGTAGCCGGGCACCATCTAGTTCTTCTGGTCTCACAGTCGTATAGGCTGCAGATTGGATGGTGTACCAGTCGCTAGGTCTAATTGTTTCCATGAATTTTGGGTTTCTTCATTCTTCTTTGCTCTGGACAAGGAGAGACCCATCATTGCATCTGGATGGCAGCTTGCTAGCTTTTAAGATCCCAGTCGCTACTCACCAAAGTAGGAGATGGAACAATGTTTTGTATAGTATGTTATGCCAATTGAGCTTGATGTCCCCTGCGACTATGGTCCCAAGTCTACAGGTTCAACTACTTGGTCCTTCCGTTCTTGGGAGCACTTGTCTGACTCTCACAGCAAACATTGGCCCTTCTCCCTGATTCATGAATTACACAAAATAAAGAGTTTGTACACAAATTTAACATTGTGGAAGTTTTAATTTTACAGCAACTTTTTTTGTTGTTAATTGAATTGATTCTGACTCAAGACCTTCATTATTTAAAAAAAAGCAGAGGGAGAGGGAGAAGGAGAAGAAGAAAAGAGAAAGATAATAATTCCCTTCCCCTCCAAGTTAAGGTGCAGTCGCCTGCTCTGCAGTGACATTTGTGAGCAGTGAGGTAGCTCCTGGGCCAAGAAGAAAGGACTGATGGGAAATGTGATTTGATTAGAGACCGTGTGCTCAGAATTCCACCAATGGGAGTGCTATATTAAGTATTTTCTCCAAGATTTACAATATAATGGTACCTTGCAGCTGTGCAGTGACTTATGGTTGTTTAAGGGTTCTCATACTCATTATCGCTTGATCCTCACAGTAAAAGAAGTGACAACGACACCAATTCTGAGTGGTAATGGTCACAGTCACACACCATTATTCCAGTGTGAGCCCTGGCCTTGTGATTTTTAATCCTCTGCTCCTTCTCCTCCTCTCTCCCCTCTCCCCCTCCTTTTATCCCGACCACCTCCTGAAATCATCCAAGTTAGATGCAATTTGCTTTTAGCACCAGAAATGTTTTAAGAGGCTCAAGTGAATGCTCCTTTAAGAATGTTGTTAACATTGCTTCTTGGCCTTTTGGCTAAGATCAAGTGAAGAATGTTGTTAACTTTGAACCCTCAGATGCCTCACATAAACAAACAAACAAACAACAACAACAACAAAAAAAAACGGGTTGGAGAGAGCTGGTTAAATTCATGTGAGAGATTCGGCTTGCCATGTCTACTCCTAGAGAGTCCTAGTATACCTTGGCATACCTGTGATTCTGCAAGAAATAACTATGCTTAACTTGGTTTTACAACCAATACAAACATATTTTGCCATAGACCTTCCTTCTTGATGCATAACACTTGTTATTTCCATAGGTCACTTTGGGAAATACCTCCATGATTCCTTGAAAATCAGCCAACCAGTTGCCATTGAGTTGGATCTGACTCATGCAGCCTCATGTGTGTCAGAGTAGAACTGCTTCATACGGTTTTCAATGGCTGATATTTTTGGAAGTAGATCACCAGACCTTTCTTCTGAGGTGCCTCTAGATGGACTTGAACTTCCAACCTTTTGGTTAACAGCCAAGTGTGTTAACCATTTGCACCACCCAGAGGCTCCTCTTGAAAACCATTCTGCTATTCTCTAGTCGCTGGATTCTTGGTGGTGGTGCCATCGAGTCGATTCAGACTCATAAGGACCCTATGTACAACAGAACGAAACACTGTCCTGTCCTGTGCCACGCTCACAATCCTTGCTATCCTTGAGAAAGTCTTCAGTAACGTACCAGACAGTGTTTCACTGCTATTCACAAGGTTTTCTGTGACCACTTCTGAAAGAAGTGGATGGCCCCGTCCACCTTCCTGGTCTGTCTCAGCCTGGAAGCTCTGCTGAAACCTGTCCAGCATAGTTGACTCTGTTGGTATTCAAAATACTGGTGGCATAGCCTCCAATCTCACAGCAACATGCAAGCCACCACAGTATGACAAACTGACAGACAAGTGGTGGATTATTTGTGTATAAACAGATTTTCGTTGTAAATGTGACAGGGATAATAATCCCAAGAATGACTTGCCATATCTATCTGAAGACAGAGAGTGACTTCTACTCTCAGGGGTTCATTTCCCATGGAGTCTTCATCTGTCTTTAAAAAAGAAAACATTATGAAGCCTTTTTTTCTAAGCTGCTCTGAGCTTTGCCCAATCCAAAGTTTTCAGGATATTCCTTTGGGGAAGGTTCCAGATGTAGTCATGGGGTAGATGAGGATCTCCCCCCATCACTCCTGCTGAACAAGGATCAATAGAGTCTCCTCACACCACACTGGACTTTAAGGACTGATTTCTTAGCAGACCATGTATCTCTTTATTCTTTCTGAGCAGTAAATATTTGACCACAAATATAGGGATTAGATTGAAAACTCTCAATAAAATTATAAATAAGCAAAGTGTTTTTCACTTTCCCAACAAGGCAGGGCATGATCCAGAGAGAACCATTAAAAAAAAAACTGTACTAGTGATTTCTATGGGTTAAATCGTGTCTCCAAAAAGTTATATTGAAGCCCCAATCCCCAGTACCTGTGAATGTGACCTTGTTTGGAAATAGGGTCATTGCAGATGTAATCAAGTTAAGATGAGATCATTAGTGTGGGCTCTAAGCCATCCAGTTGTAATTTGGTATGACATCCCTAGGAAACTAATAAAGTCATTCTTTAAAAAGGATCTCTTTTAAACCATCCAAGAAACTAAGGCATGGGGAAGCTAAGTAATGTGTTGACTGTGCCCAATACAATGGAAAAAGTGTGTTTGCTCCTTGGAGAAACAGAATAGCCTCATGGGGCAGGTATTAGACTGGAAGCCAGGTCCTCTTTCATCTACCCTTTGTTCAAGGACAACTTTACCACCAGGCTCCTTCCCACCCCAGTCCTACCATCATCCTAGGAAATGTTTGTGCCAGTGGGCATCTTACTCTTGACACCTGGCATCCTCATTTCCATAAACCTTCTCCTCCACGCCCCCTCTGACACCCTCTTCCATGACCACCCCTTGGACCTTCCCATTATCTGGAACTCCTTACCTCAAAATCACTATTCAAACAATTTATGTGTACTACCTCCTGCCTTTCCAGCTTGGTTGTGTGACTACCTCCACAGGATCTTTAGTTTTTGGGTCTCTCCCTCCCCTGTATTCGTTTCCTTCCCTATTTAGCTTGCAGTTAATGGTCCACCATTTAAAGCACTCTCTTACCAAAACACCAAAACCCATTTTCAACCTAGTTTGACCACAACCCATAGTTTGTTGTTATTAGGTGCCGTCGAGTCTTTTCTGACTCATAATGACCCCATGCACAGCAGAACAAAACACTGCCCAATCCCATGCCAGCTCCATGATCCCTGCTATACTTGAGCCCATTGTCACAGCCACCATGTCAGTCCATCTTGTTGAAGGCCTTCCCCTCTTTCCTCGACCCTCCACCTTACCAAACATGGCATCCTTTTCCAGGGAATGGTCCCTTCTGACAACATGAGCAAAATAGGTGAGATGAAGTCTGGCAATTCTCGCTTCTAAGGAGAATTTTGGCTGCACTTCCTCCAGGACAGATCTGTTAGTTCTTTTAGCAGTCCGTGGTACTTTCAGCATTCTTCACCGGCACCACAACTCAAAAGCATCAACTCTTCTTTGATCTTCCTTATTCATTGTCCAGCTCTCACATGCATACGAGGCAACTGGAAATATCATGGCCTGTGTCAGGCACACCTTAGTCCTCAAGGAG
>NW_006921665.1:7304745-7319007 GCF_000298275.1 Orycteropus afer afer | reverse complement strand
GGACTGATTGTTTCCATGAATTTTGGTTTTCTTCATTCTTCTTTGCTCTGGACAAGGAGAGACCCATCATTGCATCTAGATGGCAGCTTGCTATCTTTTAAGATCTGGGCATCAGTTCTTACAACTGATCTCTCTCTTCCTTTTCACCAAGTTGTTGCAAGTGTCATCTCTATGAACTGTATTAGTTTCCCATTGTTGCTGTAACACATTACCACAAATTTGGTGACTTAGCACAGCACACTTTTCTTCTTTGACATCAGAAGTCTAGAATGCAGATGTTGACATAGCTGCATTCCTTCTGGAGGTTTCAGGGAAGAATCTTTTGTCTTGTCTTTTCCACCTACTGGGCCACCTGCATTCCTTGGCTTGTGGCCACATCACTCTCACCTCTGGTTCCATCATTACATCTCCTTTTATAGCTTTTAAGTTCTTGCCTCCCTCTTATATGGACCCACCCGGATAGTGCATGATAATTTTCCCATCTCAAGATCCTTAATTTCATCACATCTGCAAAGTTCCTTTTTCCATGTAAGGTAACATGTTCACAGGCTCTTGAGATGAGGGCACATCTATCACAAGAACCATCTTTGACTTCCCCAACTTCTACCCACTTTTCAGCCTTTTCCAAACAGGCTTCTCCTCCCATCCCCTATTCCAAATAACTCAATACCCTCCATGTTGCTGAAACCAACAGATAGTTTTAGTTGTCATTCTTCCTGGTCTGGTAGCAGCTTTTGATATAGTAGGCCAAACAGAGAGAGGTGCACTAAGATACATGTAGAGGACTAGACACGTGAGGGGCGGTAGCTGGTGCTTCCAAGCATGTTTTGCTATCCCTTTGGTGGAGGGTATTATGGATTGAATGATATCCCCCATCCTATTCTCTACACTTGTGATTATAATCATGTTTGCAAATAGAGTCATCTTTATGTTAATTAGAACCCAAGTAGGGTGGGTTCTATATCTATTTCTGAGTTTTCAAAAGAGCATATTAAACACAGATACCCAAAGCTGAGGGAAGATGGATGCCATGTGAGGACTGTCTACAAGCCAGGGAAGCAAGATACATCCAGACCAACCAACAAGGAAAGAATCGACATAGCTGAGGCCCTGATTTAGGCTTTTAGCCTTGAGAACTGTGAGAAAATAAATTTCTATTCTTTAAAGCTACCTACTTGTGGTATTGGTATTATAGCAGCACTAGGAAACCAAGACAGAGAGTCCTAGTGTGAATCTGCTCAGGTGCTGATGGAGAAGTTTTACAACTCCCCTCCTCTATACACTGTTCAAAGGCTCCATGGTGCTTGTTGTTGTTGTTGTTGTTGTTATGTGCTGTCAAGTCAGACCTGACTCATAGCGACCCCTCCTTGGGTTTCTGAGGCAGTATCACTACGGAAGTAGATTGCCCCATCTACCTTCCGAGGAGTGGCTGGTGGGTTTGAACCGCCATCCTTCTTGTTAGCAGTTGAGTCCCTCAGGCACTACACTACTAGAGCTCCTCCATGGTGCCTAGACTTACTTTAGTGGATTAAAACTGTTGGTCAGTGTGTTAGACTGGTTTCTCTAGAGAAACAAAACTGGTAAAGCTTATATATATAGAGAAAGAGAAATTTATCTTAGGAAAATGGCTCACACACTTATAGCTGGCAAGTCCAAAGTTCTTGGATCAAACGTCAAGCTGGAGGCTTTTCTTGACTCATAGGAGGTGAGCTGCAGGGGCTGAGAAGCTCAAGGTTGGCTGTTGACTCCAACGAATGATGAATCCAAGATCTCAAGGCCGAATGGTGGATTGTTCGCTCACAGATAGTTGTAGGCAGCACAACAGAATCCTGATCCACAAAAGAGTGTCTCTTTTCCCAGGACGTCCATAAAGATACTGGAAGCAAGCCATACCCCTAGGGAAACTCCCTTTCAATGGTTTGGCTACTCAAAGCATATATATCCAATCCCATCATGGGAATAACCACATTACAACTGCTTAAACCACACAGAATTGTGGTCCAGCCAAGTTGACACACAGCTCCAACTATCAGTCAGATAACTACAGGTAAACATTTTTTTTTCCAAATATTTTTATTGAAGTAAAACCTACTTACAAAAAAAGTGCACAAATCATACATGTACAGCTCAGTGAACTTTCATATGTGTCCACCATTCAGATCAAGAAAAAGAGCATGGCCAGTCCCCTGAGATCCCTCTTACACTCCTTCCTTTTCACTAACCCCTCTCCTCCCAAAAGTAGCCCTCTCCAGGGAGGTGTAGATATTTGAAAAAGGAATTGGATTGAATCCATTGGAAGTTTTATTGCTAATGTATCTTCTTTGTACCTGCACAGTGTTAGCCTCGAACACAAAAGGACCTGAAAGATCTTTCATTAGTTCCATGAGCCAACCTTCTATCTCCAGACTATCACTCTCAGAATATAAATATGGTATGCAGAGGGATTCGAGCCACTTCCCTACACACATATTATGTTTTGATGTAAATGATCCATGAAACTCAAGTTCTGTTTAATGGGGACAGATGTACCAACTGACTGGTTACTGTTGAGTCAACTCAGGGCAACCTCATGTGTGTCAGAGTAGGACTATGATCAATAGCTGATTTTTCAGAAATAGATCACCAGGCCTTTCTTCCAAGATGCCTCTGGATGGACTCAAATGTCCATATTTTTGGTTAGCAGCCAAGCATGTTAACCATTTGCACCACTCAAGGACTCCTAATGCATATCTGAAGCAAGATAGTGGCTCAACACAACAAAAAATTATTTCTCTCTTACTCACATAAGCAGTCTATGTACCAGGCATACCTTTCCTCCATGAATTGGGGACCCAAGTCCTTTTCATCTTGTAGTTCTGCTGTCCCAAGGGTCTTGTCATTTCCTTAATCTTGTCATAGCAACATATTTTGAGACAAACCATAAACATTAACCCAAGGTCACGTGCAGAGTATTTGTTAGTTGGTCATCTACTTCTCTTCTGGTGAATGGCAGGTAACTTTTCATGCGGATTCTGAAGAAACCTAAATATTGGGGTACCAGCCTATGGGCAGCATCAGGGAGATGCTGAGTTCCCTGGATCAGAGTATAGTTCATTACAGGGTGCTGAGAGACCAAAAAGAGGCTGGAATGTACTGTGGTTGTTAGCTGCCATCAACTTGGCCATGATTGGATTGCTGTGATCCGTAGAGATTTCTTTGGCTGATTTTTCAGAAATAGTTCACCAGGCCTTTTTTCCTAATCTGTCCTACTCTGGAAATTCCACTGAAACCTGTTTAGCATCATAACAACATATCAGCTTTCACTAACAGGTGGGTGATGGCTATGCATGACACATTGGCCAGGAATCAAACAGGGACTCCTGTATTGAGGGTAGAAATTCTACCACTGAACCACCCCTGCCCCTGAAATGTACACTATTCTATCTTTCCCTAGGGTCCCTTGTGTGCCCTGGAGGAAGACACTAACCACCACAGCCCTTGGACCCTCCTGAGGTCTCCTCCTGGCCCCTTCAGTGCCCCAGGGTGACTTTGTTGTTCTGCCAGCACATTGCCACTGCCTGATGTCAATTTAATTCTCATTTTAGGCTTTGCTCTCTAAGTGGACTTAACTCAGCTTTGCTGGTGTCTTGGCTAGTCTGATGACTTTCAAGGTGTGTGTGGGAGGTGAGGGTGGGATTGCAGAGAGAGCTGAGGTCTGGATTGAGTGTGTCAGTGTGTATTCCCTACCTTCATCTTCAGAGCATTCTGGATCAATATATGTGACAACCCCAGGGCAGACTATCTCAGCCCCTTTTACTGAACATTTTAGGGATGCTCAGGGAAGTGATTGGGTGCCTTTAGCTAAGATTTATGATTCTGAGGAGGATTTTGACACCTGAACAGGAATAGCTTAATTCTTAACTTGATTCCGTGTGGGAAGTGGGGTGTTCTGAAGCAGCCCCTCTTCATGCCACCCCCTCTCTTTCTTTAAATGAGCCACATCCTCTCTCTCAGAGGCCACAGGCTGCCAAGTCTGTCTCCCACACACCTAAGCAAAAAGTCCCTGGCTCTCCTCCCAGCTGCCTGGCTATTGACCTTATGAGGTGTGAGATGGAGGAAGGGACTCTACAGTATAGATGAATCTTTTTTTCCTCCTTTCTGAGAAACAGCCCAGGCCCCTGAAGCTGCCAGGCCCTCCCATATCTTCTCAGAGCCGAAGACTCAGCATTATCTCTCTAACGTGCCTGGGACATGACTGAGGAACTAGGGTTGAGACCCACCACCTACCCTCCCTCCACCCTCCACCCATGTTTCCTTGGAGCACGCCTTTACACTGGGCAGAGTTCTGCTTTGCTTTCCTCCCCAGTGATGAGGCAGACACAGGAGTGACTTCATAAATTCAGACTGTATCCAGGTAGGCATGGTGGAAGGCTCGTGGAAGATCAGAGAGCATGAGTCTCCCTGAGAATAGGCAACTACATGCCCAAGGGACACCCACTTAAAATGTTTTCCTGTTTTATAGAGATACTCCAGGACTCCTTGGCTCCTGGCCAACCCTTCAGTGCTTCCTGTGGGGAAAAAGCCCTCTGAGATTACAGTGGGCCAGACCAGAAGCTGAAGTTTCTAGCCCTGACATGAAAAGGGGCATCTGCTTAGCTCTGAGCCTAAATCCAGACCTCTCCACTAGAGCTATAAGGAGGATCTATCCCCATCTTTCAGTCCCTTCCCTAGAGCAACCAAAGTGCTGCCTCAAAACCAAAGAGGAGTGGTGGGTTCCTGGAGCTCTTATAACCAAGTTTGCAGTGTTACAGGTTGAATTTATATGGCTTTCTAGCATGGTCTTTTAACTCCCACCAAATATTGGGTAGAACTATGTTTGTAGCCTACCAACGTTTTTGTAGCCCACCATGGGAATTGGAAATCTTGCTAATAATACAAATAAAAGTGCATGGCACCCTTGTGGCGGCTGGATCATGCAAATAAGGTGTATGGATTCTAACAAGGCGATTGGTCACTTTTGTCATCCCACGGAGCTTAAAATGAGCCATCCCAGAGTTGGAAAGGGAGGACTTCACTAACAGCAAGAAAGAAAAGCCAGGAGCAGAGTGCAAATGGATCTGGGGTCCCTGTGCTGAGAATCTCCTAGACCTATAGACAGAGAGTTGTAAGACTGGAGACAGTGCAAGCAGCAACAAGTGTGGCTCAGAACCAGTAGCAGCAGAACCAAGAGCAGCAGGAGATGATGTGGTGGGCTTCCCAGCCCACAGAGTGAGAGAGCTGAGTGTCTTTGGGCAGGAGGCTTGCTGGTGGAGTGGGGTGTCTTTGGGCACTTGGTTGAACTAGGTGTGCTAATGACCCATGGAATTAGAGCTGAGCACCTTCAGGCTGAGGCTTGCTGGCAGAGTGGGATGCCTCTGGGCATTTATCCATGCAGCTGAAGATCTTTGTAACACTTGCCTGATCAGGGCAGTTTCTGGGCTGGCCAAAAGGTTTGAAAGCCGAAGGCTGAGAGGCTGAGGGAAAGGACTGCCTGTGGGCATGGCCAAGAAGCTGTCCTGATTGAAGAACTATATCCTGATTTGTTCCTGCTCCTAAATTGTAACCTGTTATTTCCCTAATAAATTCCATAATCATGAGTATTCTCTGTGAGTTCTGTGTGGCCATTACCATGAATTGTCAAACCCAACAGAGAAGTAGAGAGGGCCATGGAAGGGACAGCTGGTGTCAGAATTGATAAAAAGGTTGGAGAGAAGAGTTATGTCTGACCTGTGCCTCATAGGAATCAACCTTGGGCTATTGATGCTGATAATGATTCTCCTTCCCCTTTGTGAATTTAAACGAGGAGTTCTGACTTCCCCACACCACTATTTTTACACAGCTGAATATTTTCCAGGTTACCTAACTAAACTCCTGCAAAACCACACCGCCTATGCCTGCGATGGGGACCACTTGAATCTCCAGTGTCCTCGGCATTCTACGATAAGTGTCCAATCGGCATTTTATGGGCAAGATGACCAAATGTGTAGTTCTCAGCAGCCTGTATCCCAGAAGAAAGACAGCCTAACTTGCATGGCATCCACCACTCTGCAGGTATTGCCTCTCATAAGTGTTTTAAGACAATAAAATGTTCTCAACTCTCTCTCTCCATGTACACATACCTGTGATAATATAGCTTTCTCAAAGCTATATAAATGACCCATATAAATCCCAATTTATACAAATCACAAGTTCTGCAGATGAGCTTATTACTTGCTTCTCAAAGGTATTCTTACCAAACAAGTTGTGATAGAAACCCTTTTTATTGCAGAACTCCCTTGATACATTTGCAATATGGATTTATTCTCAGACTTACTCCTTATTACAGTTTTCTTGAGTTTCAGCCTTCAGGCCCACATCTCCTATCAAAACCTCAATACTAAAGGAAGGCTGTGGATTCTTTAACAAGTATATCTGTGAGGCAGCCATCTGAGGTCAGCATCTTAGAAACCATATATAAAGAAGAAAACTATCAATGACTGTCTTTTAGTTGTTTGCTTGTTTTATGATTTACTTAACTTGTAGATAACCATATTATTCTCATTGGAAGGTATTTTGGGCAGTCTTTGCTGACTGGCCTTTCTACTGGACAGTACAAGAAATTGGAGAGGTGGGGACCTAAGTCATTCCTATTTGGGGATTGGTATATTTAGGGAAAGATCTGGTATAGGAGGGGGTCAAAACTAATACCTCAATGATGTAAAACCATATAGACCATTCCAATTATCTGAGAAATTTTTACTTTACTTTTCCCCCAGCTTATCAATATGAGTAATTAGTTGGCCAAGATTACTGGATTACTTGGCTTTGGATTTTTTTTTTTTAATGCCTTCAAAGTTCCATATGAGAATATTGAAGTAGGGTTGTTAGATTGAAAAGGAAAAAAGCAAACCCACTGCCATATAGTCAATTCTGACTCATAGCAACCCCCATTGGATTTCCAAGGCTATAAATCTTTGTGGAAGTAGATTGCCGTATCTTCCTGCCACAGGACAGCTGATGCTTTGAATTGCCGACCTTCTGCTTAGCAGACAAATCCCTTACCCACTACACCACCAGAGCTCCTTAGGACAGTTAGGGCAGGTGGCAAATTAGAAGTCTGTTTGATTTTGTAAGCTATAGGAAATGTGGGTGAAGATACGTTTCCTAGGAGAAATACAAGAAAGAGATTTAGCTTCATTGCTATGTGGCTTTCTCTAGGGTCTAAAGACAAAAAGCAAAAACAATATGGCAACTCTGGATCTTTAAAATTCTTACACCATTTATTGCTTTCATTTCAAGCATCATAGTGTCCTGGGTAGTCATGTTATGGGTAAAGATACCAACTGAGTAGGCAAAACAAATATATTTGAGTTCATCAGAAATGTGGTTTCCATACTCTATGGGGAGACTTTTTTTTTTTTTTTTCTGGAAGCAAGCAACTACTTTCCTGTGTGCCCTACCCACAATCCTTCCCCTTTGGTGCCATCCCTCCTTCCACTGTCCCTCACCCCAAGTGCTCTGCCCATCCATCCCTTGTCCCTAGGCTGTCTCTGCCCTTCTAAGTGCACAAACAAAATGTTGGGCCAGTGCCAAAAGGGCAGAAGTGCCTTCTTTGGGAAAGTATGAACTCCTGGCACCCAGGAACTCCAAAGAATGGCACCGCCCTTACCATGGGTGCCTGCCTCTGCCAGGCAGCCCTGAGGGAAGAAGATGTTCCATAACCAGGCTGACAAGTTAGCATTTGTGAACATAATTCTGATGTTGTTTGAGGGTTTGTTTGCCAGAAAACATCCCGTGCCCTGCTCTTTCATCCAGAGATCAAGAGATTCTTTTACATCATGTCTTTTAACTGCTTTGGGAGCTGAGGCAAGGTGCTTCCTCAGGGGATGGTTGCCTAATTTAAGAAGAGCTCAGGTTGATGTCCACACAGGGGTTCCTCAGTGGATCCAGCCCATGTCTGAATGTCAAGAGGAAGTGCCCATAGTACAGGTTAGAAACAGCTCTGTCTAGTTCCCCTCGATGCAGCTGTAACATGTGGACCCTTCTGGTGACATCTGAGGGCTAAATCATTTAACCATGACCCAGGGTCATGAGTCATGTACTTTCATCTGAAAGCTGTGCCTCCTGGGGTCTTGTGGGGTCCAAGAAGTGGACTTCTGAAGTGATGAGTGATTCCTTCTGGGAGATGATCTGTGAGCTTCTATAAGAGCATGGTGATTCAGAAAGGCTCATGGATCTGAGCTAAATCTAGTCCCAAAGTAGCAATTAGATTCTCAGTAGAGTTTTTACTGTACTTTGTGTCCTTTTACCAGAACCAAGTCTGAGACCTCTGTGTTTATCATGGGCAGGGCATGCTCTGTTTGGGAACCCGGAAGTGAGCAGTGAAATGTTGGGTCTTTCCATGGCCCAAGGTAGGTCAACTGTGAGCTTTCACAGAGCAGATCCATTAACAAATGATTAAGTTGCCTGGAAAAAATCAGGAGAGATAGAGAGCTGAAAGAAAGCTTTTAAGCCAAATACTTAAGAGAGTCTGAGTATTTCATGAAGAATGTTGCTCCACAAGGGAGCTTGGGCCCCATACCCTTGAGTTTGGTGAGGGTGTGGATCAGCTTTTACATTTTTATTTGTTTGACTATGTAATGGGTCAAAAGAGAAAAAGCTGGAAAGGGTGTGGCCTCCCTCAGATGCCGAGCTCTCCTGTGGCCTGTGGGAGCCATTTCTAAGGCTGAGGACCATGACTGTGATCACTGACTCCCACAATTATCTCAACTTTAAAGTGAGGAACTTCCTCGAAGGGGACCTTTAAGTGCCTGCCAGCCCCACATTCTTCAGTTCTCTGATCTCTCTTGTGTCTCCTGGAGTCTTCACAATGCAGAGCTTTTGTCAAAAGTATTAACAGTGGTGCCAGTCGAAGCTAATTGGAGGTTGGTTTTCTGACAGGAGCCTGGTGCTGTTGGATCAGGTTTCTTCTTTTGGAAAAGAATGGGGAGACAACAGAGAGGCAACCAGTCACCCACATATATGTGCTTTCATCTTAGACAGAGCCCAGAGCAGCTCAGATATTCTCTGTGTGAACCTTGGCCAGGCAGGGAGGTGCCTTCCCTCAAAACAGCCCAGTTTGGGGTCTCTTAGATGCTGTATGCGGTTTTCACGTCTGTCCCTTTTCTACCCCCTTGTTTTAGAAGGTGTTGGATGAGTGCCAGAACCAGCGGGCCTGCCACCTCTTGGTCAATAGCCGTGTTTTTGGACCTGACCTTTGTCCAGGAAGCAGTAAATACCTCCTGGTCTCCTTTAAATGCCAACCTAGTAAGTAACTTTGAAGGGGGATATGGGTTCCTGGTTTTGTTCACACTCCTGATAAAAATTTTCTGCCAGTTGGTGTTTGTCCAGTTTTGAAACCCTTGTTAATGGAAAGGTTGGGGCTCCATTCTCACCTGGTGTGTGTGTGTGTATATTTGTGTGTGTATACGTGTGTATGTGTGTGTGTTTGTGCATGTGTGTGTATATTTCTATGAATATGTGTATATATGTGTGTATGCACATGTCTCCACATGTGCATGTGTTCTTACACATCTCTGAATTTAAAAATTCTAAGTAAAACTCAGTTGTACAGATGCTAAAGATACCAGGGATGGTGAGAGACTATAATGGTTTTTTAACAAAATGAGGGATTAGTTCTCCTTCTCAGAGGAAATCTTTTTAGGAGGTTGATCCCAGCCAACGGACTGCTTATTTTGGTGAGAGGGTCAGCAACAAGGTTTGTCAACTGAACCACCACTTCAGATCTTTATAAACTAGCTTCTTCACACTTTTATCTATTGTAGGAGCTACTTTATGAGTGTATTATAGATTGGATTTTATCTCCCAAAAAGATATGCTAAAGTTCTAACCCCCAGTACCTGTGAATTTGACCTTGTTTGGAAAGAGGGTCTTTGAAAATGTTATGTTTACATGACTTCGTACTGGAGTAGGGTGGGTCCTAATGCAATATGAGTGGTGTCCTAATTAAAGAGAAGAGATACTGAGAAACACAGAGGGAGGATGGCCATGTGAAGACAGAGGCAGAGAATGGAGTAGTGCGGTAGCTGCAAGCCAAGGAACAGGCAAAGATCTTCCCCTAGAGACCTGAGAGAGAGCGTGGCCCTCTTGATGCCCTGCATATGGACTTTAGCCTCCAGAACCATGAGGTGATAAATTTCTGTCGTTTTGAGTCATTCATCTATGGCAGCCCTAGGAAACTACTAACTGGTTGCTGTCCAGTGAACCCCAACTCATGGTGACCTCATGTGTGTCAGAGTAGAACTATGCTCCCCAGGGTTTTCAATGGCTAATTTTTTGGAAGTAGATCATCAGCTCTTTCTTTCAAGAAGCCTCTGAATAGACTCAATCCTTCAGCCTTTCTGTTAGCACTACCCAGGTATCACTACGGAAGTAGATTGCCCAACCTTCCTTCTGAGGAGTGGCTGGTGGGTTTGAACCACCAGCCTTCTGATTAGTAGTCAAATGCTTTAGGCACTGCACCACTAGAGCTCCCAGGGATTCCTACACAGTGTTTATTCTAAGGAGAAAGAGAGAGGACATGGCTAAAGCAACAATATCTCTTATTCTGATTGTTGCACTTTGCTCCATTGTCTTTTGCCATTTCTAATGCATGCAAGGCACTTGACTACTAACCAGAAGGATGGCAGTTCAAACCCACCAGCTAGTCTTCAGAAGGAAGGTGGGACAATCTACTTCCATAGTTATACCGCCTCGGAAACCCAAGGAGGGGTCGCTATGAGACGGGTCCAACTCAACGGCACATAACAACAAACCACAAAGAATGCACACCAGTTTTGTGAGTGATTAGCCCTCTGCAACCCAGGAAGAATTCAGCATGTGGGTCAACTTCTAGGTATAGAGAGTCTGACTGAGAGAAATTGCAGGTAATGGCAGTATTGTTGTTGTTGTTGTTATGTGCTGTTGAGTCGGACCTGACTCATAGAGACCCCTCCTTGGGTTTCCGAGGCAGTATCACTACAGAAGTAGATTGCCCCATGTTTCTTCCGAGGAGTGGCTGGTGGGTTTGAACCGCCAGCCTTCTGGTTAGCAGTCAAGTGCCTTAGGCACTACGCTACCAGAGCTCCCAATTGCAGTATTAGAGGTTCCTAATAATTCTCCAGAAAAGAAAAAAAGAAACTATAAAGAAAACTAAAAAGAAACTATAGCACCAACATTTGACCAAAAATATAAGGAACCAGTAACCAAATCCTTCAGGTCCACTTGCATTCAGTGAAATCACCCGTTATGGAAATATTTACACCAGTTGCTGTTGTGCTGTTAGGTGCCATTGAGTCAGCTCTGATTCATAATGACCCTAAGTACAACAGAACGAAACACTGCCTATTGTTGAAGCCACTGTGTCAGTCCATCTCGTTGATGACCTTCCCTTTTTTCCCTCACCCTCCACTTTACCAAGCATGATATCCTTCTCCAGGGAATGGTCCCCCTGACAACACAACCAAAGTAGGTGAGACAAATTCTGGCCATTCTTGCTTCCAAGGAGCATTCTAGTTGCACTTCTTCTAGGACAGATTTGTTAGTTCTTCTGGCAGTCCATGGTACTTTCACTATTCTTCACCAACACCACAACTCAAAAGGAACAACTCTTCTTCAGTCTTCCTTATTCATTGGCCAGCTCTCACAGGCATGTAAGAAGACTGAAAATACCGTGGCTTGGATCAGGCACGCCTTCGTCTTCAAAGAGACATCTTTGCTTTTCAGCACTTTAAAGAGGTCTTTGCAGCAGATTTGCCCAGTGCAATACATTATCTGATTTCTTCACTGCTGCTTCCATTGGTGTTGATTGTGGAACCAAGTAATATGAAATCTTTGAATCAGACAGAGTTTTGCTGCTATTCATAAGGTTTTCAATGGTCAGTTCTTTGAGAAGTGGATAGCCCCCTCCTTCTTCCAAGTCTGTCTTGGTCTGGAAGCTCTGCTGAAAACCTGTCCACCATGGGTGACTCTGCTGGTATTTGAAATACCGGTGGCATACCTTCCATCCTCACAGCAACATGCAAGCCACCACAGTACAACAAACTGACACATGAGTGGTGGATTTACACCAGGGAAATTGGCAAACATTACCAATCAGGATTCATTAGTTCTTTTGATTTTTGGAAAGCTATTTTACTAGTAATGCTCACTAAACCCCAAAACCAAGCCTGTTGCCATTGAGCTGATTCCAGCTCATGGTAACCTCATGTATGTCAGAATAGAACTGTGTTCCATAGGGATTTCAGTGGCTGTTTTTTTTTCAAAGGTAAATCATTAAGCCTTTCTTCCAAGGTGTCTCTGGGTAGACTCGAACCTCCAACCTTTTTGTTACTAGCCAAGTGAGTTAACTGTTTGTGTCACCCAAGAACTCCAGAAAACTTCATTAGAATCTGCCTTTCCCTAATTTGCACTTTGCTCTACTCCCTCACCAAATCTCATTCCTTCAGGAAATTTTGGTTTCAGCAAGACTTTGGATTCAGCTAGTGCTCAATTCAGGAGCTCTGGTAGCGCAGTGCCTAAGGCACTTGACTGCTTACCAGAAGGTCGGCGATTCAAACCCACCAGCCATTCCTTGGATGGAAGGTTGGGCATTCTGCTTCCGTAGAGATACTGCCTCGGAAACCTAAGGATGGGTCACTATGAGTCAGGGTCGACTCGACGGCACACAACAACAACAACAACAACAGTTCTCAATTCATATCCATTTCTGCTTCATAACTGCTGTGTGACTGTGAGCAGTTTAATGAACCTTTTGGAGCCTCTGGGACTCAATTGAGTTATGGTTATAATGCAGCTTCCACATGGGACTGTTTTGAAGACTATAAAAATACAGTGCTGAATGTATGTCACAGAATGAGCTCAGTGATTGGTAGCTATTATTCCAGTCAGCAGACTAAAGTAATTGTCATAAAGATGTGAATTGTCTGAGAGGCCGTGATTTACCAAGGGTAGGATTGAAAGGGAGGCCCTGGGTGATACAGTTAATGTGTTCAGCTGCCGCTAACCAAAAGGTTGTTGGCTTGAGGCTACCAAGAGGTGCCTCAGAAGAAAGGCCTGGAAATTTGCTTCCAGAAAATCAGCCATTGAAAACTCTATGAAGCCCGATTCTACTCTGACATGCATGGGGTCACTGTGAGTCAGACTCAACCATCCAGCAACCGATTTGGGTTTTCTAGGATTAGAGGAGGCAGGTGGGAGTAATCTGCCCTGGGTGCAGGCAATATCAGGAGACACTGTCTCTGAAAAAATAAAATAAAATAATAAACCCACTGCCACTGAGTTGATCTTACTCATAGTGATCCTATAGGACAGCGTAGAACTGTGCCAGAGGGTTTCCAAGGCTATAAATCTGTATGGAAGCAGACTGCCTCATCTTTCTCCCGTGGAGTGGCTGGTAGGTTCAAGCTTTTGGTTAGCAGCTAAATGCTTAGTATCTCTAGAGAGTTTGAAGGCACAATGAAGCTGACTAAAACTCTGTATTTAAATATCATCTTGCACTAGCAATTATAAACAATGTTAGTAATAACATAACTCCTATATTGGCACACTACTCCCACTACCCACCTTTGAATATCCACTGCTGATAGGCAAATGTGGATATGCATTATTAAAAGGAATCCAGTGACCCCATAACTCTCTAACTGGCAGAATCACAAGACAGAGTTTTGTTGTTGTGTGAAGCAGAGTCCTGGTATTACCTTCACCCAGGCTCCTGCCACTCTCCATCTAAAAACCACGTGAGTGTTGGTGACCTACTTCTGGAAGAATGCCAACACCTTTCCTAATCTGACACCAAAGAGAACTCTAATCCAGATCTGAACAATTCCAGTTCTCTAAGAAAAGTAACAATTCTGTTAGTCCTGGAACCCAGAAACATTGCTCTTCAGTGACAGTGAATTAGCACCTTCCCTAATATTATGAATTGCATTGTGTCCCCCCAAAATATATGTTGTAAATCCTAACACCATCAACACCCATAGAAGCAGCAGTCAAGATATCAGATGTCATATTGCACTGGGAAAATCTGCTGTAAAAGACCTCTTTAAAGTGTTAAGAAGCAAAGATGTCACTTTGAAGACTAAAGTGCACCTAACACAAGCCATAGTATTTTTAGTCACCTCATCTCATATGCGTATAGGAGCTCTGGTAGCATAGTGGCTAAGGCACTTGACTGCTCACCAGAAGGCTGGCGGTTCAAACCCACCAGCCACTCCTCGGAAGGAAGGT
>NW_006921665.1:7301397-7304350 GCF_000298275.1 Orycteropus afer afer | reverse complement strand
GCGACCCCTCCTTGGGTTTCCGAGGTGGTATCACTATGGAAGTAGATTGCCCAAACTTCCTTCCGAGGAGTGGCTGGTGGGTTTGAACTGCCAGCCTTCTGGTTAGCAGTCAAATGGGTCAACGAAAAAGGGGAGGATTCTTAATGAGGTGCATTGACACAGTGGCTACAACGATGTGCTCAACCATTGCAAGGATTGTGAGGCTGGCACAGGACCGGGCAGTGTTTCATTCTGTTGTACATAAGGTCACTATTAATCTGAGCCAACTCCACAACACCTAACAACAACAACATGGCAAGGTGGTTAAGCACTCAGCTGTTACCCAAAAGGTCGGTGGCTTAAACCCATCAGCTGCGCTGTGGGAGAAAGATGTGACAGTTCGTTTCTGTAAAGATTTAGTCTTAGAAACCCTTCTCTGCCCTGCATGTTCACTGTGAGTCAGAATTGACTCAATGCCAACAAGTTTTTTGGGTATGCTTGAATGAGTTTTCTTTGTTATGTTAATGAGACAGGATTAAATCAGTCTCTTTTGAGATAAAAAGAAATTAAACAAGCAAGTGAGCAAGTAGAAATGGGAGAAGAGAGATGCCAAACCACAAGAGATGGGGAAGGAGCAGAAGCTAAAAAGAGATGAGACCCTTCCTCCTGAGCTGACTGAGAAAGCATTTCCCTAGAGCTGGCACCCTGCACTCAGTCTCCTAGCCTACTAACTGTGAGAAAATAAATTTCTGTTTGTTAAACCACCCTCTTGTGGTATCTCTGTTATAGAAGCACTAGGTAAGTAAGACACCAAGGGACCAAGTGACTCAATATACCTCTGGACCTAATGTGACACTCACAGGCTCCTCCATTCCAGGAGATAATTTGCCTATAATCTGGGGACAAAATCACTGCAACCTGGCAGCTAGAATATGGAGGCCTTGTATACAGAGGTTGTGTTACTCTGGGTTAGTTTTGCTGATGTCCAGGCTACCTTTGCTAAATGGACATTAATAAAACAAAGGAATATGGATAAAAAAAAAGCATTTCATTGTGTTTCTTAAGAATTCTTATAATTCTGAAAAATTCTGCTTTTCTTAAAAAAAGAGGAAGAAACCATTCATATTAAAAAAAAAAAAAAAAAGTGTTCAGTTTGCTGAGATAAGGTTTAGTTTACGTCCTGCCTTCCATCCCACCCTCTTTCTGGCTAGGGTTCTTGACATATTTTGGAATGCTTCTCTTGGGAAGGGTATTTTAACTCTTTTGGTGTGCCTACCTGTGCCCTCTTCTCTGTATCAAAGAGCATCGTTCATTCGGCATCTTTGAAGTCAGCCAAAATTTCTGTGTGGATGGGATTTAGCATTTACTATCTACTTCCATAGTGATACTGCCTCGGAAACCCAAGGAGGGGTTGCTATGAGTCAGGTTTGACTCGACGGCACATAACAACAACAAACAACAACAGCACCAAAAGGCTGGTGAGGATATCACTCACTGAAAAGAAGCAAACTCTCCAATGTCAGGGTCAGACTTTGTGCGTTTTTTATTTAGAAAAAGAGAACAAATGTTTTCTTGACTCCAAGTGTGAGCTGTTATATTACTGTTCTATTTACCTAGTGCCTCTCTGACAGGAATATATATCACAAATGGGATGGTCTAAACACACAGGAGTTTATTCTCTTACAGTTTGGAATCGTTAAGTCTGAGTTCAAAGTACCAGGCTCTAGGGGCTGGATGAAAGCCTCTCAACCTTGGGCTTTGGCTCTACCTCCTGCTTCCAGCCCACTGAAGCTGGAGGCTTTTCTTCACTCAGCTGCTGGCTGCTGAGGCTAACAAGCCCAAGCTTCACAAGTAATAAGGCACAGTCCTGATATTACCAAACCACATGGCAGGCCATTAACTAAACTCTGTTCAAAGTCCCAAGGTCGGCAGAGCATGGCAAGTTGCTGAATAAACGACTCAGCTACATGCAGGATTCAAGTGTGCCATAAGCTAGAGACCGTTCCCCAAGGCTTCTCCTTATATACAGGAAGAAGACCATATCCCTGATACTACATCCAGCTTCCCAGCCACTCAACCAGGCCTAGCCAAGTTGACACACAAACTGAACTACCACAATTACAATCCCAGTTAGTGTGCAAAGTGTGTTGTAAATGTTTTGCTCAGTTACTGCTTGAATTTTCCCTCTCCTTGGCTCTCGTACATGCTAAAATAAAGGAGAGGATGGGGAGACTGTGTAAGCATCTATAACCTGCTTTCTATTCCTCTCCTTTAATCCTGAAAGTCCCATCATCATGTATTAAAGAAGAGTGCCTTGCAACCTATACTAGTGATGATTGTACAACATGATTGATGTAATTGGTTCTATTGAATTGTACAGAATTGTGAAAAATGTTGCATTGGCAAATGTTTCCTTTATATTTTTACAACCAAAGAAAATTATATAAAAAAATAATAACAAGACCAAAAAAAGAACAATGCCAAGATATAATAGCACCAAAGTTAATTATGGCCTTGAGATCCTAAAAACCTTTCCTTCCTGCTATCTAAAAGTTTAGCCTCTTAGCTACTGTTTCTCTCTCTCTCTCTCTCTCTCTCTTTTTGGTAGAAAAGCACAGGAATTTGCAAGTTATGGAAAGAGAGAGTTTATATTTGGAAATTATTTTCTTTTATGTTTTAAGTTTGGGGCCTAAACATCACTGATTCCAGGGTGTGAAGGTCCAGTCAACCATTGTAATCCTAATGAGTACTGCTAACACCTTTCTGGAAGGCTTAAATTAAGGCAGGGGCTTTTAAACTTTAGTGATTGAAACCCAGAGTAAGAAAAACCTTTTACATTTTGACCCAACATAACACACATGCTGTGATAGTTAAGTTGTGTGTCAACTTGGCTGGGCCTGGTTGAGTGGCTGGGCAGCTGGATGTAGTATTCCCCATGATGAGACTGGTAATCAACTCCATGGTGGAATCTACT
>NW_006921665.1:7298545-7301297 GCF_000298275.1 Orycteropus afer afer | reverse complement strand
TACTGGAGAAAAAATTGAGTCTTACTTAAATTAACAATGCAAATATTCTTAAAGAAACGCCATTGACTGTGGTAGCTAAGGTGGTGTGTCAATTTGGCTGGGCCTGGTTGAGTGGCTGGGCAGCTGGATGTAGTATTCCCCATGATGAGACTGGTAATCAACTCCATGGTGGAATCTACTGGAGCAGCTGAGTAGCTGCCTTAGGGATGTGGTCTGCTTCTAGTATATAAGACAGAGCATTGAGGAAGGTCTCTGGAGCTTTTTGGCATGGTTGGACCCTGCTTGTGGCCCAGTCTTTATTCAGTAGCCTACCATGTTGTCTGCCAATTCTAAGATTGTTCCTGAACTTGAACCAGTGGCCTGCTGTGTTGTTTGATAATTCTGAAAATGTGCCATTTTATTTGTCAGCCTTGGGTTTGGCAGCCTCAGCTGCCAGCAGCTGTCTGAGTTAAAAGAAGCCTCCAGCTCCAGTGGGCTGGGAGCAAGAGGCAGAGCTGAAGCCCAAGGTCAAGGGGCTTTCACCTAGCCCCTAGAGCTGGCACTTTGAACTCAGACATCTAGCTTCCTACACTGCAAGAGAATAAATCCCATTTATGGTATTTTCTGTTAGAGCAGCACTAGAGAACTAAAACACATGCTCATGCACACAGTGAAACTTTTTTTTCAAATTACTAAAGTGTTTATTCTTTTTCCATGTGATACACTTTGATGTTTTCTAGATGATCCTAATTTTCTTATTTTTTAAAAATTGCTAGTCACAGCTCACTAAATTGATTTCATGACCCACTTTGTTGTTAGTTGCTATCAAGGCAGTCCTGATTTAGGGTAACCCTGTGCACAACAGAAGAAAACCCTGCCTCTCCTGCACCATCCCCATGATCAGTTATAGATCGGAACATTGTGATCCATAGGGTTTTCACTGGCTGATTTTCAGAAATAGACTGCCAGGCCTTTCGTCCTAGTACACCTTAGTCTGAAACACTACTAAAGCCTGCCCAACATCAGAGCAATACACAAACCTTCACTGATGGGTGGGTGGAGGCTGTACATGAAGTGCACTGGCTGGGAATTGAACCTGGATCTTCCACATGGAAGGCAAGAATTCTACCCCTGAACCATCAATGACCCACTAGTAGCTCCTCAACTCACAGTCCAAAGAACGTTGACTTGAGGGTATATCAGGGACCAGGGATTGGCCTGCATCCCCAATCTAGGAAAGAAAAATGGAAGGAGAACATGAGTGAGTGAAACACGTAGAGGTGGCTGATGGGCTAGTTCATCTTCCCTCTCTGCAGAGTCTTCCCTCTCATCCCAAGCAGCCCAGACAGCTCACATAAACTCCGTCTCTTTAGCTCTTGCTGTTGTAGACTCCAGTGCTTGTTTAGCTGAAAGATGTGCCTGTTTGCTAAGTAATTGCCATTACAAAGCAGGAAAAACCAGGGCAGAGGATGATGGGGTGTAGGGTGGGGAATGACACATTTTTTTTCATGACTTTCTTTTCAAAAGCCTTCTCTGAGTGGTGGGGTGCACTATACGTGCAAATACTGACCATGATCAACTTAATATTTTGCTTTGTTTTTATTTTGAAAAGTTAAAGATAATAACAGGCTAGAAGATATTCAAGACACTTAAGAGACAAAAGTTAGCATCCAGTGTATGCCAGTTACTCCTATAAAAATTTTTAAAAACCCAAATGAACAATATGCACAGTTAGTTCTCAGAGGGCTGTTATATTAAATATATCAATACATTTAAAGCTCTAAAAACAGTGCCTAGTATTCTGCTATTGTTAGCTGTCATCAAGTTAGCTCTGACTCATGGAGGCCCCATGCAAACAGGATCAAACCTTTGTGATCCCTAGGGCATTCATTGGCTGATTTTTCAGAAGTAGGTCACTAGGTCTTTATTCTTAGTCTGTCTTAGTCTGGAAGCTCCCACCAAAACCTGTTCAGCAACTAGAAATCTTCCATTGACTGACAAGTGGTGGCTATTCATATGGTGGGTTGATTGGTAATTGAATTCAGGTCTCCTGAATGGGAGGGGAGAATTCTACCACTGAACCACCAATGATCCCTCAATAAATGTTGCTGTTGTTAGGTACTGTCAAGTTGATTTTCAACTCATAGTGACCCATTGGGACAGAGTAGACCTTCCCTGTAGGATTTTCTAGACTATAATCTTTATGGGAGCAGATTACCAGGTTTTTCTCTTCTATGAAAGGCACTTGACTGCTAACCAGAAGGCTCGTGGTTCAAACCCACCAGCCACTCCTTGGAAGGAAGATAGGGCAATCTATTTCTGTAGTGATACTGCCTTGGAAACCCAAGGAGGGGTCGCTATGAGTCAGGTCCGACTTGATGGCACATAACAACAACAACAACAACAATGGAACTTCTGGGTGTGTTTAAACTGCCAGACTTTTAGTTTGCAGCCAAGCACTTAACCATTGTGCCACCAGAGCTCCCTCAATAAGTATTAGCTATTATTATTATTTAAACTAATCTACTTTCTGTGTCTATTGATTTAACTTTATGTCCTCTTAGGAGCTCTGGTGGTGCTGTGGTTAAGGCACTGGGCTGCTAACCAAAAGGTTGATGGTTCAAACTCACCAACCACTGTATGGGAGAAGGATGAGGCAATCTACTTCTATAAAAATGTATATCCTTCAAAATTGAAATTCAAAAATTCCTTGAATCAAATGAGAATGAAAACACAACATACCAAAATCTTTGGGACACAGCAAAAGCAGTGA
>NW_006921665.1:7254717-7295240 GCF_000298275.1 Orycteropus afer afer | reverse complement strand
ACAAAGTATATGTGAACTGCTGTATGAAAAGTGAATTTACTCTGTAAATCTTCACCCAAATCCTAATAAAAAAATAAAATAAAATAAAAATAAAAATGTATATCCTTGGAAAGCTGATAGGGATTGCTATGAGTTGGAATAGACTCAATGGTAGTGGATTTTTTTTTTTTTTTTGGTCTTATAAATAGAATCATGTAACATGTGATCTTTTGTGTCTGAAGTGTTAGCTATTATTTTAAAAATCAAATTATTATTAGATATTTTTATTAATTGAACAGTTTTTAGATACACTCTTTAAACAACAAATCTTATTTTCTTTAACAGTGCATTTATAATGTCAACTCTCTCACATTGCAAAAATTTTACTCTAGTAAGCAGATTAAACAACAAATAAATAAACTTTTCCCTAAATTCTTTGGGAACAAAGTGCCACCTTCACCTGAGTCTTGGTTCAGGTTGCCCTTACCTAGAATGTGCTGTCAACCTGAGACATTGTTTGTTCTTGGATTGCCAGATTTGTGGCACGCTTTTCATACTTATCTGAAAAGGGATTCTTTATAGACACCAGGTACCTGGTGTTTCCACCTTTACTAGAAAAGGAAATATTTCTACTTTTATGTCATCTCTCCCTTTTAAAATACATAAATGAAGAAGCTAGGAATCTGCTGGAGTCTAGTGGTGAGGTATAACTGGGTTCTCTGTTAATGCTTTCATTAGACAATTGCTCATCTTTATTTGTGTGGATCCCCAGCCCAAGGACCACAAGCCAACATTTGAGAAAAGCCTTCCTTCGAATAAGGAATGTGTGACCACAGGTGGGGAGAGAGAGAAACTTTCCAGGCCACTCAAAGACCTAAAACAGTGATCCCTCCTTCCTCACGCTGGCATTTCCTCTTTGTTTGCACCTTAGTATAATTCCTGCCTTTTGTACTCTTGTGGAGTGGTTGCTATCCACCCACTCCTGCAGTGGGCTTTGTTTCCCAGGGTCAGCTACATCATGGCAAGCAGGACTGCCCCACTGCCCCCTTCTCAGGGTGCAGCCCCAGGGTGATGAGCAGCCAAGACTTGGAGGGTGCACACAGGTTCTTCCAAGGGAAGCTGATAGTGCTGCCAATTTTTGTTTCTGCTTCAGATGAATTAAAAAACAAAACTGTGTGTGAAGACCAGGAGCTGAAACTGCACTGCCATGAATCCAAGTTTCTCAACATCTACTCAGCGACATATGGCAGGAAGACTCAGGAGAAGGACATCTGCTCCTCAGATACAGAGCATCTCTCCCCCTTTGGTATGTGTTTCCACATGGTTGTAACTAGATTGCTATTTGAAGGAATCAGGATTCTCCCCCAGTGACCAATACCTGGATCAGTGGTGAAACTCTAGGAAGGATTAGAGAGAAAGTCAAGGGCAGGGAGGAACCATTGCCCCACCCAGGTCAGAGCTTCTTCTGCATTTGGGAATCCATCTGTTGTTCAGTCATTCCACCAAAAACCAAAAAGCAAATCTGTTGCCATCCAATGCATCCCGACCAATGTGTTACAGAATAGAACTGCTTTATAGGATTTTCTGGGCTGTGATCATTATGAAAGCAGATTGCCAAGTCTTTCTTCTGTTATGCCATTGGGTGGGTTTGAACTGCCAACCTTTAGGTTAGTTGTTGTTTTGGTTGCAATCAAGTCAGTTTTAAAACTCTTGGCAAACCCCATATGCAGAGTAGAACTGTGCTTTATAGGGTTTTCAGTGACTGTGACCTTTCAGAAGCAGATCGGCAGTTGCCTCTGGTGGGTTTGAACTGCCAACCCTTTGACTAGTAGTCAAATGCTTAACTACTTGTGCCACCCAGGAACTTCTTTAGGCTAGTAATGGAGCATAAACCATCTGTGTCACCCACACCAAGTAGTTACTGAGTGCCTGCTGTATGCCAGGCCCTGTCCTAGGCATGCGTAAGTCATCAGTGATCAAAACAGAATCTATGTTCTCCTGGAACTGAGTTTCCAGCAGTGGATAGGTAGGCAGTGAGGAAAAAGACAGTGAGTGAGTATGTATGTCAGGGTGGTGCATACAGCTAATGTGCTTAGGTCCTCCGGAGAGAGGCCTGATGATCTTCTTCCAAAAAAATCAGTCGATGAAACCCCTATGGAGTACAGGGGTCTAATCCTGCTGTGCATGGAGGCACCATGAGTCAGGGCCAACTTACATGGCAGCTAACAACATGTTGTCAGTACAGAGAAGTGCTAAGGAGAAAACACATGGAGGATGGGAAGTGAGGAAAGTCAGTGCTATTTTATGGAGTGATGGGTGTGCTGGGCAGAAACTTGAAAGAGCCTGTGGGTACCCAGTGTGTGTGTGTATGGCAGTGTTTAGGTAGAGAGAAGAGCCAGTTCAGAGACCATAGCCAGTGTGCTCAGTGTGACTGGAGGGGAGTAATGGTTGGGGAGAGGATTGGAGAAGGGCTCAGAGAGTCATTCTTAGGCGTCTGCCATTTGGAGCTAAGAGATGATGGCTGAGACATAGGCCTGATAACTCCACCCCTCACAGTCCCTTCAATCTGTGGCTGTGAAAAAGCCTGGATCTCCACCAGCTACAGAGAGAACAGACCCTGCTGTGAAACAGCCAACGGAATCACATATTATTGATCAAAACCTAAAATGAGCTCCTTAATGCTTTTAGTTGCTATAATTTATTCATGTATCATGTGTGAAATTAAACATTAATTTAAAAGAGAAACCCATGCATAAGTAATATCTTGGACTTGAATAAAACATTAAGGTGTCTTAGGGTTTTCTAAAGAAATACAGTGAGATAAGTATATCTTACTCTGTGTGTGTGTGTGTGTGTGTATGTATACAAACTCAAACTCATACTCACTGCCCTCGATTCAGATGATCTAATTCATAGCGACTCCTCCTTGGGTTTCTGAGGTGGTATCACTACAGAAGTAGATTGCCCAGTCTTCCTTCCGAGGAGTGGCTGGTGGGTTTGAACTGCCAGCCTTCTGGTTAGCAATAAAATGCCTTAAGCACTATGCCACCAGAGCGCCTATGTATACACACACACACACAGTAGGAGCATATATATATATATATATAGAGAGAGAGAGAGAGAGAGAGCAGGAGAGATAAGGATCAGGAGCTTATATATATATATGTATATATAAGAAGCTCTGGTGGTGCAGGCATTTGACTGTTAGCCAGAATGTTGGCAGTTCAAACCCACCAGCCACTCTGCAGAAGGAAGACTGGGCAACCTACTTCCATAAAGATTTACCACCTTGGAAACCCAATGGGGGTCACCGGAATCTACTCAATGGCAGTGGGTTGGGTTTTGTGGTTTTTATATGTATATATATACAGTAGTCCCGACTTACACCATATTCCAATCAGGGCTAACTTGACAGCAACTAACAACACATGTCTTACAACCTTAGATGACAACATGTCTTATGGACCATGTGTACAAATTCCATTTTTTTTGTACATCTTATCATTAATAATATCAGTTTACTACATACGGTGTTGAAGCACATGATTTGCTGATGTCATCATACCTGTGAGTTTATGTGTAATGTTTCCAACCCCCAAAGACAAATAAAGATCATATTTATAAAGATACCAATAATAAGAGGCAATAATAAGGAAAACGAAAATAACAATAATAAGGTATTTGACTTACATCAGAACTGACTTACAATGAGGTCATTGGAACAGATATATATAGAGTGATAGATATAGATATAAATAGATAGATAGATATTGTTGTTAGGTGCCATTGAATCAATTCCAACTCATAGCACAGAGTAGAACTACCCCATAGAATATTTAGGCTGTTATCTTTATGAAAGCAGATCACCGAGTCTTTCTTCCACAGAGCCACTAGGTCAGTTTGAAACTCCAACCTTTCAGCCAGCAGTCCACTTGACCATTCAGCTACCAGGGAGAGAGAAGGGTATGCAAAGGAGAGAGAGGGAAAGAGAGATTGATTTTTAAAAAATGAATTGGCTCATGTGATTGGGGGAAGTTAGCAAGTCCAAACTCTGTATGTCAGATGACAGGCTGGAAATTCCAGCATTCTGTGTCTTAAAAATCCATAGGTCAGGTGATGGGAACAGTAAAGAATGGAGGAGTTCTGGCAAGATGGTTATCTACTTCTTAGATGTCCCATCTACTCCTCTCTTCTCTCTGCTACTGGATTCAGCAAAGGAATCATTGTTTGAACCATTGTAGGAGTCTCCCTATTCCCAGGCTTACCTTTCTCCCAAGCTTTGCTTTCATAGAAGTCCTTAGGTGCTGCAAAATGTTAAGCGATTGGCTGTTAACTGAAGGTCAGAGGTTTAAGTCCATCCGGAGTTGCCTGCAAAGAAAAGCCTGGGGATCTACTTCCAAAACATCAGCCATTGAAAACTCTATGCAGCAATATTCCCTTCTGACACATGTGGGGTCACCATGAGTCAGAGTCAACTTGGCAGCAACTGGTTTGTTTTCTAAAAGTCAATAATCACTGCAGGATCACTGCAGCGTTTCTTAGTTGGAGAAGAGACTCTTGGTGATTGAATGACTTTCCAATCTTATTATCCTCCTTTCTGGCTTATGCTACTGCAAAAAGGGGCACCATTTCCTAATATTGGAGGCAGCACCCCATTTCCCCCATCACCCAGGTGCCATTTTGCCATACTATGGTGGCTTGCATGTTGCTATGTTGCTGGAAGTTATGCCACCAATATTTCAAATACTACCAGGGTCATCCATGCTGGACAGGTTTCAACAAAGCTTCAAGGCTAAGAAAAACTAGAAACACATCTATGGAAAGAGATGATGGAGAAGCTCAACATCATCATTCAGAACAAAGCCAGGCTCCGATTGTGGAACAGACCATCAAATGCTCATATACAAGTTTAAATTGAAGTTGAAGAAAATTAAAACAAGTCAGTGGGAGCCCAAATATGACTGTGAGTATGTCAGAATTTACAGACCATATGAAGAATAGATTTCATTCATGGAACATCACTAACTGAACTGAACAAGTTGTGGGATGACATCAAGGATATCGTAGATGAAGAAAGCAAAAGATCATTAAAAAGACTGGAAAGAAATAGAAGACCAAAATGGATGTCAGAAGACACTCTGAAACTTGCTCTTGAACAAAGAGCAGCTAAAACCAATGGAAGAAATGATGAAGTAAAAGAGCTGAACAGAAGTTTTCAAAGGGCAGCATGAGAAAACAAAATATTATAATGAAATGTCCAAAACTTGGAATTGGAAAATCAAGGAGGAAGAACATGTTCTGCATTTCTCAAGCTGAAAGAACTGAACTAAAAATTCAACCCTCAGGTTGCAATATTGAAGGATTTTATGGACAACATATTGAATGTAGAGGAAGGATCAAAAGAAGATGGAAGGAACACACAGAGTTATCATACCAAAAAGAATTGGTTGACATTCAGCCATTTCAGGAGGTAGCATATGATCAGGAACCCATGGTATTGAAGGAAGAGGTCCAAGCTACACTGAAGGAATTGGCGAAAAACAAGGCATTAGGAATTGACCACTGAGATACTTCAACAAACGCACTTGTTTATGCCAAGAAATTTGGAAAACAGCTCCCGGGGTAACTGACTCAAAGACTGTATTTGTACCTATTCCAAAGAAAGGTGATCTCAGACAATGTGAAAATTATCAAATAATATCTTTAACTTCACACACAAGTAAAATTTTACTGAAAATATTTTTTTAAATGTTTGCAGCAATACATCAACAGAGAACGGCCAGAAATCCAAGCCAGATTCAGAAAAGGGCATGGAATGAGGGATACCATTGCTGGTGTCAAATGGATCTTGGGTGAAAGCAAAGAATACCGGAAAGGTGTTTACTTGTGTTTTATTGATTTTGCAAAGGCATTTGACTGTGTGGATATCACAAATTATGGATAATATTGTGAAGAATGGGAACTCCAGAAAATTGTGCCCTTGAGGAACCTGTACGTAGACTAAGAGGCAGTCATTCAAACTGTCATTTTAAACCATGCAGAAGGAAATACTGCATGGTTTAAAATCAGAAAAGGTGTGCTTCAGGTTGTATCCTTCTACCATACTCATTCAATCTGTATGCTGAGAAAATAAGCCAAGAATCTGTGCTATATGAACAAGCATGCAGCATCAAGTTTAGAAGAAGACTATAAACAAGCTGCAATATGCAGATGACACAACTTTTCTTGCTGAAAGTGAAGATGACTTGAAGCACTTACTGATGAGGATCAAAAACTGTAGCCTTTGTATGGATTATATCTCAACATAAAACAAAAATCCCTACCACTGGACCAATATACAACATCATGATAAATGGAGAAAAGATTAAAGTTTTCAAGGATTTCATTTTACTTGGATCCACAATCAATACCCATGGAAAAAGCAGTCAAGAAATCAAATGACATATTGCATTGGGCAAATCTGCCAAAGATCTCTTTAAAGTGTTAAAAAGCAAAGATGTCACTTTGGAGGTTAATGTGCAACTGACCCAAGCCATTGTATTTTCAGTCACCTCATATGCATGTGAGAGTTGAACAATGAATAAAGAAGACTGCAGAAGAATTGATGCATTTGAGTTGGGGTGCTTGTTGGCAAACAAATTTGAACATATCATGGCTTTCTAGAGGAATGAACAAATGTGTCTTAGAGGAAATACAGCCTGAATGCTCCTTAGAAGTGAGAATGGCCAGACTTCATCTCTCATAATTTGGTTATGTTGTCAGAAAGGACCACTTCCTGGAGAAGGATATCATGCTTAGTAAAGTAGAACGTCCATGAAAAAGGGGAAGAGCCTCAATGAGATGAATTGGCACAGTCACTGTGACGATGGGCTCAAGCGTGGCAATGAGTATGGTGTAGGAGCAGTCAATGTTTCTTTCTGTTGTACATACCATCCTTCTAAGTCAGAATTGACTGGACAGTACCTAACAACATTCCTGTGGAGGGAACTCCATTTGGGAATAGGGTTTTCTTTGTTATGTTAATGAGGCCATATCAGTGTAGATGGGTCCTAAACCTAATCACTTCTGAGTTACAGAAAGAGCCTATTAGACACACACACACACACACACACACAGGGAAGAGGACAGATGCCCTGTAAGGACTGTCTATAAGCCAAGGAACCAAGGAATGCCTGGGACTACCAACAAGGAAGGACTCAATAAAGCTGAGACCTTGATTTGACCTTTTACCCCCAAGACTGTAGAATGTTACCTTTTTTTTTTCTTTAAAGCCAGCTATTTGTGCTATTTCTGTTACTGCAGTTCTAGGAAACTAAGACAGCATAAACTGGTTTCCAGAGACCCATGGAGAAAGAAGGATGTGGGAGATTTAGAAGGAGGTGGAACTGATGATCTTGTGGGCACTCTTTTCTCAAACTTATCAGATGCCAGGTGTATGAGCATTGACTCTTCCCAGACATCACTTGCTAGTGGGAAGAGTCTCCAGTGTTCCACAGGTCTGGCTCCCACTAAAGCTGCAGGTGACATGGTGCCATGGTATTTTCAATTGCCTCATATGCATGTGAGAGATGGACAATGAATAAGGAAGACCACAGAAGAATTGGTGCATTTGAATTGCAGTGTTAGCAAAGAATATTGAATAGATCATGGACTGGCAGAAGAATGAACAAATCTGTCCTGGAAGAAGTGCAAACTGGAATGCTCCTTAGCAGCAAGAATGGCCAGACTTCATCTCTCGTACTTTGGTCATGTTGTCAGAAGGGACCATTCCCTGGAGGAGGATGTCATGCTTGGTAAAATAGAGGGTCAGCAAAAAAGGGGAAGACTCTCAGTGAGATGGATTGATACAGAAGGACCAGCAAGATGTTTTTGCCATGCGTCTCTGCCAGCATTTGAGCTTTTTAACCTATATAGCTAAGCAAAGTTCACAAACACTTCCATTCAAGCCTTTCATGTACCAAAGAAGATTATTAATGGTGTCACAACAGGGGCTGACCTGAGGATTCCTCGAACTCTCTATGGAAACCTGTCTTTTGGCCATGATGTCTGCAACATGTCTTACTCTGTCACATGGGGTCACTATGTGTTGGAATCGTCTCCATGGCACCCAACAACTGAGTGCTAAGAAATCACTCACTCTCTGACCCAGCTTAAGGTTTTAACCTGCACTTGGCATGTACCCCTCATGTCTTTCCCCCAGATATGAAGTAATCTGTTGGGCGTTCTTGTATAACAGTGCTTTAATATCACTAAGGTTAATAAGCCGTTGGCAATCTGTTTGCTCCCTCCACAAGTCCAGTGGGTTCTACCACAAGCAGATCTCTAGTGCAGCTTCTGGACTTTGCTCCCAGAAAGCTCCATGCATCTTGCCTAGATTGGTCACCTGGCTACTCTTCTTCCCACATCCCTCTGCTCCCTCTCCCTTAGTCTCTTCTTCATTTCACAGCCAGTGGGATTTTATTAAGATTAAATCAGATCATATTATCTCCCTATTGAAAACCCTGTGTCAAAAAAACAAACCAGACTCACTGCCCTCAAGTCGGATCCAACTCATAGCGACTCCCCCCCTCCCTTGGGTTTCTGAGGTGGTATCACCTTGGGAGTAGATTGCCCAGCCTTCCTTCCAAGAAGTGACTGGTGGGTTTGAACCACCAGCCTTCTGGTTAGCAGTCAAATATCTTAGGCACTATGCTACCAGAGCTCCCTGAAAACCCTGTGTAGTCAGAATAAAATAAAATAAGATCCAGTTTAGCCTGGCCCTGCCTCTCTTTCCTCTCCTCTCACCACCCCTGGCTACAGTGGCCTTCTTTTTTCCCCTGAAACTCTCCATACTCATTCCTGCCTCTGGGCCTTTGCATGAGTTCTTTCTTTTGCCTGGAATGTTCTCACTCCACTTCTTTGCATGGCTGCCTGTCTTGTCACTCAGGAATCAACTCAGATGACAGCACAGTGCCTGTGTCTGCAGTCACCCTGGACCTTTCTCCCTCTTTGATTTTCTTCATACCATGGAAATAGTCATTCAGGGAAATAGTCATTGATGTGTTTATGGTCCATGTCCCCAGGAGAAAGTGAGCTGTTGAGGGCCTTTGTCTGTCCCTGCAGAATGTCCAGTGACTAGAGCAGGGCCAGATCCCTGCATGATGCAAACAGTGACTGCAGTCAGTTGCTAACCAGAAGGTTGGAAATTCAGTCCACCCAGAGGTGCTGTGGTGGTTAAGTTTGTGTGCCACCTTGGCTGGGCCCGGTTGAGTGGCGGGGCAACTGGATGTAGTATTCCCTATGATGAGACTGGTAACCAACTCCTTGGTGGAATCTATTGTGAGCAGCTGATTAGCTGCCTTAGGGACGTGGTCTGCTTCCCGTATATAAGCAGCAGCTTTGGGAATGGTCTGTAGCTTATGGCACGCTTGAACCCTGCATGTAGCCATGTTGTTGTTCAGCATCCTTCTGTGCTCTGCCGACCCTGGCATTTTCGGTGGACTTGAATTAATCACCTGCCGTGTGGTTTGGTAACATCGGGACTGTGCCTTGTTATTTTGTTGACCTTGGCTGACCTGCTTGTCAGCCTCAGCAGCCAGCAGCTGAGTGAAGAAAGGCCTCCAGCTTCAATGGGCTGGGAGCAGAAGGCAGAGCTGAAGCCCAAGGTCGAGGGGCTTTCCCCCAGTCCATAGAGCCTGGCACTTTGAACTCAGACTTAAAGCCTCCTACTGTAAGAGAATAAACTCCTGTTTGTTAAAGCCATCCCATTTGTAGTATATTCCGGTCTGAGCAGCACTAGGTATCCAAAACAGGTGCCTTGGAAGAAAGTCCTGGTAATCTACGGAGCACAGTTTTAGTGTGACACACATGAGGTCTGTATGAGTCTAGGTCAATTTGACAGCAAGTGGTTTTTTTTGTTTGTTTGTTTAGAGCAGTGGGAGGTGCTCATATGAGCCTGGGAGATGCACAAATGAACAGAGCCCCTTCTACCCAAGGCACCCACCCTTGGCTCCTATAGAAGAAGGGTTGCTGGCTGGGAATATGGACTTGGTGTTGTCCCAGCTTCCAACCTCTCATGAGTTGTTAGAAATCTGGATTTTTTTTTTTTTTTTAATATGAAATGTTCCAACTTTTAAAACATTGTGCAAGCCAAAGAAAGCATGCCTGTAGGCCGCATCCGGACCACAGGTTACAGTTTGTGATCTCTGCTCTACAACCAGTCATTATTGCAGTGTGGGCACTGGCTTTGAAAAAGGAGAGAGGGCTATTTATCTCTAACCCTAGAACCTGGCATCAGCTTGGTGGGATGGTTACAGGCCCAGTGGCTGGGCCTCCCTGCAGACCTCTAAAAGGGGCTCACTCTGTGTAGCTAGTTCTGGAGTATCTGGTTTGAGAGATGACACAAGAATATGTTTTCTGTTGTGTATAAGCTAAGTCTGGAAGACCTGATACACTTCAGGCTCTAGAGAAGCACATAGTGAAGACCATCTGGGCCTCGGTGAAGTTCTCTAGGATCAGGTCCACTTTGGTCTTCATAATCACAGAGTGCAACTTTAGCACTAGGCGCTGAGGGAGAACATTGCCAGTTCTTTCTAAAATAATAATGATAATAAACCAAAATACCAAACTCACTGCCATCGAGTTGGATCCAACTCATAGCAACCCCTCCTTGGGTTTTCAAGGCGTTATCACTATGGAAGCATATTGCCCAATCTTCCTTCTGAGGAGTGACTGGTGGGTTTGAACTGCCAACCTTCTGGTTAGCAGTCAAATGCCTTAGGCACTAGGCCACCAGAGCTCCTAATAATAATAATGTGCTGTTATTATTGTTAGCTGACACCCAGTTGGCCTCCAACTCATGGCGCCCCATGCACAATAGCATCCCATGATTGGCTGCAGATCAAATCATTGGTATACATAGGGTTTTCCTTGGCTGATTTTCAGAAGTAGATTACAAGGCCTTTCCTCCTAGTTCATATTAGTCTGGAAGCTCTACTGAAACTATTTCACATCATAGCAACATGCTAACTACCACTGACAAATGGCTTGTCTCCACAGATTTTATATTTGTATGTGTGTGTATATGTGTTGCTATTGGTTGCTGTCTAGTCAATTGTGACTCATGGTGACCCCATGTATACAGAATAGAGCTGCTCCGTAGGGTTTTCAGGGCTGTGACCGTTAAGAAGCAGCTTTCCAGACCTGTCTTCTGAGGTCCCTCTGTATGGGTTTGAGCTACAACCTTTCAGTTAATAGTCAAGTGCTTAACCATTTGCATACTAGATAACTAAGACATGCATACACATGTGCATGTCTTAGTTACCTAGGGCGACTATAGCAGAAATCCCACAAGTAGGTGGCTTTAACAAACAGAATTTTATTTTCTCACACTTTAGAAGCTGGAAGTCTGAATTCAGAATGCCAGCTTTAGGGGAAGGCTTTCCCTCTCTGCTGGCTCTGGGGTCAGGTATTTGTCTCTTCAGCTTGTGTTCCTTGGTTCCTTGGTGATCTCCATGTGGCATGGCATCTATCTTTCTGCATTAGTTACTTGCTTGTTTAATGTCTTTTTATCACAAAAAAGATTGACTTAAGACACACCCTACACTAACACCATTCTATTGACATAACAAAGAAAACCTGTTCCCAAATGGGATCATAGCCACAGGTATGTTGTTGTTGTTATGTGCCATAGAGCCATAGGTATAGGAGTTAGGATTTACAACACATATTTTTAGGGGATGCAATTCAATCTACAATAATGCATATATTAGGAAGAATTATTTTACAGAAAGACCATGATAAAATTTAGAAGAAATAAGAAAAATATTCAGTCACAAATTAAATGTATCAAATGAAATTATTTTCACTTTTCTGAGTTTATTTCAAGTCCTGGTCTATAGCCATAGAATATTTTTTTTTATAATTGTAATTGTAAAGCAGATACATTTGCATTTTTTCTTTTCACTTTTTATCATTGTTATTTTTCCATGTGGCCAACAAGATCCTACCCATGTCAACCACTTCCCAATATTTTGTTAAGTGGATATTGCCTAATTTACTTTTCCATTCCCTTGTTGTTAGATTTTTTCATTGTTTTGAATTTTCATCTATTATAAATAATATATAATGAGCTTGTGCTTCCAGCTTTTTATTTCTTCTGGAATATTTCCTTGGGATAAATTCTAGAATTTTATTACCAAAAGAGGGCAAGGACATGTTTATGATGCTTTATATGTATCACCAAACTTTTTCCCCCCAATTTTTGGATCCCTTTATATGTGTAAACAGTACAACCATGAGTTTCCCTGAAAATGGTGCTGCCCTGTGTATGATTTTTTGAACGTTTTCAATTTAATAAATATAAAATGGTTCTTCAGTGTTGTTATAATTTGCATTTCTTTCATTAGTAATGACCTCAAGCATTTTCCCATGTTTTTATTTTTGCACTTGCACACATTGTCTCTCTAGCCTTTGCCCACCCCCACCCCCAGCCCTTTTTTTTTTTTCCTGTAGGGATCTTGATTTTTCACAGATTTGTATGAGCTTTTTACAGAGTAGAGATATTAACCCTTTACATGCCTCGTCTGCTGTAAATGTCCCACTCCCGAGAGTGTATCTTTTATCATTTAGATTTGTTACATAGGGTTGGTTATTCTTTTTATTCTATGTACCTCATATGAGATTGTTAATGGTTTAGTAGTAAAATTTTCATCTTGAATGTGGAGTCCCCAGGCTTGATTGCCAGCCAGTGCACCTTAAGCACAGTCCCCACCCGTCTATCAGTGAAGGCCAGAGTGTTGTTATGACACTGAACAGGTTTCAGTTGAGCTTATAGACTAAGACAGATTAGGAAAAAAAGCCTGATGATCTACTTCCAAACATCACCCAGTGAACACCCCTTGGATCACAGTGGTCTGATCTGCAAACAATCCTGGGGATGGCACAGGACCAGGCAGTATTATGTTCTGTTGTGCATGGGGTTGCCATGAGTTTGGAGCTGACTTGAAGGCAGCTAATGACAGTAACAACTTCATATGTAAGATAAATTCAAGATAAGGAGCTTAGTGGCTATAGTGGGAGCCTAACTGGTGGAGGCTGGGGTTGCCTACACAGATGTGACACCATTATGCCCCTCCAAGCAACTGCATGATGCACTCAAAGCCTGGATATCAGTACCTTCCCTAATGGGACACAGGCTCCTACTGAACACTTCCAAGGATGAGTGTGCTCATGCCTGTCCTCTGGAAAGCCTCTGAATTCTAGGCTCAGAGGAGGAAAGGCAGAGCCCCAATGTTCTGTGTCTGATGCCCTAAGCTGGTCATCTGAAATGTATCAGCGAGGGTGAGGCCATGGGAAAGCAGGCATCGAGACAGTCAGCATCAGCCACACACAACACCCAAGCCTTGAATAGTGCTTCCCAACCTTTCTCCCATCATCACACATACAGAAAATTCTATTTGTATGGCACAATAGGGTAAAGAACAGTCTGCTTACTACCTGGGGGTCAGTGCAGAGGCCTGAGGGGACGTAATCTCACACATCTGTGTCCCCTTCAGTGCTGCCAAAAGTTCTGATCTGAAGATATGCTGGGCTTCAGAGTACACTGACTACAGATGTTGGGCTTCTCTCTTCAAGGCCCTTACACTTCCACTAACATTCTCCTCCAGGTTCATCCAGCTTCTGTCCACTGCTTAGTGCCAAAGCCACTCCCACAGTTTTAAGTTTGGTTACCACAGCACCCTTCTTCTGAGCATCAAAATGTGCTATATAGCAAAATACCCCTAAATTTAATGGCTTAAAACAACAACAAGCATTTATTACCTCACAGTTTCTGTGAGACAGGAATTCAGATGTATCTTAGTTGGGCCTTCATGGGGGCTCAAGAGATTTAAACCAGGATGTTGGCTGAGGCCACAGTTATCTAAAGGCTTACCTTCCAAGGTGACTCACTCACGTAACTGGAAAGTTGGTGCTGGCTACAGGCAGGAGGCCATATTTTCTCCACACATGGGTTTTTTCACACTACTGCTTGAGTATCCTTGACATGGCAGCTGGCTTCCCCCAGAGCAAGTGATACAAAGGAGCAAGTGGGAGCTGCACATCCCATACACCGTCACTTATGCCATAATCTGTTGATCACAGAGACAGCTCTGATTGGTTGTGGGAAGAAGCTATACAAGGGTTACTTAGTGAACTCAGTGTGAATCCCAGGAGGCAAGGATCATTGGGGGCCATCTTGAAGGCTAACTACAACTCAGATAAAAGGGAAGAAGCAGCAAGACTGGTGACCAACCCAGCTGTGGAACTTTCTTCAGAAAGTCACATCTTTCTACTATACAGGTTCAAACAAAGATAGATCTGATATCTTGAGAGTTGCTGACACACAGATATTTCTGAAAGGCCTTGTAGCAAGTTCCTCTGAACTTGTGTCTCATGTAGTGGAAGAGAAGACACGAAAGAAATTGATCATCTTAGGTCCCAAATGACCACCAGTGAAACAGCATTTTAACCCAAGAAGGTACTCAGTCACCTGTCTTAGCTGCATAGTGCTGCCGTAACACAAACCCCACAAATGGATGGCTTTAAGGAACAGAAATTTATTTTTTCACATTTCTGGAGTCTAGAAATCTAAATTCAGGCCATGGTTCTAGAGGGAGATGCTTCCTTGTTTATTTCAACTTCTAGTAGCTTCTGGAAATCCTTTTAAATGTGTTTGTCTCTGTTCTCTGTCTTCCTCCTCCTCTTTGTGCATGTCCATGTCTGTGCCTGTTCTGTTCTTTTTATAACTGAGAAGCGATTAGATTTAGAACCCACCCTACTCGTGTATGACCCACTTAATATAACAAAGAAAATCTTACTTCCTAATGGATCACATTTATATATATATATATATATATATATATATATATATATATATATATATTGGTGTTGTTGTTATGTGCCGTCATGTCGGACCCAACTCATTGCGACCCCTCCTTGGGTTTCCAAGACAGTATCACTGTGGAAGTAGATTGCCCCATCTTCCTTCCGAGGAGTGGCTGGTGGGTTTGAACCACCAGCCTTCTGGTTAGCAGTCTAGTGCCTTAGGCACTATGCTACCAGAGCTCCATATATATCCCAGTTGGCATACAGGCAGTTCTGACTCATGGGTACCCTGTGTATGTCAGAGTAGAACTGAACTCCACGAGGTTTTTGATGGCTGATTTTTTGGAAGTAGATTGCCAGGATTTTCTTCTGAGGTGCCTCTGACTGAATTCAAATCACAAACCTTTTGGTTAGTAGCCAAAGTGCTTCACCATTTGCCTCCCCCAGGGATTCCTATTTACAGGTATATATATATATATGATAAAAACTCAAACCCATTGCATCCCAATTGATTCTGACTGGTTTTCTTGGCTGAAATCTTTACAGAAGCTGATTGCCAGGCCTTTCTTCTGCTGCACTTCTGGGTGGGTTCAAGCCACTGACATGTAGGTTAGTAGTTGAGTACAAACCATTTACACCATCCAGGGAACTCTGTTTAGACATTTAAGGGCCAGGATCTCAATACATATTTTTAGGGAACACAATTCAATCTGTAACATGAACCTTCCCAAAGACCTGGGCATGAACCTGCAGAGCTTCAGAAAGTTTCTCTGGCCAGGCAACAAGTGTGCACGTCATTTCCTGTTGCAGTTACATTTTCTGTGTAGGCTCTAGGGAATCTGCTACTTCCTTAATAAGAGAATGTGAAAACCACACAATGGGCGTCAAAGGCTGGGGTAAGGCCGTCACAAGGCCAAGTGTGGGCAGGCCTGGACTGTTCAGCCAAAGATCTAGGTGCCAATGGCTCCCGCTGCCAAGACAGCACCACTTAAGAGCACGAAGCCCAATTATCTAAATAAACACAGGTTGTAAGGAGCAATTAACTTAAGTTTCAGCATTAAACAATAGCCAAAAAGTAAAAATTAAAATGGATATCTTGTTATCACATGTATTGGAGATGGAGTGTGGTTTGCCAGGAAGAGAGCTTGTAAACAAAATCAAACTGGGAGGAAGAAATCACTTTTTTAAAAAAAGAAAATCCTGTAAACAGCCCTGAACTCAGTGTGAACAAGAATATGGTCATACCTGAATCAGACCTGAATTGCCTTGGACCTCTTCCTGAAAATACATTGTGGTTTCTTTCACTCGCCCTAAGATGAATTCTTACACTCCAAAAACAGCCTGCCCACTGTAAGTCACAATGGCTAGGAGGTCTGGTTGCAAGACCGCCTAGCCAAAGACGGTTGCAGTCTTCTAACTGGGAGATTTCTCTTTCTCCCTCTCTTTCTTTCTCTCTGTTAGTGTTAAAGAATATGCTCAGGCATATGTGCTTAAAAACATAAAGTTTTTAATTCTGGCAGGAGTGTGAATTGGTAAACTTTCCTGCATAAAAGTTTGGCAGTGTGTATCAAAAGCCTTGGTGGTTTGGTGATAGAATCTTCATCTTCCACACAGGAACACCCAGGTTTGATTCTGGCCAAGGCACCTCATGGACATTATTATTTTTTTTTTTTAATTTTATTTTGATTTGGGTGAAGATTTACAGAGTAAATTCACTTTTCATACAGCAGTTCACATATACTTTGTCTCATGTCATTGACCAAAATTTACAATGCAACAGCTCCCCTCCCACTTCCTCCCCATAGTTACCTCTTCCCAGTGTCCATCCCTCCATACTCTTCTGCGCCCTGAGCTGTCTCCCTGTCCATAAGCAGCCCTTCCTTCTCCCATGATTGTTCTTTCCAGGGTGTGTGTCTACTTGAAGTAAATGTTTAACTCACTTGCCTGTACTTTGTTTGGCTGGAAACCACAGGTGTGGGTTCAATTCCAGACCTGAAGGGCAGCTAGGGGCCATAGTCTCAGTGGTTTCACCAGGCTCTATTGGACCAGCAAACCTGGTCCCCACATTCTTTTTTTTATTTTTTGCCTCCAAATGATTTTGAGTTTTGTTCCACACTGTTCTCCCTCTCTATGTAGGATCTCGTACATTCCTTCCAAGTGGATGACAGTGGTAGCCGGGCACCATCTAGTTCTTCTGGTCTCATAGTTGTATAGGTTGCAGATCAGATGGTGTACCAGTCGCTAGGACTGATTGTTTCCATTCATTTGGTTTTCTTCTTTCTTCTTGACGAGGAGACACCCATTGTTGCATCTAGATGGCAGCTTGCTAGCTTTTAAGATCCCAGTTGCTACTCGCCAAAGTAGGAGGTGGAACAATGTTTTGTATAGTATGTTATGCCAATTGAGCTTGATGTCCCCTGCGACTATGGTCCCAAGCCCGCAGGATCAACTACTCGGTCACTCTGGGTAGCTGGCTGTGACCAAGCAATGACCATAACCTTGCCCCTTGTCAGCTCTACTATACACATGGGAATTCTGATCACTCACATAAACTTATAGGACCATTGTCTGCCAACCCTATATATGATCTTGGATACACTCCCCATTTAGACATACCTAATTGTTTAGCCTGTCCACCTATCTATCCATCCATATACCCCTGTTTGCCTTCACTGACAACTCAGTACTGTATATGCAAAAGGGTTCATATTTGTTGTCTGTACTGCCCATATACCTCTCTATGTCTTTCTCATCCTCAATGGTGCCATATTGGTCACTCCTATTTGGTACATTGCCCTTCTCTTCACCCAAATCAATATTTATCACTATCTATCTAACAGTGTTCCCTCCCCTCCCCTCCCACCCCTGGTAACCAACAAAGAAAATTTCCTCCAATAGATAAACCTTTCCTTAAGTTTTACAATAACAGACTTATACAATATTTGTCTTTTTGTGACTGACTTATTTTACTCAGCATAATGTCCTCCAAGTTCATCCACGTTATGCGGTGTTTTGCAGATTCTACATTATTCTTTAGTGTTGCATAGTATTCCATTGTGTGTATGTACCATAGTTTGGTTATCCATTCCTCAGTTGATGGACATCTAGGTTGTTTCCATGTTTTGGCTATTGTAAATAGTGCTGCAATGAACATCGGCGTGCATATATCTGTTCTTGTCATGGCTCTCACTTCTCCAGGGTATATACCTAGTAATGGGATGGCTGGGTCAAATGGTATTTCTAATTTCATGGACATTAATTTTAAAATGAACTTTTATTGTTGCTATTTATATTCTAAGGAGCTCTGGTGGCGTAGTGCCTAAGGCATTTGACTGCTAACCAGAAGGCTGGCGGTTCAAACCCACCAGCCACTCCTCAGAAGGAAGGTTGGGCAATCTACTTCCACAGCAATACCACCTTGGAAACCCAAGGAGGGGTCGCTACGAGTCAGATCCGACTTGATGGCAGTGAGCTTGGTTTGTTTTTGGTTTTACATTCCAAGAAGTCTCTGAGTGGTGCAAAGAGTTCATGTGCTTGGCTACTAAACAAAAGGTAGAAAGTTTGAGTCCACCCCTAGGTGCCTCAGGAGAAAGGCCTGACAATCTACTTTCAAAAATTCAGCCATTGAAAGCCTTTTGAAGCACAGTTCACTCTGACACATAAGGGGTTACCATGGGTTGGAAACGATGATCAGCAACTACTTTTTTAAAAAAAGAAACAAAGTTGTAAAGTATGTTCATTGTGGTCTTAATTTGCATTTCACTGATTACAATCAGATTTCATATACAGGTAGTCTCTGATTATGAAGTACTAACCACACTTAGGACTGTCATCTGGTTTGGATTTCTTTGTCCATTTTATCATTAGTGGCTAAGGCACTTAACTGCTAACCGGAAGGCTGATGGTTCAAACCTACCAGCCACTCCTCGGAAGGAAGATGGGGCAATCTACATCCGTAGTGATACTGCCTCGGAAACCCAAGGAGGGGTCGCTATGAGTCGGTTCCGACTTGACGGCACATAACAACAACAACAACAAATTGTACTACATACAAGGTAGCAGTTCACAACTTGGCAGATGTTATCGTTCTCAGATGTTCATGTGCAAATGTTCAATTTTATGATTCAAAACACTGCTGTATAGCAGGCTATGGCCTGGTCTATAAGAAAGTTGGTGTCAGTGTATTTTTTTTTACATATGCTTATTTGTATTAAAATACATCTATAAGTTTATATGTAATGTTCCCAGCCCCCAAAGACAAATAAAGATCAGATTTATAAAGATATCAATAATAAAAAGCAATGATAATGAAAACTAAAAAAAAAAATGAGGTATTTGACTTATGTCAGAACTGACTTCTGGCAGAGTTATTGGAACTGAGCCCTGTTTTAAGTTGGTGACTGCCTGTATGCATCAGACATGTGTCCTCTTCTGTGAACTGCCCATTTAAAAAATTGGATTGTTTGTCTTTCTTGTATTTATTTGTAGAAGCCCTAAGTCTTATTGGTTATATATGTTTAAAATATCTTCTCCTCCTTTTTGGTTTACGTTTTCACTTTCTTTTCTTTTCTCAGTGGTAAGGGTTCCAATTTTCCCACATCCTTGTCAACATTTGTTGTTTTCTGGGTGTTTTTGCTTTGGTTATTTTATTATTTTTTTTATCTTAGCCATCCTAGTGGGAGCAAAATAGTATCATTATGATTTTGACTTGCATCTCTCTGACAGCTAATGATACTGAGCATCTTTTCATGTGTTTGGGTGACCATTTGAATGTCCACTTTGGTGAAATGTCTATTTAAGTCCCTTACTCACTTTATGATTGGGTCATTTATTTGTCTTTTTGTTGTGAAGTTGTCAAAGTTTTCTATATATTTTACTTGTTCTTCCTTTTTTTTTTCCCTTGCCTGTTAACCCTTCTCTGTCTCATCCATCAGACAAAACATTTCTTCTCCTCAGGAGATGAGCAAGTGAGTGAGAAGGGAAGAAAAGGGGTTGAGTGGCTAGAACTAATTCTAGAGGGGTGCTACTCAAAGTGCTACTTGGAGACAGACTGGTGTCTGTCTGGTTCCCAATGAATTTAAGAGTAAGTGTTTAAAAACTTCTGCAGCAATGAGATAAAGTATTTTATATATGTTTTCTTTTATTTTTTTATCAGAAAATTTATGAATTTTTCCTTCACCCAAGTTAATATGTGTCTACCCTTGAGTTAGTGTCTTTTCACTTTATTTATGATGTGTTTAGATGAACAGAGGTTCTGAATTTTAATGTGGGCAAAGATCCTGTACACTAACCCCAAAGGACCATCATGCCAGCTCATTGCTTTAGGCTCTCTGTTGCTTGCAAAATAAAGTTTGATTCTTGAGCTAAGCATCCAAGAGCAATCTCAAACTTACCCCAATTTAGTTTTCCAATCATGACTTCCCTGCCTACACTCCCTATTCCAGCTCATGGTCAACCCCCTGACCCCCTCAAATACTTCTCATCCATTTGCCTTTGTGTTTATACAGTCCCCTCTTACCTGCCTCTACCAAGTTCATGCTCCATGACAAAGCCCCTCTCCTCCATAAAGCTTCCCCTGACCACTCTTGTCCACAGTGATCTCTCTTGCCTCTGACCCCTAGTACTTCTCTTCTAGACCACTCACTCACTGTCACACACAATTAGATACTGGGTCTCCCCAGCTCCATTGCAAATGCAAGAACAGGCTTAACATAGTGCCTCATTCTCAGTAGATGTTCAGTTAATACTTATGGGCTGTGCTGACATTGCACTAGGGTTTATTAGTTCATTTCCTTCATTCATTCACTCATTCATTCATCATTTATTGGGCTGCTGTAGTGTGCCAAGTAGTGGGAATTAGACAGTGAACAAGCTAGAAATAGCCCTGCCCTCATAGAGCTTCTGTTCATGTCAGGGAGATGGGTGGACTTTCAGTCAAAATATGACAAAAAGTGGTAAGGGTCGTTAAAAAAAACAAGAGCCTTCATTCAAGGTTCTGCATATTCTGTTTGCTCTGTTTGCAGAACTCTCTACATAATTTGCCAAGCCTAGTGCAAAATAAAAATGTAGGGCCCTTATTAAAAAACTATTTAGGAATTTCAAGATGGCAATAGTAGAGCATTCAATTGAGCTCAGGCCCTTCTAAGCACATGCCCATGAAGCCAGTTCTCTCTGTATGGCACTCAGCCCATCTTGGGTGCTTAATGAGATAGAAAATAATCAGAGGACTGTCTCCATTTAGGAACATTGGTGGCTCAGTTTAAAGTGCTTAGCTGCAAACCAAAAGGTCAACAGTTCAAACTCACCAAATGCTCCATGGGAGAAAGATGAGGCAGTCTGCTTCCATAAAGCTATACAGCCTTGGGAACCCTGTGGAGCAGTTCTACTCTGCCCTAAAGGATTGCTGTGAGTTGGAATCAACTCGATGACAGTGGGTTTTGTTTTTATCTCCATTTGATTTGAAATCCAGATCAGTACAGTTGCAGGGGTTGGACCTGATCTCAGGGCTGGTTTGTTAATGGCTGAGCTGACGTTGGAAGGGCTCACTTTGTGTTCCACAGCGATAAGGATGTCTTGTGAAGACAGATCCTCCTTGAACACAGAAAACACCATGGATTATGTGTCGGGCATCTATGGACTACAACATAACACTCTTTGTTGATGTTTCCTGCCTTTCAGACTGCTTGTCTTATTCCGCTTTGCACGTGTTATCCAGGAGATGCTATGGAAAGCAGAGATGCAAAATCATTGTCAACAATCACCATTTTGGAAGCCCCTGTCTGCCAGGAGTCAAAAAATACCTCACCGTTACCTATGCATGTGGTAAGAGCATACCCCCCACCAGTTGCTTCAAGGCCCCTTCTACAGGAGGTAGTAATCATGGGGCAGGGGAGTAAAGACCAACAAGTCCACAGAGTTCTCAAGCAGCAGGTCAAGCAACTCTACCCCTGAAACTATTTTGTCATCACAGATATTCAAGAGCCCCTTTTTTTTTTCTATCCTTTATCCTTGTTTATGACATTCTCATCAGATAAGCAATTGAATTTTCTTTGGTCAAAATTTGTTTTAAAAGCGCTTTTAGCAATCAGATGGGCAGCAAGTTGGGAGGAGGGAAAAGAACCACCAAGTGGGGGTAAAATTGATGTCACTGAGTACAGTGATCTTAATCTGGGTTCTTAGGAGGCTCTAAAATTTATTGGTATGTCATGTGAGTTCACCAAAGCATTGTTTGGCTCCTATTTAACCTCCCAGTACTGCTTTTAGGCCCCAAATGACTAACTCTTTATGCTGCCAACAGCTAGTTTATCTACATACCCACAGTGTTGAGTCAACAAATCAAATACTTACCCTAAAACAATTAAAAATGTTATGTGAAAGTATTACTATGTATTCTAGTGTCTTTACATGAATACCTGGTTCATTTAGATCCCACTTTCATGAAGCTACTTCAAAACAAATCGGCAGTTAATTATTTTCTGAGGGTAATGTGGAGTTCCAGTTTATAATCTAGATATATTGACTGTTTTTAGAAATGAACACAGAAACAAAGGGAAAGCAAAGGACACCATAAATAAAGAACACTATCTATGCTCTGCCAGATATCCCTTTCCACAGCCCTTGAGTCAATTCTGACTCATAGCGACCTCCACTGGATTTTCAAGGCTGTGATTCTTTATGGAAGTAGAGTGCCTCATCTTCCTCCCGCTGAGCAGCTGGAGGATTTGAACCATCCACCTTCTGGTTAGCAGCCAAATGTTTTACCCACTACGCCACCACAGCTCCTCCACTAGACATCCTTAGCATTTTTTCCCCAATAAATGTTTTATTGAGATATAATTCACATACTGTACAACTCACCTATTAAAGTGTACAGTTCTCTGCTTTTCAGTATATTCAGTTATGTAATCATCATCACAACTGATTTTAGAACATTCTCATCACCCCAAAGAGAAACTCTGTATCTTTTAGCAGTCATCCCCCAATCAACCATCCCTGCCCTCCAACACTGAAGTAGCCACTCTTTCAGTTTCTATGGACTTGGCTATTCTGGACATTTCATATACATATAATCATACAATATGTGGTCTTTCATGACTGACTTGTTTTACTTAGCATATGTTTTCAAAGTTCATCCATGTTATAGCATGTGTCAGTATTTCATTCCTATTTTTTATGGCTGAATGATTTATCTTTGTATCTCTAGCCTTTTATAGCCTGAATTAAATTTTTGTCCTATGCAGTGTCAATGCTGTAATAAGTACAGTGAACAAACAACATAAAAAACATTCATTCCCACAATAATATCACCCATACTGAAATTACAGGAAGGATGAGAGCTTTAGTTTGTTTTTTTGGCTCTTTCAGTCTTTATTCTTGTAACTGCCTACACAGCTCTGAGTAGCATTGAGTCCATTACAGCTAAGGTTCCCCTAGAAGGCAATACTGATTGCTTTAAGTTCTTTCAGACATCTCCAGTTGATTGTTGAATGAGGAAGCACAGCTTTAGCTTGAGAATGAGGTGAATTTTCTAGTGTGCTTTCAAGGCTGAGATGAGAGCAAGTACAAGAGCTATGGCTTTTCTTAGTTAATCCTAAGGGGGTGAGTGGCCCTGGGATCACAAGTCTGGGTTTGAGCTTCTCTTCCCTCATTCACCAATTCAGCACCCTGAGGGCATCTTCTATGTGTCAGAGGCTATGACAGGTGCTAAGGATTCACCAGTGAACAAAAAGACATGATCTTTGTCTTCATGAACTAATAGTAGGTGAGAGAGGTAGACATTAAACAAATAACTGGGCAAATCTATTGTTACCAATTGCAATAAGTGCTATTACACAAAAAGGCAGATACTACAGAGAGGATAACAGTAGAGGAGGCCTGAAGTTAGCTTGGGGGGCAGTGGTTTGAGAAATCTTCTAAAGAGAACCTTCCTCTGAGGTGAACTTTCATCTGTGCACTCTGAGGGATGGACGGGTGTGAGCCAGGCAGAGAGTGGGCGGAGGGGCAGCCAGCCTATACAGAGATATTGAGTAGGAGAGAGGTGTGGGGTTGGCAAGGTGGAGGTGAGGTGGCCCCAGAGAGAGGTCAGGGCCAGATCCTGCAGCGTCTTAGGAGAGGGTGCCAGTGGAACGCTTCAAGGAGAGATCAGATTTGATTCTTTCAGTGATCACTCCATCTGCAGGTTGGAGAATGGATTGGAGCAAGAGTAGAACCAAAAAGATTAGTTAGAAGCCAACAAGTTTTTCTTACTATTTTTTTTAAGTTGAAAAGAAGGTACCAAATAATGATGATTTATACTAGAACAGTGCTAAAAGAAGTGATAAAAATGGGTGAGTTTGGGCCGCTTTGACAACTCTCAGCCTCAGAAATCTCACCTATGAAATATAACCTTCATAACAACCCTAAATAGGTGGCTCTTAGCCTGATTATACAGATGGGGGAACTGAGGCACAGAAGGTTAAGCCATATGCCCAAAGCCACATGTCTAGTAAAGGCTGGAGCTAGGATTTGAATCTGCAGCTTAGCACTACTGTTCAAGGGCTTGACTACCTCCCCATGATGCTACATGAACCCACCTTAATATGGGTAGGCTTAAGGGTAGCTCCCCCTCAGGTCCTTGTGTAGAGGGATTCTGAGAGTCTCTGCAAGGGTTTAAGGGTGTATGGAACAGCAAGGAGGATGAAATGCTGAGGACAAGGGGAGCATTTTGAAGCTGGAATATGTGATGGATTTCACAGCCACACAGACCTTGGGTCCCAGTGGGGGAAGCTATGAGCAGCAGGGTCAGGGTCAGGCCTGGCATAGTGTCTGGTCAATAACATTTGGAAGAAGAAATGAAGAAAGAAAGGAGAAGGAAGAAGAAGAAAAAACTGGGTTTCCAGGGTGTTATGGATTGAATTTTCTCTCCCTAATATGTGCTGTCAATCCTAACCTCTGTGCCTGGAGTTCTAATCCCATTTGGGAAGGGGTTGTCTTTGCTTTGTTAATGAAGCAGGATTAGTGTGGAGTATATTTTGAAATAATCTTGTTGGAAGTATAAGAGATTAAACAAGCAAGCAGAGCAGAGATGGAGGAAGACACATGCCAAGCCATATGAAGATCACCAAGGAGCCAAGGAATAAGGACCTTCCTCCAGAGCCAACAGAGAGAGACAAGCCAGCACCCTGAATTTGAATTTCTGGCCTCCTAAACTTTGAGAAAATAAATTTGTGTGTGTTAAAGCCCCCTCCCCACAAAAAAAAGAGTGCGATTGAGAATGATTTGGAAAGTAGAAACATAGAGATACTGGAGAGACATGGTGTATTGAAAGGACTGAGGTCTTGTTGAAGGTGAGAAGACAGGATTGACCTGTGATAGGAGAGATGTTTCTCTTGTTATAACAAGAAGGAAGAGGACTATGAGAATGGACAAAGGTAGGTTTTGGAGTGCCTGTCGTATGGCCTCTGCTTTCTTATAAAAAGTGTATGAGATGAGGTCATCAACTGTAGGGAGAAAGGAGAGGGGCTTGAGGAGATGACAGAAGGTATAAATAAAGTCAGTGCTGTAGAGGACAAGAGCACGGGCTGAACTTGAGAAACACAGTCACATTGCAGGGTGGAATTTAGAAATAGGGTTTTTCATCATTGTATTAATTAGATCAAACCCCACTAGGTGGAGTGTAAATCGAATCACTTCTGAGTTACAAAATGTGTAGATTAGACATAGACACACACACACACACACACACACACTATGGAGGAGGAGGGGAGGAAAGTTGTCAAGTGGATGAGCTATAAGCCAAAGAACTAAAGAACGACCCTGGGCTACTGAACAAGAAGGAATTGGCACGGCCAGGACCCTGATTTAGACTTTAACCTACAGTAATGTGAGAAACAAAATTCTGATCTTTAAAACCACTCACTTGTGGTAATTCTGTAACAGCAGTACTAGGCAACTAAGACATGAGACTTAAGTCATATGCATGAAGTATAATCTTGAGTGCCTGGTTAGTCTACAGCGTTCATCCGAGAGTGCCCCTCTTTTCTGAGCCCCTCTTCTGTAAAATCCTGCTTCACCCTTGAACATTTGCATTCACAGAGAGCCGAGGGCCTTCTTGGGCCGTAGTTTGAGAATAAGTCAAGAGATAAACATGAGAAAAAAGTGCCACTCTTGGCAGGGAGAGAGGATGCTCTCTGGACTTACGACTGCCAACAAATCAAGGGCATCCTTCTCTGGGGCCCAGAAATGATGGAGAGGCTATTTAATTAGAAAGCATTTTGTGGCCACACAGCTAAGCTCCCGGGGGTGCTGCCATGGCCCCGGGATCAGCTGTGTGCTCGTGGTCAGCCAAGGGGCATTCCTCAGAGCACTGGTGAACTTCAGCTGCCTCTGGCTGATTCACCATGCCTCCCTGGAAAGTGACTTCATTACTGTTGGGCATGAAGGTGCCAGGGCCTCTTGCATGTGGAAAATTAACAATTCAGGAATGTTCTCTGGCTGTTGATCCTGGGACATCCCCAGAGGAATTTTGTTACGCACTTCAAGAAAGGAAATGAGTTCTTGCTGCTGAAAATGTCTTTCCAGCTCTTTCTTAGAAATCAGTTGGTCCTGAAAGTGCAGTTGAACTAACACAGTTTGTATTGGCTTCCCTTTATTTTCTGTTGCCATGTCTCCCACATATCTACTAAGCTGGAATACAAACAAAAATAAGCATCCTTCTGCAGAAAAAATACTGGATTTCCCCTCTCTTCTCCCAACCTACTGCAATTTTGTTCAGAATTCTCACCTGGCCCTCCTTTTAGCTGGTCCTCTCATCTGCCATCTGCTCTGCCTGGGGGATCCTGAGATCAGGATGCTTTATTCTTAGAGTCAGTTCGGCAGAATTTAACGTTTTCTAAAAGACCCTATCATGATGTGTTCCAGTTCTCATCTTTCTGTTGTTGTTTTGGTTATGTGCCATCAAGTTGGACCCGACTCGTAGCGACCCCTCCTTGGGTTTCCAAAGCAGTATCACTATGGAAGTAGATTACCCCATCTTCCTTCCGAGGAGTGGCTGGTGGGTTGAACCGCGAGCCTTCTGGTTAGCAGTCAAGTACCTTAGCCACTATGCTACTTTTAAAATCATATTTAGAAAATCAATCTAGCATGGGATCTTTAGAATTTTCTTTGGGCCTATTATGGATGCAAAGAGCTCTGGGTACAAAGCAGAGAAGGAGCTGGGGAGTGCTGTATGGTGAGTTTTGAGTTAGTTGTAGTCATCTTGATTTACTGTCTCTCAGGGAAGTTCATGCTTGGTGTTAACAGTTTTACTGAGGTGTTACATACTTTAAAATCCAGCCATTTACCACTGTCATCCACTTGGAAGGGATGTAGGAGATCCTGGATAGAGAGGGAGAGCAATGTGGAACAAAACTCAAAATCATTTGGAGGAAAAAAAAAAAAAAGGTGGGGACCAGGTTTGCTGGTCCAATAGAGCCTGGTGGAACCACTGAGACTATGGCCCCGAGCTGCCCTTCAGGTCTGGAATTGAACCCACACCTGTGGTTTCCAGCCAAACAAAGTACAGGCATGTGAATTAAACATTTACCTCAAGTAGACACATGCCCTGGAGAGAACAATCATGGGAGAAAGAAGGGCTGCTTATGCACAGGGAGACAGCTCAGGGCGCAGGAGAGTATGGAGGGATGGTCACTGGGAAGAGGTGACTATGGGGAGGAAGTGGGAGGGGAGCTGTTGATTTTAAACTGTGGTCAAGACATGAGACAAAGTATATGTGAACTGCTGTATGGAAAGTGAATTTGCTCTGTAAATCTTCACCCAAATCACAATAAATAAAATAAAATAAAATTCAGCCATTTTAAGTGAATGCAATTAAATGATTTTTAGTACACTTATAGAATTGTGCAATCGTCTCCATCCTCCAATATTAAAACATTTCCATGACCCCAAAAAAGTCCCCCATGCCCATTTGCAGTCACTGTTTTCCCACTGCCAGCCCCTGGTAACCAATAATATACTTTCTGTCTCTATAGAGTTACTTTTTTCTGGACATTTCATATAAATGGAATGAAACAGTAACTTTTGTGTCTTGCGTCTTTCACTGAGCATAATGTTTTTGAGGTCCATCTATGTGGTAGAATGTATCAGTGGTTTGTTACATTTTATTGCTAAATAGTGTTCCATTGGATGGATATGCCGCAGTTTGCTTAGCTAATTCTCCATGTTGTTATGTTTTTTAAAAACTCCAAAATGGGCCTAAAATTTCACCTTTCTGGAACACTTGATGATCATACATGTATCATTTGTGTGTGTGTGTGTGTGTGTATGTTTTAGTGTATCTGACAGGCAGAGATAAGTGATTCATGTACTGACTTGTGAAAAGTGATCTTTAAAATCATCTGCACTGCATTTAAATATATATGTGGGAGCTCTGGTGGCATAGTGCCTAAGGCATTTGACTGCTAACCAGAAAGCTGGTGGTTCAAACCCACCAGCCACCTCAGAAAGAAGATTGGGCAAGCTACTTCCGTAGTGATATTGCCTGGGAAACCCAAGGAGGGGTCGCTTTGAGTCAGATCTGACTCGATGGCAGTGCATTGCATTTGTTGGATTATGTGTATGTATGTATGTATGTATGTGTGTGTGTATATCTATCTATCTATATATATGCTGTATATTTCTTTTAAACATATAAACTATTTAAAATATTTTCTTTTTGGTTTTCAGTTCCCAAGAACATCCTCACAGCAATTGATCCAGCTGTTGCTGAACTAGAACCTTCTTTGAAGAAGAAAGATGGTGAATATGGTAATTTTTATGGCTTACTCCCAGCATTTCTCTTTAAGTAAAGGTAAACAGTCCCAATGTGACCATAGTTGGGCACACCTTAGTTAGAATGCAAGGGAATGATAGGAACTGTGTTGGAGCCAGTGCTTCTGGATAATGAGACTCCTAGGGAATGGTTGCAAATTGTGATCAAGATCTTGTTTTGTTTTGTTTTAAATCACAAGTGAAAGAAACCTCCTTCTATCCTCTCTCATTTCCTAAAAGAAAACTCACTTTTAAAGAGAGAGATGTGCTCAGAAGTAGATTTGGGATTAGTGGACTATACAGTAAGCTTGCTGGCAAAGATGTCCCCACCAAGAGTCTGGGTCGGCTGGCCCAGGCTGGACCTGCATGCCTGCATACATGGGCCACCTTCTTCCTACCTTTTTGCTTGACTTTCCTTAAAAGGGGTGAAAACATTTTAATTTTTTTATATATCAAATCTAGAATGAAATTCATACCCATGGGGTTCCTGATAGAAACTGCAGAGACCCAGTAGAGTATTGAGCTTTGGGTAGTAAAAGTTTCATTTTGTGTTCCTTTTATTATATTTATTATGTCTTTCCCCCTAAGTATAAAAGTAAATTATGTTTGATATGGAAAATGCCAGAAAGTGCAAAGAAATCTAAATCACCCCAGTCCCATAGTTTTGAGAAAACTATTGGCGATGTTCTTGTATGTTCTTCTAGTCTACCGCCCAAACTTTCCACCAGGGTCTGCATCTCTTTGTCCCACCCCTCTTTCTAAGAGGGCTCCCACCCCCACCCCTAATAATATTCTGGTCCCACTGCAGTAGGGACCTAAGAGCTCTGTGCCATTCTTCTTCAGAGGTGTCCTATCCTATCTGATGCTCCCAAGAGTTGTCAGTGCCCTAAGGCTGCCCTATCATGAGCTCACAAAGACCCATGTAAACAGATGCTCCAGGCATCTGAAACCAGAGCTGCGCTTATTTTGCCATCATCTCCAAAGTAAATTAGTACAAGCTTTCTTCAAAATTCAATGTTTGTTTTATTTGTGGTCAACACTGCAGACACTAGCTCCATGGTTAAAGTGAGAGATGTTATTAAGCCCCCCAGGAACTCTGGTAGCACATTGCCTAAGGCATCTGACTGTTAACCAGAAAGCTGGTGGTTCAAACCCACTGGCCACTCCGCAGAATCAAGACTGGGGAATCTACTTCTGTAAAGATTTACCACCTCGGAAACCCATTCAGCGTTGCTATGAGTTGGAATCTGTTTGATGGCAATGGGTTTATTTGTCTTAGAGGCATGATGAAGCTATGGATGCTATTGCCTTTAGGATGGGAAAATAAATTTATTCTGCAGTGAAGTGGATGAGTGGCAGCTAACAACTGCACCTGAAATTGTAACCAGCCCTTTTTCAGAATATCTAAATCTCTTTTGGGAGCTCTGGTGGTGTAGTGCCTAAGGTATTTGACTGCTAACCAGAAGGCTGGTGGTTCAAACCCAACAGCCACTCCTTAGAAGGAAGACTGGGCAATCTATTTCCGTAGAGGTAGCACCTCGGAAACTCAAGGAGGGGTTACTATGGGTTGAATCGACTGGATGGCAGTGAGTTTGTTTTTTGTTAAATCTCTTTTATCACTTAACACCCTCAGGAACTATATATTGAACAGTCTTCCTGGCTTAGTTTTCCATAATTTGGTCCAAGGCCCACTTGTTTGATGTCTGTGGCTTTCTGTTTATTATGACAGTCTTAGAGGAGCAGGGGTATCTTAGGGCACATATACTGTGAACAACTGTGATTGTCTTGCACTTTCATGTTTTAGGTATCAACTTTGACCCAAGCGAATCAAGGATTCTGAGAAAAGATGGAGTTATTGTTAGCAACTCTCTGGCGGCATTTGCTTACATTAGAGGTAGGTCGATGAATCAAGGTTTTCTAGAATGCTAATGAGTTTACTAAAGTCTAATTAATCAATGCACTATTTAATGACAACATGCAAGCTCAGATAATAAAGATAAATGACTTTAAATTTGACATGGCAACTGAAGTTTAAGAACCACAGAGCTCTGAATTTAGGTACAGCTCCAACCAGGCTACCAATGAGAGAAACACATAAAGAGGTAGTAAGCAGATAAAGTCATACTATTTAGGAGTTGAGAGGCACTGGTTGTTCAGTGGTAGAATTCTTGCTTTCCATGTGGGAAGCTGAGGTTCGATTCCTGGCCATGCGCCTCATGCACAGCTACTGCCCATCCATCAGTGGAGGCATGGCTGTTGCTATGATGCTGGACAGGTTTCACCAGAGCTTCCAGACTAAGGCAGACTAAGAAGAAAGGCCTGGAAATCTACTTCTAACATATCATCCAATGAAAATCCTATGGATCCCAAAAGTCCAATCTGCAACTGATCATAGGAATGGTATAGGACCAGGCAGTGTTTCGTTCCACTGTGCATGGGGTTACTGTGAGTTGGAGTCAAATTGACAATAGCTAACAACATTTAGGAGTTAAACTTCATAGGAATATTCCACTTTGAAAAATGGGATTCCAAGGAATGTGTTAATCAGCTCTGAAATTTGGGAAGGGCATAGGTTTATTCAATTCCACTCCTGACTGGAAGAAAAATAAGCCAGGAGAAGGCTTAGTCAACAAAACAAGTCATGCCCTGTGAAGGCCGTCATTTTCTGAGTCATCAGTGTTACTTGTCCTGGTTGCCAAGGTTTCCCTTATTAATCTCCCCCACAAGGATCAATCAGACTGAGCCCTTCTTAATTAGCAGAGACACCAGGCTCGCAGTCAGAACTAGCCCTGCTGTAAATCCTCTTCAGGGACAGGATGGCACACACAATCTTCTTCACCACCCTCTCGACTTGTCTTTTGGCGGGTTACATCTGCAAGTTTCGGCAATACCTGACTGTTCAGGGAGATGAAAACCTCTGAGACCTTTTGTAAGATGCACATTACTACAGTATAAAACAAAAGTACTATTTGAGGCTTACTCCTCAAAGGAGAATAAATGTGTAAGGAGCTACCTCAATGCAGGAGATAGAGAGGTCAGTCAGTCTTGGGGTATTCTACCATTCCATCATCTCTCTTTGTCCATACTCCTCCTGTTGTTAGAAGTGTGGGTCTGGCTTCCCTCACTGGATCTTCTCTTTCTCAGTCATCCTCTTGTTTCCATCTCCTTCTCTTTAGTCTCACCCTGAAAATTGTCAAAGTTAAGAAAATTGAATTGAATCCAAAAGGAAATTTCCCCAAGTCAGGCCAAAAGTAGCTCTGATACATTAAAGCAGCCAAGTATACGTGGGAACAGATAGACAAGAACCCAGAATTGTCCTGGAGTGTTGAAACACAGAGGTTAGCTTAATGGACACAAGACTGTCCAACAGTGTGTGATGACAGTTTTTCTCTTATGGTCATTTAAATGATCTATGAGATTTTTTCCTAATAATGAGATGCCTTCTTAGAGGTATTTATATTTACCCTTATTTTAGCCACCAGCCCTACTCCTTAAATATATCATGAAATCTAGATCATAGGTCTGAAAAGCTGATAGAAAACTTTTGAAATTAGAGAAATGAGAAGAAAGGGACATGTGTGCATATGAGTATGCATATATGCATGCATGTGTGTGTGTTATATGTGTGTATGTGTTAAGTTGTGCATGTGTTAAGTATGTGTGTGTCAAGTGTGTGCATGTTAAGTGTGTGTGTTGTATCTGCATGTGTTAAGTGTGTGTATTGTGTGCGTGTGTTGAGTATGCATGTATGTTAAGTTTGTATGTGTCAAGTGTGTGCATGTCTTAAGTGTGCGTATGTGTTAAGTATGTATAAGTATTAAGTATATGCATATTTGTGTAAGTATATATGAGTGTTTGGAGGTTCTTAGGAGGGCAGTTTATGAGCTGGTATGGGCCACTGTCTCCTGGCACATTGAATCCCTAAGTGTCTTATTTATACAGTCTTATCTCAGAACTTGACATCTCCTAAAGATGTCTTTAAATTTCTAAAAAACAAAGATGTCACTTTGATGACTAAGATATGTCTGACGTAAGTCATGGTCTTTTCAGTTGCCTCATATGCATGCAAAAGCTAGACAGTGAAAAAGGAAGACAGAAGAATTGATGCATTTGAACTGTGGTATTGGCAAACATGACTGAATATACAGTGGACATCCAGAAGAACAAACAAACCAGTTTTAGAAGAAATACAATCAGAACGCTCCTTAGAAGTGAGGATGGCAAGACTTTGGCTCACTTTGGACACATCATTAGAAAAGACCAAGGGCTAAAAAAGGACATAATGTTTGGGGGTCAGCAAAAATGAATTAAACCCTCAATGAGATGAATTAGCAGTCCACAGTGCCACAACGATGGACTCAGGCATACCCATGATCATGAAGATGCCACAGGAGCAGGTAGTGTTGTATTCTGTTATACATAAGATGGCCATGGTCAGAGCTAACTAACTCAATGGAAACTTACAACAGTAAATTCTATTTTGTGTTTTATTGACATCTGGCTTTGTATATTTACCTCATATATGCCTGCAGGCTGGTCTCCTGAAGCCTGATTTCTTGTCCCTGCCTCTGTGCCTTGGAACTGTGACAAGTGTGTGTTTACAGCTTCTGGCAGACTCTGATGTGGGGTGTATGGAGTAACTGGACTCCATAGGTAGCATAGGCAGAGTAGAAGAGGACAGGTTTGCAGCTTCTCCTCAACTGGGTATGCATCATGCAGAAGACAAAACTTTTAGATGAAAAGAACTCTGACAAACACATATTGAAACAGAAGTATAAAAATACATTCCAAGCCAGAGTTACATGATCCCATGTCACTAAGACAATTGAAAATCAGTGCCACCTTGTCACATAGGTTTGAATTCCCTGAGTTCCCACAGTCTCTGATCTTCAGTTCGGTGACCAAAAAGTTTAAATTATTATCCTTCTTAAGAAAATTATTATCACATCCCTAAGTGCTGTTAGATTTATGCTTTCACCTCCAGCGCCCTCTGGCCCGTGCTGCTTCCTGGATCCTCCCAGCAGGAGCAGTGCCCAGGAAGTAGAAGCCTTGGCTGGTTCTCTCGGTGTCTCATTTGAACATGAATAAGTTTAAGCTAGATCTTGTGTTGGCCACAGACCTGGGGTCTAGGGTGTTGGAATAGGTCTTAAAGTCTACTGACCACCATTCTGAAGCTCCCTAAGGCATACCTGAAAAATACTGATCACATGCAAGTCTTTCACTCTAGCCTGTGATGAATAAAGGCTAAATTTATCAAAATAACAAACATTAAAAAAAAAGGGGGGGGGGAAGCTCTGGTAGCTTAGTGCCTAAGGCACTTGACTGCTAACCAGAAGGCTGGCGGTTCAAACCCACTAGCCACTCCGTGGAAGGAAGATGGGGCAATCTACTTCCGTAGTGATACTGCCTTGGAAACCCAAGGAGGGGTCGCTATGGGTTGGGTCCGACTCGATGGCACATAACAACAACAACAAAAAGTAGAGATTCTGTTTAACCACGAGGAAAATAACACCTTTGGTTTTTTTAGACTGTATGGGAAAAGGGATCACGAAAACCTAAAGTGGTCAAATTGATTCTAGAAAACAGATGAAGTACCCTTAATGTAAGGCCTGGTGCCATGCAGAGAGCCCCAGCCTGAGCTTAAAGTTCCCACAAGTAGGGACTTGCCTACAGCAGGAGGAATTGGGCCAGCTGATCTCTAAGGTTCCATCTGACTACCTCTTGTGATTCTGTGACTTCACTCTAGTCCAGATGAGGACGAGGTCTTGTTCCAATAATGGGCTTGCCAAGGGTTGCACATGTTCTCCATGTTTGATCTCTGGATCACAGCAGAGTTGATGCAGACATAGCCTGGGCAGTGATCACTTGGCCCAAGACTTAACTGAGCCAGGAGGCACCTGGAGTCTACTCAACAAGTGAGAAGCTCTCCTGGCAATGGAATCCAGACTCTCACCTCCCAGGAATGGAGAGGAGACAGAGGAAGAAAGGGGACTAAGCCCACTGCCTTCGATCCAGTATCTCCTCCTTGCATGGATTCAGCAAGTTATCTGTGTAATGGTGTATTGCCTTCTGTGCCCGAGAGAGACTGCATAGGGCACTGGAGATGCAGAAAGAACAAAACAAACTATGCCCTTGCCCTCATGGAGTTAGCATTCTATGAGGAGGAAAAAGGGTGATTATACTCAGAAATTTAATAACAATTATAAATCATGCTGTGAAGTAGACATTCAAGATCCTATGAAACTAAATAGCAGTGGGACCTGGTCTAGACTGGGGAGGGGGTAAGACACTGAGAGTTAGATGAAGAGTGAAGAGGGGATAAAGAGCATTCCAGGCAGAAAGAACAGCAACTACAAAAGCACCAAGCCATCTGGCACCTCTGAAGACCTGGAAGGAAGCCAGTGTGACTGGAGAGTAGAGAGTAAAGGAAAGACTGGAGATGAAGTTGGAAAGAGCAGCAGGGGCTGGGTCATAGTCAGCTTCATAGGTAATGGTCAGGATTTGACTATTACCTTATTAGAGGAAGGGAATTATTTATGGATTTTAAGCTGGGCAGTGATATGATGCACTGTGTGTTTCTAAAAAGATCACAATAAAGAGTCTTCTGGGTGGTGCGGATGGTTCAGCTCTCAACTACTGGCTGAAAGGTTGGGGGTTCAAACCCACCCAGGGGCACCTTGAAAGACAGACCAGGTGATCTGCTTCCAAAAGGTCACAGCCTTAAAAACCATTTGGAACAGTTCTACTGTGTACACATGGGGTCACCATGAGGTGGAATTGACTCAGTGGCATCTAACAACAACATTCTGAGCTTAATAATATGACAAAAGGGAAAAGCTTTATCCCTATTATGAATCTCATAGTCTAGATGCAGAAAGTGACATAAAAAGATAACAATAGCCACAGTGGGGAGGATGAATTGAAAGGGACAAGAGAGGAGGCAGGAGACTAGTTAGCAGGCAAGAAGGGTGGAGAAGAGCATGATATCCTTCTCCAGGGAATGGTCCTTTCTGACAACATGACCAACGTCGGTGAGACAACGTCTGGCCATTCTTGCTTCCAAGGAGCATTTCAGCTGCACTTCTTCCAGGACAGATTTGTTCGTTACTCTGGCAGTCCACAGTACTTTCAGAATTCTTTGCCAACACCACAGTTCAGAAGCATCAACTTTTCTACGGTCTTTGTTATTCATTATCCAGCTCTCACTTGCATATGAAGTGATTGAAAACACCATGGCTTTGGTTAGGAGCACTTAAGTCTTCAAAGAGACATCTTTGCTCTTCAGCACTTCAAAGACGTCTTTTGCAGATTTGTCCAGTGCTATATGATGTCTGAGTGCTTGACTGCTGCTTCCATTGCTGTTGACTGTGGATCCTAGTAATATGAAATTCTTGACAACTTCAATCTTTTCTCCATTTATTGTGATGCTGCTTATTGGTCCAGTTGCAAGGATTTTCATTTTCTTTATGCTGAGGTATAATCTGTACTGCAGATTGTAATCTTTGATCTTCATCACTAAGTGCTTCAAGTCATCTTCACTTTCAGCAAGCAAGGTCTGAATATCGCAGGTTATTCATGAATCTTCCTCCAATTCTTCTTCATATAGTCCAGCTTCTTGAATTATTTGCTTAGCATACAGATTGAATTATTATGGTGAAAAGATACAACCATGACACACACCCTTCCTGATTTTAAACCATGCAGTATCCCCTTGTTCTGTTCAAGTGACAGCCTCTTTGTCTATGTACAGGTTCCTCATGAGCACAATTAAGTGTCTGGAATTCCCATTCTTCTCAATATTATCCATAATTTGCTATGATCCACACAAATGCTTTTGTATAGTTAATAAAACACAAGTAAACATCTTTTTGAGAACATTCTAGTATTCTTTGCTTTCAGCCAAGATCCATCTGACATCAGCAGTGATATCCCTTGTTCCACATCCTTTTCTGAATCCAGCTTGCATTTTTGGAAGTTCCCTGTCAATCTACTGCTGCAACCCTTTTTGATTTATCTACAGTAAGATTTTACTTGCATGGGATATTAATGGTATTGTTTGATAATTTCCACATTCTGTAGAATTACCTTTCTTTGGAATGGGTACAAATATGGATTTTTCCGGTCAGTTGGCCAGGTAGCTGTCTTCCAAATTTCTTGGCATAGATGAGTAAGTGCCTCCAGTGTGGCATCTGTTTGTTGAAACATCTTAATGGGCATTCCATCAATTCCTGGTGCCTTGGTCTTTGCCAATTCCTTCAGTGCAGCTTCAACTTCTTCCTTCAATACCATTGGTTCTTGATCATATGCCACCTCCTGAAATGGATGAAGATCAACCAGGTCTTTTTGATACAATGACTCTGTGTGTATTCCTTCCATCTTCTTCTGATGCTTCCAGCATCATTCAATATTTTGCCCATAGAATCTTTCAATATTGCAACTCAAGGCTTAAATTCTTTCCTCAGTTCTTTCAGCTTGAGAAATACTGAGCATGTTCTTCCCTTTTATTTTCTAACTCCAAGTCTTTTCACATTTCATTATAGTAATTGGCTTTGTCTGCTCAAGCTGCTCTTTGAAATCTTCTGTTCAGCTCTTTTATCATGTCATTTCTTCCTTTGGCTTTAGCTACTCTCCGCTCAAGGGCAATTTTCAGAGTCTCTTCTGACATCCATTTTGTTTTTTCTTCCTTTCTTGTCTTGTTGATGACCTCTTGCTTTCTTCATAGATGATGTTCTTGATGTCATCCTTTAATTCCTCTGGTTTTTGGTCATTGGTGTTCAATGTGTCAAATCTGTTCTTTAGATGGTCTCCAAATTCAGGAGGAATATATTCAAGGTCATATCGTGGCTCTTATGGACTTGTTTTAATTGTTTTCAACTTCAAGTTGAACTTGCATCTGAACAGTTGATGGTCTGTTCCACGATTAGCTCTTGGCCTTGTTTTGGCTGAAGATATTGAGCTTTTCCATTTCCTCTTGTCACAGATGTAGTCAATCTGATTCCTGTGTATTCCATCCAGTAAAGTCCACGTGTATAGCCACCATTTGTGTTGTTGAAAAAAGGTATTTGCAATGAATAAGTCATTTGTCTTGCAAAATCCTAACATGCAGCCTCCAGTGTTATTTCTGTCACCAAGGCCAAATTTTCCAACTACCGGTGATTCTTCTTTGTTTCCAACTTTTGCATTCAAGTCACCAGTCAATTAACACATCTTGACTGCACGTTCGGTCAATTTCAGACTGCAGAAGCTGATAAAAATCTTCAATTTCTTCATCTTTGGCTTTGGTGGTTGGTGCATAAATTTGAATAATAGTAGTATTAACGGGTCTTCCTTGTAGGCATATGGATGTTATCCTATCACTGACAGCTTTGTACTTCAGAACAGATCTTGAAACATCCTTTTTGATGATGAATGTCATGCCATTCCTCTACAATTTGTCATTCCTGGCATAATGTATCATATAATTGTCTGATTCAAAACAGCCAAAACTGGTCCATTTCAGCTCACTGATGCATAGGATATCAATCTTTATGCATTTCATTTCATTTTTGACAACTTGCAATTTTCCTAGTTTCATACTTTATACATTTGATGTTCTAATTATTCATGGATGTTTGCAACTGTTTCTCCTCAATTTGAGTCATGCCATATCAGCAAATGGAGGTCCTGAAACCTTTACTTTATCCATATCATTAATGTTGGTTCTATTCTGATGATGCAGCTCTTTCCCAGTCATATTTTGAATGCCTTCCAACCTAAGGGGCTGGTCTTTCTGCACTGTATCGGACAATGTTTCAGTGCTATTCATAAAGTTGCCCAGTTATGTATCACACAGTTTCTCTGCTATTTATAAGGTTTTCCTCAGCCAACTTTCTGAGAAGTGAATGGCCTCTTCCTTCTTCCTCATCTGTCCCAGTCTGTAAACTGCATTGAAACCTGTGCAACATGTGCAACCCTGCTGGCATTTAAGCCACCACCTACGGCACAGCCTCAAGCCTCACAGCAACATGCCACCACAGTACAACAAACTGACAAATTTGTCTTCCTTAGCTGTTCAAAACCTCTCTTCCCTCCCCTTACCTGGATCCTGTGGCTCTATCATCCCTGGCTTTCCCCCCATCCCTTCCTGCCTTTTGGCTGTGTGGCCTGTCTCCCTCCCCTTACCTAGATCCCTTGGCTCTTTCTCAGACCTGGCTCCTTCCCCCACCTCCCACATCTGGGTGTGTGACCTGTCTGCTTGCCCTTACTTGGGTTCCTGCAGCTCTGTCTCAGCCCCAGCTTCTCCCCTGCCTCCCACATCTGGGTGCCTGGCCTAGATTAGACATAGGTTATTATCAAGGCCTTAAATTTCATGTAAGGATGTGTGGTCACAGGTGCTTATTACATTATTAAAAGTAACTAATTAAACACAAAAGAGGTCCATGTGTAGACAGATGTAGGGGGTATCTCATATCCTAAGGATTATGATTATTGTTGTTAGTTGCCATCAAATGGATTCCACCTCATGGTGACTCCATGGGTTACAGAGAGAACTGCTCCACAGGGTTTTCTTGGCTGTTATCTTTACAAAAGAAGATCACCAGACCTTTTGTTCCATGGTATCATTGGATAAATTCAAACTACTAACCTCTAGGTTAGTAGTTGATTGTAAACCATTTGTGCCACCAAGAGACCTTTTAAAGATCATGATTAATTTAATTATATTCACCTAGAGTCCTTCAAGAAGGACAAAAAGAGGTATGATAATTTGTCCATATTTCCTGCTTGTCAATGACAGAGCCAGATCTTATGCCCAAGGCCCCTACATCACCCTGGAGAATGATGGCCCCAGGGAGAGGAGAGCAGGGGGCTGTGGAAAGTAATTGTTCCTCAAAATCTCAAACAGGATTAAATTCTGCCTGCCTGGAATTGACCATGCACTGAATAGTAGGAGTCTGGAAAAGGTTAAACACATGGAATTCTGTTCTTCATCCAGATTTTCTTTGTAGGTGTTGTAAGAAATGCTGGCTACATGGCCAATGAAAGGAGAGCTTAGACTTATGTTTTCTAAGAAGTAGGGATTTTAGCTGCATTGAAACCCCATTAGGGAGAGCCATGATGATCTGGGGGATTGGGGAGAATAGTGGCTAAGAGATAGGAGTGTAGAGTGGGGGCAGCAAGGAAGGGAGAGAAGAATGATTCAACAGAAAGGAAGGTGAGAGTGAAGTCAGAAGAGAAGAGTCCACTCTCAACCATGTTTCAGTCTCTCTGCAGCAAGAGAGAGGGAAGGAGATAAGTTTTGTCCCTTAGATCAGACCTTCAGGTCTTAGTATCACATTGTATATTGTTGTTTAATTACTTCGTCCCAACTACTGTTGTTGTGTGTACCATCAAGCTGATTCCAACTCATGATGACCCTGAAGGACAGAGTAGAACTGCCCCATAGGGTTTCTGAAGCTAATATTTATGGGAGCAGGTCTTTTCTCCCAGGAAGCCCCTGGTGGGTTCAAACCACTGACTTTTAAGTTAGCAGCTGAGCTCTTTAATCATCATGCCACAGAGCTCCTTTCCCAAGTTATGGTGTCTCCAAATGCCCATCCTATTTTTCCAGAAATGAAAATAGCCCTATCTTCTCTCAAAAAGGATAAACTGACTCCAACTCATGGTGACCCCGTGTGTGTTAGAGTAAATGGCTGATTTCTCAGAAGTAGATCCCTAGGTCTTTCTTACGAGATGCCTCTGGGTGGATTAGAACCTCCAACCTTTCAGTTACCAGCACAGCACATAACTGCTTGTGCCACCTACAGACTCCTTACAAAGGATGTTGTTGTTGTTGTTTGCCATCGAGTCGGCCCTGACTCATAGCGACCCCTCCTTGGGTTTCCGAGGCAGTATCACTACGGAAGTAGGAATGCCCAACCTTCCTTCCGAGGAGTGGC